>NC_077227.1:226348488-226948488 GCF_027887165.1 Monodelphis domestica | reverse complement strand
TCTTAGGCTGTGTCTACACTAGTGTTTCCATGAAAGTACTTATAGAACTAAGTTTTGAGAAAGATGTCTACACCAACCTAGTTCAAGCCATGGCTACTTAATGTTTTCAGATTTCAAATTTTCCACTTGTGTAATGCAGCAACCTAACAAGCAGTTGCCCATCATACTTCATGTTATGGCAATATTTCCAGGATATATATCTTATCACCCCAATATGGCCAAACCGAGGAGGGGAGTTTTTAAATGCTCTTAAAAATGCATGATACTTTTTTTTCTTTATGCCTTGGAAAATGGCTAAGTCAACTTGTTTCCTTTTTTGTTTTATCTGTTTTTTTAGTCTACTTTGACAAAAGAAAATTAAATAAAACAACACCATGTTAGAATATTTTTTTTTCAAATCCTGGGTTTTTTTTAAGACTAGTATAGACACAGCCTAGAACTACATGCACCTTTAACTTCGTAAATGCAAAATACTGTACTCTACATTTGATAATGAAACACACAACACAGAAAAAGCTTATAAAAGCCATTTGTTATCTCAAAAGCTCCACAAATGATTATGGACTGAAAGAGTAAATAAATAAAAACAAAACAAAACAAAATTTTTCTAATACAATTTAATTCTTCCTCTGTGGTATTTATTATATGTTACTACTATACACCTAATGAAATTCCAACAGTATCTTGGTCTGTCATAGTTCTAAGAGTTAGTGTACCCATCTCACATACACACACACACACACACACACACACACACACACATACACACATACACACATGCACATGTGTGTGATAATTTATTTTGTCAGTGTTGTTGTTTGCATACCGTCCTCTTTTGGATATCCCCATTAAGCTACTTTTAAATTACAGATAAGGCCAGAGGCAGGTTAATGATGGAAATAGCAAAGATCCAGAGAATTCTTTCAGAAAGCCCACTTTCATATTTTTATTATGCCCAAAAGGCAACAAATAAGCAAGGGAAAAAACTACTGACATGCATCAAACACCATAATTAGCAAAAATGGCATTCTGTTCTTACGCATCTGGACTTACATACCTTAAAGATAATTTTTAGGTTAATTCTCAATGAAATAATAATATTTAGACTTTATTTAGTACTACCTGGCTTCTGGGCCCACAATCTGGAATAATGAAGCCCATACATAATTATGATTTTTAGACTTTTTGAGTATTAACCATATTGTATTTGAATTAGGGGAAAAATAATAGCACTTCAGATATTCTTATCCTACCTAGATAATGCAAGTTAATATGATCATATAAAATCCACTGACAAAACTATGCATGCTAAAATTTTTATCCAAATATAAAATAAATTTTTATGATGAATTGCCTTTGGGATTATGATCTAACTGAACTATATAAATATAGACTTGCTACTCTCATTGCTCAAAAAAAAAAAAAGACATCATATCCAAATTTGCTTTAATGTGACAATACCAGGCATTCTGGTTCCAATTTTTAGTTCTCCATTTGGAAAAGTAAAATTCAGAGAGTATATGATTGATTCCCATTTAATTCTATTCCCAGACTCTGAAAATCTTGTTCATTAAGGTGTTGAATGAAGAGAAAACTATGTCCTACCCCTGCCTCAGAGCAAAGGCTAAAATTAATCTCTAGATCAACGTCATCTGTAGAACATCCCAGAGGTTAGGGCAAATCAGGGGCCAAACCAGGATGTTATGACTTACTTGAAGGGCAGGTTTTTGGTAGTCCTGGAAATCCAGACTTAACTTGCCCCTTGGATCCCACTCTAGAGTCAACTTAAAACTCTGAAATAGCTTAGACACAAACTGACATCCTCTATATGCTAGATCAATTGAGATTATCCTAGAGTGGAATAACAGTTCTTGGTTTACTCAAGACTCCAGCTATAACCCTGAAGTTCATTATAACATCAGTTAGATCGGTCAGATAAAGTCAATTTAACATTCACTATGGAAAAATACCTCTGCTCTTCAAATGTAATCTCATAAGAATATTTTTGCCCTCACCTTTTAAGATTTGCTTTTATTGTTTCATTCCAAGAAAGACTTGGCAAAATGCCTTATAAAACAAGATCATTAAAATCTGTGTGCTTAAGATGTTTGGGATATAGTGCCTCATGAGACATCAAATGAAAAAAATATATATAAATGTTCCACAAACCTTAAAGTGTTAACTATTATTGTGAACAGAATCTTGAATCACCAATACAGACCATTTATTATTGACAGATGACAACAGGAGAAAATACATTTCCAAGCCTAGAATCTATTGAAATTATTATTCTGATTTCAGAAACAAACTTGAGAATTCCAAAATGATGGTTCCTTAAAGTGCTGGAAAAAACATATTTTTGTTGTATGTCAAAGGAAGAAATTTCTTAATGCTTTTGAAAAGTTTCACTAAGACTTCTTCACTAAATATGAGATGATTCATGAAGAACAACAATACCATTCATGTCAAAAGATTCTGGCAATTACTCTTCAAGAAGCATTTGAAAATTTTAAAAACAGTGTTAAGAAGGAAAGTTTTAAAAAGAGGATCAATATGCAGTTGATTCTGTAAGACGCACTTCTCTCCTAAATATAGCATGCAAAGTGTCATTAAGCAGAAAAGGGGGTAAAATTCAGATTCTGAAATACCTTTTTCTTTCTCACTGTATCTGCTGATGTTACTGTTGTCACTGTACAAAGGTCCTGCAGTAGCATGTGGTCTACAGCTGTGATACTGTGCATTGAGCGTATTGACTGTTATTTGGATGAGATGCAACATAACCTTGCTGATATCACAATCTCGGTATGGGTACTGCACAATAAAATAAAATATATTATAGATATAAGAATATTAAATATTTCATGATAATATTATAAATTCATTTATTCAACAATTATTTATTGATAGGCTACTATATCTAAGGCATTGTGCTAGAAGCTAGATATAAGATGTCAAAAGCAAAACAAATCCCTTTCCTCTAGGAATTTATAATCTACTCAAAAGATAGAATAAGAAACATAAATGAATTTAGAAGGGGGAGAGAGATGGGGGAGAAAATGAGAGCCACCCAAAGCAAGCACTTTCTCCCTCAATTCTCTCCCCTAATTGGGGGGGAGGGTACAGATATCTTGAATTTGCCCTCTGGGCACTCGAACTGAGAAAAGGTTCACCAACCCTGCCCTAGATCATTGTGCCCAGAAGGGAAGAGTAGCAAAGATGTCTCACCTTATAAAGAATAACAAGTAATGCCTTCAACCACATCTGCCGAATATGAGGCTTCAGAGACCACAGGGAGCAACGAGGTGGCTGTTGAAAATAATGTCGCAACTGAGGACAAGAGCAGTACTTAAGTACTTGAACCACTAAAGGGAGAAGATGTTTTCCCAGATTGATGTTATAATCCATCACCTGAAATAGATATAAATTGAACAATGAAAGCAAACAGAAGTGTTCATGCTTGCTCTCCCTCATTTCTTTGCCTTGCTGGTGCCCTTGCTCCCACACTTCCTTCACCAGGTAGTTACTTAACATCTAGCAAGGTCCTGAAATAGGTATTGCCAGGAGATAAAGATGTATAAAACAATACCCCTGGTGTAGTTTACACTCTAGTAAGAGAACAAGACATGAACACAAGCAACTATAACTTAAGGCAGAACACACTGTCAGTGCCCTAAGAGAGTGACAGTTCTCATTCCCCGTATGAAGTCTTCTCTGCCCACTCCTACCCAGAGTTCTCTCTTATCCATGAATCATCTAAACTAATTCTCTATATTTCTCACAATATAATAAAGTCACAGAATCTCAGAATTGGAAGAGACCTATCCAGTCTAATTCTCTAACTTCTACATTTTTCCCAGTCAGTAAGCAAGGATAGTGTGTTGTAGGAGAACGTAGTTTAGATTTGGAGACAGGCATTCTGGATCTGGCCTGGTTTTGAATGAAGGAGAGTTGGCTTTGGGGTCCTGCATCTGCCATATTCTGGCTGTGTGACCTTTTGGTGCTCCAGGTAGATCTAATGTGCAGAGATCAGTCTAATCTCCATTGGTGGGGGCAGTTCTTTCCTGGGCCTGATAAAATACTAATCTATACTGATAAAATCACAATCTAAACTTTTAAAAGAAATCATTATGTAGATCTATATACACATAAATATGTACAATGAATAATATATATATATTATGAATATGTTAACATATTTGTGTCTATAAATATATATGTACTTCAATATATACTATATCTGTTTGAACATCTCTAGTAATGAGGAACTCGGCATTACTTAATTGAAATATGGTCTTGTAATGGCTCTTGCACTGTGCTGTTAGTTTTTCATGTGCATGACTTATCTACCCAAATAGATTGTGAAACCCAAATAGATTGTGAAGAATGCAAGGTTAGGAGCCGTTCATATTGCCCATTTTTATATCATGCATAATAGACACTCAACAAATACTTCATAGATAGACAAACGAATGGATGAATGAATAAATGTATTACTAAGGACAAAGCATAAGCCTATACTGTGTCAACCAGAAAATTCATCAAAATAAACAAAAGACTATCTGCAAAGATATTATTTATATGATATCACTAGAGGTTATGAGTTTGAAGTCTGCCCTAGGTTTGGCATGTAGAATTGCACAGTTTCCAGCACCACAATATGAATAGGTAGCATCTATTAAATTAATTTTAGTAAATACTAATTCTATAGACTATGGTACAAAATGTAGTAGAAAGGTATTTTGATGCGGTACATGGAGAATTACACTGACCAGGATGTTGTAGAGAGAATTTCTATTCTGACACTGGAAAAATGTCCTAAGACCTAGCACAGTAACATAAGCTTACTTCCATCTCTGAGATTCTATGATTCTATCATTCTGGAATGCTCTCAGCAGATTTAAGGACTTATACTAGACACAGTTAAAAGAGTTAATGTGTGTATATTTATAACTAATGAATTAGATACATGTATAAACAAATTCAAACAAATACTTAAATATATATGTATATATACATATACATATATATATATATATATATATATATACACATACTTGAACACTTCTAGTGATTGGGAATTGCTATGACCATATAGTAAATTCTTCTTATAATACTAAAGAGAACTTCAGTGATGAGATAAGATGATACAAGTATTTTATCACATCATATACTGACTTCACTACCCAAAGAAAACTCTAAAGGAAAACTTATAATATGATGACAGAAGGAAATTAAGGATTACTAAATTTCCTGCCGCCTAATTTCCTTCCAACCCTGTACAACTGCTGCCTGATTCAGCCATGCATTTCATGTCTGTAAGTGCTTGAAGGAGTTGGACCCATCAATTCCCATTTTCAAACTTAGTGAACTAAATCACAGACTAATCAAGTGTTAATTCAGAGCTAGTCCTTGTTGTGTGCAGCTCTGCACCCCCCCAGCTTATCTAATCCCTTATCTCCTCTATAAAATGGAGTAAATGACACTTTTGCATTAACTACCTCATAGGTTTTTTAAGGGTAATTTTTTAAAACTACAAAATGCTATATAAATGTGAACTTCTCTTTTCCAACCTCCATGCTTTTCCCCCAGAATATGTTTGTCAATTCTTCCCTTTCCTTTTTTCCTGGTAAATTGTAATCTATTAAAGCCTAGCTTGAATGACATCTCCTTCATAATATCAGCCCAGTTCTTCCTATCAGTGGCAATCTTCCCTTTCAGATTGCACATAGCATAGTGTTTTACAACTCATCTATGCTATCTTGTAGTGTGATGTGTTTGTATTATCTTACCCCTAGACTATGAATACAGAGGCCATGTCTTAAAAAAACTTGTTTTTTTTTAACTCTTACTTTCCATCTTAAAACCCATACTAAATATCAGTCCCAAGGCAGAAGAGGGATAAGGACAAAACAACTGGGGTTAAATAACTTACCCAGGGTCACAGAGCTAAGAAGCACCTGAGGTCACATTTGATCCCAGAACCTCTTGTTCTGGCCTGGTCCTCTATCCATTGAGTCACCTAACTTCCCCCTTATCTTAACTTTTTATCTATCCTGACATGCACACAATGTCTCACACATACTTCATATTTAAAATTTTCTGTTGAATGACTAGTATTGTTATTTAACCAATAATTCTTTGCACATCTAGAGTCTGCTTATGTCACATTAGAAAGAAGTAGACTAATTCCAGTACATGGCTTACCTAACTGAGATAGTCTACTGAGAATGAAAGTCATACTTACTTGTGCAATTCCAGCAATAAATGCATTGAAACAAGTTGAGAGGCGCATTTTTTGAGGGGCTATCATAAAGCATCCTTCTTGCTGGTCATAACCAAGTAAAACATATAAGTGTCGTTTGACTGTGTTAAATGCCTTAGCACTACTGATGTCTGACTCAGCACTACTCTCATCTTTAGCCATAAACTTCATTAAAACTGTAATCAGCTGGTGGACTGTCTGATGGTCAATCCCAGCATCCTCAGGGAGTAGGTCCTTTATTGTATTATCATTCTCAGGAGACTGTTGCCCTGTCAGTATGAGAAATGATATTAGTTAGATCTGCAGCAAGTTTTCATGACATCTGACTTAGATCACTTCCATGATATTTTTAAATTTCAGTTCTCAACAAGAAACATAAAGACATACTGTGCCCAAGTAAGCAAAGCATTAGCTAGGGAGGGGTAGACCCTTCTATCCTTCAAATAACACAGCAAATCAATTTTGTAATAACATGGCAATGGTGAAAAATAGGATACCATGGTTGGGAATGAGATTATATATCATAAGCAAACCAAACATTTAATGAATACCTTTGTTCAGTTTTTAAAAGGTGTATCACTTTATGAAATTCTATACTCAATGTAACAAGAAAAGTAAAACAAGGGTCCTTAATCTGGAATCTGAAGACCTTTTAAAAATATTTTGATAACTATATTTAAATATAATTCATTTCCTTTTTGCTGTATGTATTTTGCTTTATGAATGAATATATTGTTCCAAAATAGGGGTCCATAGTTTCACTAGACTGCCATGGTATAAAAAAGGTTAAAAACTCCTGATCTACATTTAATGTGTAAGAACAGCAACAAAAATACCCCCACCAAAAAAATCCAAGGAGGAAAAAGGGACTACGGAGGATATCCTTTAGCTAAAATTATTGAATAGCTGGATTGTTTTATTAAAATGGAAGTTTTACAGAGTTGAAAAGAACTTCAGAGGTCACATAAGCCAAATCACTTATGAATAAATGAGTCACTATTTCTCTGGTGGGGGAATCCACTACTTCCCAAAGCAACCCATTCTATTTTTGTGCAATCTAATTGTTGGGAAGTTTCCCCTTATATTAAACATAAATCTATTTCTTTATAATTTTGATGGATAATGGTACAGTGGGTAGAGCACTGGACGTGTAGTCAGGAAGACTTGAGTTGTTATTGCACCTAAAGCAGTTATTGTGTTACTTATTAAGCAAGTAACTTAACCTCTCAACTTTGATTTACTTATCCATAAATTGACATAACTAGACCCTATCTCTCAATGATCCCTTCCAGCTCTAAATCTTTGATCCTAATTCTATATTTTCTATAAGTGATAGGGTAGCTTCATTCCATCTATTTTTATTCAACAGAATAAGTTGATTGGGGGACATTATATATAGAGTAATAAAAATACAAGAGTTTGAGTCAGAAGACATGGGTCCAAATTCCAGCTTGTCCACTTACTGGCTATGTAACTTAAAATCACTTTGTCTCTCAGTGCCTCTATTTTTTCATCTGTAAAATAAGGAATCAAATCAGATGACTCTAAAAATTTCTTCCAGAAGGCTAACATTCTGTGATTCTGGCATAGGGGGGAAAAGCACTGAATTTGGAGTCAGACCTGTTTCCAAGTCCTGGTTCCAAGATACATACTATTTAAATGACTTTGGGAAAGTCTAAACCTGAGTTTCCTCATTTATAAAATGGGAATGAAAATATTCATTCTGTCTATGTCACAGGATTATTGTGAAGATCAAACAATATGACATTCATGTAAATATTTTATAATATATAAAATGGCTAAATTCCATTAATATTCACAGAGAAAAATTAAACCTCTAATGGAATTTCTTTTTGATAGCTCTCAAAGAAAATACATTATAGTGTGATGAATTAGTTGAATAATTCTAATACCAACTATATACAGTCTTTATTCTCTAAAACTAATAATAAAGATTCAGTTCTATAGGTTAAAAGGGCAGCATACAAAGAGGGAAAATGTGAACTATTCAAAAATAAGGAAACATAGCATGAAGTTAGGCTGAATGTTCACCAAATGGAATGGTGGAAAAGTCCTTAACATTTAGCTTCTCCTAAAACAAATAATTTTATCTGCTTTAAATCAGTTTATTTAAAAACAAAAGAAAAAATTATACATAACTCAAATTGACTTTCCTTATTGATTCGGGTTTTCCTTCTCATTTTCAAAGCCCAAATTAATATTGGGTCCTCTAATCATCTGCTCCCTATGAAAAGCTGCTACGATACAATGAATCCCAAATAGAAGCAAAGAACTTTTATTTCAAGTTGCACTTCTAACTTGCTAATTGTTCCTTAATGAGTCACTTTTCTTCTCTAGGCCACAGTTTTCTCATATATAAAATAAGAAAGAAACTGAACCAAATGAGCCAAGTCATTTCTAAAGTCTATTCAAATTCTAACATTATGGGAACTGAGGTTTGGATTTTGTTAGAAGCTAGAGTGAGGCTTATTTCCTATATTCAGGTTCTTCATTCTTGTTCAAATATATGCTCTGCTGTATCACAAAAAGAACCAAAAACACCCAACTGGCAACTCAAATTAAAATATACAAAATTTTCAGCTGTTTAGAAAACTGTCATAAATCCAGTTTTATAAATATATGCATATATATGAATGCATGTATATATATATACATATATATATACACACATATATATATATGTTCTTGTCTTTCCCATTAGAATGTAGGGTCCTTTTCATTTAAGGTGCTGGCATCCACAGTGTTTAGCAAGGTTCTAGGCACAAAGTAGATGCTTAATAAATAATTGTTGATTAAAAAGATTGACTCACAATATCTTATAGCTTTAAATTACATTCAGCTAAAACTAATGCAGCCAAAATTAAAAGTAAAATAGAAAACTAGGAGAAAAATGTATAGCAAGTTTCTCTGATAAAGGTCACATTGCTCAAATATATAGAAATGAAGCCAAATTTATAAAAATAAGAGCCATTCCTTAAATGATAGGTGGTCAAAGGATGTGAATAAGGAGTTCAAAGGAAGATATCAAAGCTCCAGTAGTCACATGAAAAAAAGTTCTAAATCACTACTCATTAGAAAAATGCAACTCCAAGACACTACCTCATTCTTATCAGATCAGCTAACATGACAGAAAAGCAAAATGAAGAATGCTAGAGGGAATGTGGAAAAATTGAGATACTAATTGCACTATTAGTGGAGTTGTGAACCAGTCTGACTCTTCTGGAGTATAATTTGGAACTATACCCAAAAGGCTATAAAACTATGCATACTCTTTGGCCCAGAAATACCACTACTAGGTCTATACTCCAAAGAGATTAAAGGAAAAGGAAAAGAACTTATATGTACAAGAACATTTATAACAAATCTTTTTGTCTTCTTAACTTTAGGCCCCAAGTTCTACCTACTACTCCATCTAGGTATCTCAAATTTTCAATGATTACTTATATAAATAACATTTCTATCTGAATAAAAGATAAGTGTGTTTATTTCACCTGATAACATCTTTTTTTAACAAAATATGTGATCCAAGATCTAAAAATGAAAATAAAGCACTTATTACATAATAAATATAGTATTCTAGGACATCATATTAAAACCGAAAGGCAAAAATCTCATAAAGGAAGGAATAGACTTGAATCTTTAACACCTAAGGTCAAATGCTAGCTGGGCCATCAACTGACTTTGTGACCTAATACAAGTTATTTTACCTCACAGGGATTTAGTTTCCTCTTTTGTAAAATTAGTGATTGGATCAGATGAATTCTAAAGTCTCTCCTATCTCTAACAAACACTCTGTAATTCTAATATACTAAGACAATCAATGGAGCTGGGGTCACAAGTCCTGAATTCAAATAATGGCTCTGACAGCTTGTTTACCAAGAGATCTTAGGCAAGTTGCTTCCTTCTCCTCTGAACCTCAGTTTTCTCAATTGTTCAATTAGGAGGCTAATAATTCTCTGCCTACATACGAGACTGTTTTGAGGCTTGAATAGGTGGTGAAATATGAGTGTTAAGGGTTATTATTATGGCGATCATGATCTATGTGATAATGCAATTGGCTGAGTCTCAGAAATATAATATTTAGCAGGTTTACTTAAGACCAAGAATGGCCTGGATATACAAAATATGACCAATTCACAGAGACATCTCAGGTCTCATCTTTTGGTGGAAAACAATATCAAGAGGTCAATATTTTTTACAAGCTTGCAAAGCACTTCACAAAGCAAAGCTCATTTGTTCCTCACAACTGGGGAGGCACAACAAGGAATAATGATTCCCATTTTACAGACAGGAGCCAAGCTTCAAAGGCATTAACTGACTTAATCAACATCATATAAATAGAAAGCCTAGGAGTCTGCTGCATGAGCCAACGCACTTAAGTTCCTTTATAAATGATATTATACTCTTTCAGTAACTCTAATCCTACATAATTGGGTGCTATATGGCTGACATATTGCACAAAAAAAAAATGGCTTTGCTGCAGACACAAATGTAAGAGAACTATGGGTCTATAGCCAATGTAATTTTATTTCTCCTATAAGAATGCTCATTACAGGCTGATATGCTGGGTGAGGGGCATGATTTTTTTTAAACCCTTACCTTCCATCTTAGAATCAAAACTGTATATCGGTTCCAAAGCAAAAGAATGGTAAGGGATAGGCAATGGGGATTAAGTGATTTGCCCAGGGTCACACAGCAAGGAAATATCTGAGATCAAATTTGAATCCAGGATTTCCTATCTCTAGGTCTGGCTCTCAATCTACTGAACCACCTAGTTGCCAACTAACACAGTTATTTTTAATGTGCATATTTTTTCATCCTAAAAAATTCTACTTTTGCTGGAACATAGAAATTTACTTTCATATGTCAAGTATACCTCTGTTAAAATAAATACTCAAAACTTCCAATGGGTAGTAACATGTAGGAACCAATATTTTCGATCTTCATCCTGGGCAGAGGTCCTAGGTTCTGCTCCTAGGCCTGTTACTAATTTTCCGTGTGTCCTTGCATCATACTAAAAAAAAATACTATCTTATCCTGCCCAGAATACAACTTTGAGATAATTAAATAAAATAATGTATATTAATGTGCTTTTAAAAAAAAAACAATATAAGGGAGTTTAGTATGGAAGGCCTCAATCTTTTTGACAAATTTTGTAGGGTATGAGATTTTGTCTGGGGTCAAGAAGGCACCTTTTGGGTAAGACATGAGCATGCATATTGCCTCTAAAGAAGACAAAGAAAACTTCTGATGGTTTTTCAATAGTCAGCATTGTCCCCAAGATAAAAGCATTCATATGTCAGCTGGGACACAACAAGATGAACTCTTGTAGAAGGCACCCACTTGTGAAGGCTGATAATGGAGGGTGATTAAAATATGCTCAACCCTTTGCTGAACTCCTTTTCACTTTTCCATCGATACAGAACAAACCACAATGCAGCAGGGCAAATGTGCTATATATGAGGGGAAAGGCTAATAGTTAACTAGAGGCAGAAGAACATGGAAGTTATACTACCACTTCCTGAGCATAGATTAGATACTGGAGATAAGAGAATGGACCTTCTCAATATGAGATAGCAGTAACCTAGGAAATGAGAGAGATCCTGCAGAAGCATATAGAAAAAGCAGGCATGGACCTGTCTCACTCACATAATAGGGAAGTTCTTGTACAATGTTTCAGAACCACAACTTCCTATGAAGGAAAGGAATGGATTTGAGTCTCTTAGGAAGCATGATCTAGTCTTTTAGTCAAAGATGGCAGAGCAGATATTCAAGAATACAGAAACAATCTTCTAGAGTGAAAAAAAGGATTTCTATATTTTGTTGACCTTTGGAGAAAGAAGATGACATTCATTGTCCCTGAGGCTAGAGGAACAAATAAAGAGGCCCATGATGCAATCTTCTATGAATACATTATAGTGAATGTGGACTGTTGTTCAAGGCAACTTTATATAACCCTAAAATGACCAAATAACACATCCTTTGAGAACAGGTTAATGCTTCAATATCCATCTTCAATACACATATAAACATAGTCCTAAGATATGAGTCAAGACTCTTGTGAAAAATTTCTATTTAACAATCAGTAAATTAGTAAAGACAGGGTTTACATATAGAACATTTTAGAAATGAACATAGAATAATATTCATACAGGGCTTCTCAAACAGAAATTTTCCTCAGCAGTTGACTCTAATTCGATCCCTAAAGGTTATAAATTATAAACATCCTCCGCCTTGAGCTGGCAAGGACCTAGGGAAACCAAGGCCCAGAAAATCTATATGACCTAAGGTCATACAGGTAGAAACAGTACTAGGATTTGAACTGAGGATCTCTGACTAAAATCAAACATTCATTCCATGGTATCATGCTGGCTCTTAAATTAACTATGTAACAACACACATAATCCTTAACTGTCTTTGGAGACCATACTGCCTTTGGAAGCATATGGCATGATTTATATGAGCCACAGTACTCCTACCATTTCCTATAGATAAGACATCAAGTTCAAAACCTGGCACATTAATTGTTGTATGCACACTACCAAAATACTCAGCTTAGCAGCAATTAAAATAAAGTATTTACTACATAATTTAAAGGAACCCACTTTATTTCAGTCAGAATCAACAAAAAAGGCACCCAAGGAACTGCTGATTACAGTAGAGGGGAAAATAAAACAAAACAGAAAAGTTAAAACTGCAACAAGAACTATGGCTTCATTACAATTATTATTTAAAACTATCTCATATAACTTACGATTGTCTTAATAAATCTTCTACTTCTTGTTTTAAGTAGCTAATTCTAGCAAGTAATAATGATGTATGAAAAATACTAAGAAATGGTTTTTTATGCAGATCCATTTTTCTAGTGTCTCAACAAGCTTCATTATCATATGGCACCTCAAGAATATGTCTTCCAAAAGTTCCAACTTCCTACTGTCATTGTGAATGATCTGATAACCTGTCTATTTCTATGTGATCATCTTTGGAGGGTTATTGTATTCTTGGATGCTTTCCTCAGTATCCAAAAATTTAAGGGATTGGGCATATCCCAGAGACCTCTAGAACACTTCCAGTTTTGTTTGGGTGTCAAAGTAGGCATTGTTAAAAACAAATTAGGTCTTCAGTTAAACCTTAAGATAGAACAAGTGTAGGGGGCAGTTGGGTGCCTCAGTGGATTGAGAGCCAGCCCTAGAGATGGGAGTTCCTGGGATAAAATCTGGCCTCAGACACTTTCTAGCTATATGATCCTGGGCAAGTCACTTAACCCCCAATGCCTAGCCCTTACCACTCTTAAGCCTTAGAACCAATTGATTCTAAGACAGCAGGTAAGGGTTTAAAAAAAAACAAAGTATAAATGTAAAATAAGCAACACACTGAAGAGGGAGAATCCTTCCACAGGGCCTAAGTGAAAGATCAGTTATTGTATTCCATGTTCTAATGAATAAGCAGAGTGTTGTGGTACAGTGGAAAAGTAGTGGGTATATTCAATCTTGTCTCTACTACTTATTGGTGTGAAACTGAGCAAATCGTATCATCTCTCTGGGTCTCAACTTCCTCTTGGTAAAATGAGATAAATCTGACCAGATGACCTCTAAAACTCCCTTTATCTTTAAGTATTTGGTTTTTTAATTCCATTTAATCACAAAAGAATATAAAACAAAATATAATGCTATTACTACAATAATATATTATACACTCTATTAAAGACTTTCTTTAAAATAACATAGTTTTTAATCATGTATTTAAAAAATAGAAAATGCACTCTGGTGTATATTTCTCATATATATAGACACCATATATGGTTTTCTTTCGCTTCCTCACTGGGTCCAAAACTTATGGATCCTTCCACAAGGGTCACATGTAGAAAGGTAAGGTGACATGGCATAAGGAGAAAGGGCTCTGGAGCAGCTAGAGAAAATTGGCCTTCATATCCTGACTCTGATACTTCCTAATTGTACAATTATGAGCAAGTCACTCAACCTGTCTTAGCTTCAAATTTTATCCTCTATAAAAAGATACTGACATCACCAACATTACCACATGTTACAAAGAAAGTTCTCTATGAGCCTTCAAGTTACCAGTGCAGTTCACACAGGCATTTTTTTCAATCTTCTGATCTTTCTAGAAGATAATGGATACAAGGCCTACGGCTTGATCCTGACCTGTGGGACCTTGACCAAGTGACTTAGCTCCTCTGGAGCTGTGTCTTCATTTGTAAAATGAGGGGATTGAACTAAATTATATGCATTCCCACTACAGCTCCACATCCTATGGTCTTGATTCTACAAGGGTCGCTCAACAATTTTTTTTTTATCAGTATTCATTAACTGGGAGCTACAGTGAATTCAGCAGGTACCTGGAGTCATCACAATTTTCAGTAAGTTCCACAAGCATTCAGGAAGGTAACATTCAGTGCACAACCTTCAGCATGGAATTGACTTGCCAGTGTCCCTTTAACCCTCAGGATATTTCCCAATATAGTGGGATATACCATGACTTGTCAGATGGCAGATGGTATCACACTGATATGATCCCTTAGTCTTTCAATACTAATCATTCAAAAGAATTCTTCCTTTCTTCAAGAGACAGAAATGACAACTGAGAAACTTTCACGGGATTAGGAATGGGTCAATGGCTGACTAGGTGATAGTGAAGGTGGTTCAAATGTGCAGATCTTTTAAAAATGTAAATGAAATGTATATTTTCCTAGAGCAGAGCTATATCACATATGTACTTAATGTATGTAAAATGTATATGTACATATGCATATATAGTCATAGAATGGCTCTTTGGGGGGAAAATGCACAAGGTTAATAACATGATGTTCCTTACTGGACCAAAAATCACTGGATACCTGCTACCTTTGAAATGTAACTATTCTGACCTCAAGAGCCCAGGTATCTGAATCCCTGAGGTAAGAATCCTTGGGGCTTAGCAATCCCACAATCATTCTTGGCCCAGTTAAAAACATCACACCCTTTACCTTGTCAACCTGAGCCAAAATGTGCCCAATATGTTTATATAGCCCTTCAATGTCCAAAGTACCCACCTGGCGTTTGTTCAGGTGTCCCACCGAGAGCTGGAGCAGACTGCTCATGCCTGGTCAACCTCACAGCTTAAAAATCAACAACAACTCTATTTAAATAAGCATTAAAGACATCTTGAGCCTAGAAAATATACTCAATGTTTTAAAAAGCTACATTGGACAATAAGGACAATTTCATTCTTCCTAGTCATCATTAACAATAGGTAGGAGGTGTTTGTACATCAGACTATTATGCAGGCTATTATAATGGTATCTCTGAGCTTCACAAGAACAAGAAATGTGGCTTCTAGCTTCATTACCAATTGTCCTGAGTATTATTACACAAGAAAATAACTGGTGGGGGAGGGGCACACTGGAGCTAGTCTGCAATGCTGTGAAATTGCTTTTTTTTTAAAGTTGTTAGAGAGAAATGAAATGAGATCAATAATCCCAGCTGCTAGTTTATAGGATCCAAATCAATTTCACCTGAACTCATTATAAGGTCTAGCATCCCTGGGGCTTTTTCTCAAGTTACTTTGCTTCTACTGAAAATACTAGGCTGGCCCCTTCATTTCTCTTTGCACCTCATCCTTGCCCTGGAGAAGATTTATTTATCATCCTAAGGAACTCTGTGGACTCTCCCAATGGAAGAAGTGCCATATTTTTCATAGCTTATCATAAAATCATAAAACCAAGATGTAAAGGGAAAACAAAAATTAAAACATAATTATGGTTAAAATGACCATGTTATAAAAAGCTGTCTACTAATGAATGCCAATGTCAAATTAAACCTCTCAGCTTATGATAGGATCCAAAATGTGTAATATGGAGGTGTTTCATTGATTTCACTGTGATTATTTGGGGATAAGATAGGGCTAGATAATTAACAAATTAAATAGCAATATAGCAAAGCATATGCATTCTTTTATGGGATGTGTGGGATGTGGCTTTTATACATTTCTCATGCAGGAGCCATTTCTGCTTCTTAATGTTTTTCTCATTCATTAGAATACAGAAAATTCTGACTTCTTTCTACTTTTTCTAAAGCAAAGAACTACAACGAATGACTTTTGAAAAAGGAGATAAATATAGCTAGATGGATTTTAAAATGTAGGGCTACTTTCCTCTCAACCTTATTTCCCTTCAAAGGAGCAATTATGACAATGATTTGATTTGGTAAGTGGTTTGGGGTTTTGCTGGATGCTTCTAATCAGGAAGCAGGGGGAAAAAAAACAAAATATGTTCTAAAACTCATTTATAACACTTTATTCATTCCCAGTTCTGGTATCGCAGGTTTAATAAACATGCTGATTATCAATAAAGTAATTCTTATATTTACTTTACTGAAAACTGAAAACTCAAAGCCTGGAATCCTAGTTTAACATTTGCATCTCTGTGGGTTAAGAATGGCCAGGAAAAACCATGGCCTCTTTTGTTTAAGAACTCTCCCTCCCATTAACTGCTTCTATTAGCATTTTGTCACAGTGACATAACCAAGGCAGCCCAGAACTGGTTAGAATAACTTTTACACATTTGGGTTGATCTTTTAGGGAACCTGAAAGCCAAGCCTGCTAAAAACAGCTCAGTTGACCAAAGAAGCAACTCACTTTCTATGAACGTTAAAAACACAACAAGTAAGCCTCAGAAAAGACATTACACAGGCTTTATCAATAGGATGCGAGAAGATACTCAACGAATTTTGGAGGTTAGAGTTTCAGGAAGGGATAGTGCCCTCTTTGATTCCACGGGCCCTTTCACGCTGTCTCTCAGGGAACGCACACTTTTCTGGCGATTCCTTGCAAAACGAGCTCTCTTGATCTTCCACAATGCTGCATCACTGAGGTTAGCAACATTGGTCCTTACAGCAGTGATCGCTTTGCAAATAGAATTAAAAAGTTATCATTTTCCTCAGTCTGTGCCATTGTGTAAAAGAATCTTCACGCAAGATCAATGTATATATGTTGTGTGATTACTTGAAAAAAAAATTTATCATGTGGGATGCACATTTCTCTGATGAGCTGAGGTGAGGGGGTGGCATTCATGTCTGGCCTATGCATTTTATCTTTAGGCCATAAGACCAAAATATCAAATTTTTTTAATTCAGCAGGGAAATATAAATAAATGTACAAAAACATAAGCCGGTGCTCCCAAACGTGCATCAGATTATTATTCATGTAAATCACCCCAATAAATTATTTGTAAATATGTAACAATTGATTAATGGGATGATAGCACATCATATAAATTTGCCCATGCACAACTCATTAACTCAAAGGTCAAAATTTGGATCTAAGCACAATGAATAAACAATATGAAAGATGCAGGCACAAAATTAAATAACTTGGGGCACTAGAGGGCAAGAGTACCAGCAAATGAGTGAAGGTCATTTTTTAATGAGGGCACTAGGGTATCATTAGAACCAAGAAGACAAGAAAAACTTAACACCCCCTCCATAACAAGAGGTAAAACTACATGCAAAAGGACCTCTGCTCATTCTGGCCTGTTCAAAAATATGAATTGCAGCCCCCCTTAAGGTTTCATTTCTCTGCTATACTTACTTGTTGGAAAAGGAAACTCTTTGTTGCAATCCAAATGCAGCTGAGCCTCCAAGGAAAGGGTCTCAAATCTATTAACAAAAAATTCCCAGCTCAATGCAGGTATGTCTTGCTTTAGAAAATGTAGGAGTAAAAGCTTGCTAAGAATTGTGGGTCTATCTTTAACAACTGTATCAAACTGGAAGTCAAGGCATAGACATAGACCCTGTTGGAGAATAAAAGAAAAAATAACAGATATGAACATTTTTAGACAACATCCAGGTATAATAATATTTTATGGTTTACAAAATATTTTATCTTCCCTATACCTCATTTGTTCTTCATGAGGTAAGTGGTGCCAGTGTTATTCTCCCCATTTTGCAGATGGAGACAGCGGAGTTAGAGAAAAGAAGCGACTTGCCTATGATCACACAGCTAGCTCATAGCTAGGATTCAAACAAACTCCTGACTTCAAGTCTCATGCTCTTTCCACTACATTCAAATAACAGAAGGAGGAAGGATCTTACAATCATGTATTTCAAACAGGATTCAGTGAAACTAAGTGAAGTCCTTGAAGTCACATGGTGAGTTGCTGGCAGGGCCAGGCCTTGAACCCAGAGCTCCCAATTCTCAAGTCCAGAGCTTATTCCACTATGTCAGCTACTCTCCAAAGAAGGCAGCTTTCTTATTCTCAGGCATGAATCTTCTGATTAAATGAAAATGAGGTTTCAAATTGAAAATAATTTTCCAAAATTTTATAAGGAAATAATTCAGGTAAGAAACTTGTCCAAATCTAATTTGGGCTCTGATTCTGATAAAGTATGTACTGAGTGTGTGGCATTGATGTTGCTTTACAAGGAGAGGTCATTTTACTTCTGAGTTGCTCTCTCCATAGATATTACATACCTACATCAATTATGTTCAATATTTGAATCACAGAAATTTGAATAAAAGTAAATTACTACAAATTTTACATCCCACTCAGTAGATTAATTTATTAATCAATTAATTCTCCAACCAATTAATCCTGTTTAATTTTCTAGTCTTTAATTCACCATAACAACAATAATATTAATACAAGCTCACATTTCCATGAGTCTTACAAAAACTCTGTGAAATAGGATGCTGTTATTATCCTCATTTTGCAGTTGAGGAAAGTTAGGCAGATAGAGGTTCAGTGACTTGCACAGGGTCACAGCTAGAAATATATGGGGAAAAACTGAAGCTCAGGTCTTCCTGGCCCCAACTTCAGCACTCTATCCACTATGCCACCTGGCTACCATCAGAACAATACACTTCCAAAGGAAGATTTTGGTAATAACAATTTTTTCTATAATCCTATAACAAAGTGCTTTCCTCAAAAAAGATAAAGAAGGTGAAGCTCAGAAAGGTTAAGTGACTTGCTCACAGTCACCCAGCTAGTAAATATCAGAGATAGGATTCAAACCCACTCCCTTCATTTCAAATTCTGTCCCCTTTTTACTATGCCAAAGGTTCCACTCATTCTCCTTGGCTGGTCTTTTATATAACTAACTTGAAATAGTCTGAGTTCCATTAAGAAAAGAGCTTCAAATGATTCTTCATCCTTTAAAAATAAAGCAAATCTATTCCTAGAAACTTTGTCTAGTCAACTGATTACAGAATTTCTCAAGCCTGCCACCAACTTGGCAAATTTGGCCCAATTCCTCCCTCTACAGTCTGATGGACTTTACTAGCACTCTGGGGGCGATGGAGGTAAATAAGCCCCCCCCCCAGTTCTACTTCTACTCCTATTCCTTCAAGACAGAAAAGGCAGATCTTCCTGACTCCCATATGGACCCCATTTTTATGGCAGATTGACCTCAGACCAACAGCTTGGAGAACTTAGATGGATTTTTTTCCTCTATAACATACAAAATAGGAATATAACAATGTCAATATTCTGAGTCAACACTTTCAGTCCTATCCAGAAGAAGAGAATACAGTATCGAATACAAAGGCATATTAAAAACAAGGTGTGCTCAATTTTCCCCTACAGATTCCCTTATAATATCTCCTCTGGTCAAAGAGCTCCAGCACCATGTGTGCAATGAAAAATTGCTTCTTTCTTCTAATAAGATTTTTTTAGACAACTCCCAGACAATTTCAGTCCATCAAAATCCTTTTCCATATTAAACCAGAGTAATATTTCTAAGGGTATCATGTTCCCCTAAAAAATGGGAGATTCCTTCTCTCATAGTTTCCACATACATTATCATTACCATCTTCTTTTTTTATTCCTACAAATAACAGTAATATTTCATCCTTTACAATTTCCATTTTAAACTCAAGAAGTTCTGATTCTACTTCTAGTGTCATCAATAATATATGTATATGTGTATGAGTGTGTGTAGAGTGCTTTATGTATGTGTGGATATGTGTGTGTGTGTGTGTATATATATACATATATATGTATAATGTGATATATTTAAAGATATACATGTATATGTACATAGAGCTAGGAGATTAAATGACTTGCCCAGATTCACACATCTATTAAGTGTGGGAAGTAGGATTCAACCTCAGATATCAAGTTCACCCAATTTATTTAACAAATTTCAAATTCTCCTAGCTCTAATATGTAGTCCACATCTCTCCATTTTGTCCACAAAGAAAGCCTGAAAGACCTCTGAAATCAAGGTAAAATATACATTCCATTATAATATTTAGGTACCCTAAGTTATTGAATCGGAATCATAGACTCACAAAATTATAAGGAACCTCAAAATTATAAAGAACCTCAGAAGCCATGAATTCCAATTTTTTCCATACAGAAATCTCTACAACAGTGTTATCTAACTCAAATAGAAACATGAACCATTAAACCATATGTAAGGATCTCTATGGGCCACATATTGAATTAGAAAATCACATATTAACATTGTTTATATTTTATTGTATTTTTATTTATTTTGTTAAATATTTTCCAATTTAATCTGGTTTAGGTCACACTCATACAGGCTATATGTAGCTGGTGGCTACCCAAAGACCCAAAGAGAACAAAGATTTCTAATAAAGGGATACATATTGTCTTACAAGGTAAATAATGCCATCTTCAGACAACTCTAATTATTAGAAAAAATATCCTTATATAATAACTCACATTCATAGGTCACTTTAACCTTTGCAAAGCACTTTACAAGTGCTATCTCCTCTGATAATCACAACTACTAGGTGAGGTGGATTCTGTTATCTCCATTTTACAGATAAAGAAACAATCTCATTCAGGCTAAGACTTTCTCAGGTAAAATACCTAGTCAAATCTGAGGTTGGATTTGAGACCTGCCTACTAAGTCCATAAATGGAGGCTATCTCTTTCTCTCTCTCTCTCTCTCTCTCTCTCTCTCTCTCTCTCTCTCTCTCTCTCTCTCTCTCTCATTTTTTCACCCAATGCTCTCAGTTTTGATCTCTGGAGCAAAGGAAAAGAAGCCAAATCTTCCTTCCACAATTATAATTCTCTGAATACTTGAAAATAAGCTACTACATTTCCCTAAATCTTCTCTTCTCCAATATAAAATGACTCTAATTTTCAACCAGGCAACAAGTGGCTTGGTTTCCAGTTCCCTCATCATCCTAGTCACCCTCCTCTGGACAAGTTATGGATTATTAATATCAACCCAAAAGTGAGGCATAAGAACTAAACAGGGAACTCCAAATGGGATCTCTTCAGGGCCCAGAAGAGCAGAGTTATTATGTGTCACTAGTATAGACCATAGCACTATTGACATATTGAGCTTGGATATCATGAGAAAACCTGAATGATTTTGTATGATCTGTGATCTATCAATTTCCCCCTTTTTATAATTATGATAATGATTTTTTTACCCAAGCATAAGACTTTATGTTTATAATTAAATACCAAATACCAATTTTCTTTGAACCATCATTCTATCTTCTCTAGATCTTAAAATATCCTGGCACTTTTATTTACCTTATTTATTCTTCATAACTTCTCTTATCTGATAAGCTAGTAAGCATAACATCTATATTTCATCCAAATCACTGATTTTTCTTCTTAAGATGAATAGCACAGTGCCAAAGACAAATCTTTGGAAGACTTCATTAGAGAATTCTTGCCAAATTGATATTGGCCTGTCACTGTTTACTTTTGGGCTCCAGTTGTTCAAATAGTTTCAAATTTTCCCAGCTCTAATATCATTTAGTCCACATCTCTCCATTTTGTCCACAAAGATAGCCTGATATAGACTTTATCAAATACTTCTCTTAAATCTGGGTAAACTATTTCTTATCTGACTAGTTAGTATTGTAATATTATCAAGAAAAAGAAATAACCTTAGCTCTTTGTATCAGGACATTGACTGGTTCTTAAAGAAGCCATTTTAGTGATCACTAAATTTTGAAGGTCCACTGACTATACTGATGAAATTTCCAGGACATGAGATCGCTCTTAGTAGCCTACAATTTTGTAGGTACCACTTCTTTCCACCTTTTCCAATTTTACTCCTATCCACCTTTTTCACTTTTCTTCTGGTGTTAAGTATAGTGGGAAAAAAATAGAGGAGGAATCCAAAAACGTGGGTCCTAACTCTACTAGCTATATGACTTTATGCAAATGGTTATCTCTTCAAGCCTTGGTTTCATCTTCTAAAACAAAGAAATTAGACTAGTCAGTGATGGTGAACCTTTTGGTGATGGAGTGCCAGGCTGTGCTCCCCGAACTCCCCCAGACCGAGTGCCATGCCCCTCCCCACCACCAAGTACCAGGTGACCCCATCCCCCACATAGGGGAGAGAGGAAGCACTCCCATTGGGCTGCTGGGCAAAGGTGAAGTGAGGGATGTGTTCAGCGAGGGTAGAGAGGGGGAGGGGAGTGGCCCAACTTTTCCACTCCTCTCCAGCTCTGTTACCTATAAGCTGCCCACCTTACCCACTGTGTGCTCCCACTGGGCTGCTGGACAGAGGGGCGGGTATGTGAAAAATGTCATCAGGCACAGTGGAGTAGGGAAGGAGAATAGCTCTGCCTGATTCCCTTTCCAGTAATGAACTCTAGGGAGAAAAGGGAGGTAGCCATATGCCCACAGACAGCTCTCTGTGTGCCATCTTTAGCACTCAAGCCAAAGATTCACCATCTCTGGACTAGATCATCTCTAAGATCTCTCACAGTTCTAACATTATGTCTTTTTAGCTATGGAATGGGTTATGATTTTTCCCAAAAATTTTTTTTTGTTCTTCTGGTATGAGGAAAAAGTTTTATAAACAGTATAGTGCAATTTAACTGTGAACAGCAAATATGAGTTATTTTCCTAAGTAAAATTAATTAGCATTTCCTTAGCATTTACTCTCTAAAAGTAATATTAATAAATATAGAAACAGATTGAGTGGTGCAAGGGAAAATCTGCCTAAGATGAAAGAAAAGCTAACAGGTTTAATGGTAAAATCCAGCTCTCAATGAGCTAAAACGTTTGGCCAACTCTAAGACAGAATGCAAAAGGGATAGATAATTGTGGATTCTTTATTTGACATCAAAAAATAACCTGAAAATAATAAGATAGAGGAGGCATGGCTATGTAACCATTTATCTGAAAAAGATACGGTTTTGTGGATTATATGCTTAATATGAGTTAATAGTATGACATGGTAGCTAAGAAAACTAATGTAATCTTAGGCTGCATCAAGAAAGGCACGGTATCCAAAATTCTGCCCTGATCAGATCAGATCTGGAATATGATGTTCAGTCCTGAGTGTCAGATTATAGAAGGAATACTGATAAGCTAGAAAACATCCAGAGATGGGTATATAGGATGATGAAAGTCCTAGAGAATATGACAGATGAAGATAGGTTGAAGGAACTGGGGACAGTAAGCCTGGAGAAGAGAAGACTTAAGAAGCACATGATAGCAGTCTTCAAGTATTTCAAAGGTTGACATGTGGAAAAGGGATTAGACTTGTCTTACTTGGCCTCAGAGAACATAACTCAAAGAAATTGTTAGTAGCTGGAGAGAGGTAAGCATAGACTCCATGGAAAGAAAGAAAATTTCCTAACAATTAAAGTCTCAGAAAATGAAATGGACAGTCTTGTGAGTTAATGTGATATCCCACACAAGGCAGTGAAGCAAAGTCTGGAAGACCATCAAAATGTTGGAGAAGATATTCTTGTTCAGGTATAGGTATCTGAAGGCCTCTAAGGTCTTGTCCAACTCTGAAATTCTCTGATTCTGTGAAAATCTGTCCCATATGATCAAGAGTGGAGAATCCGTGTGCCAATTAAGGTACCTGTAAAGCTGGCCTCTTTATGGTATCAAGCAAGAGCCCTGCTCTTGTAGCCACCGCAGGGTTGACATCCTCTACAGCTGTCAGAAAGCAGCAGAAGGCATGCGCCAAAGAGTACTTCAGCAGATGGTTTTTAGTCACTGAATGAATGTCCAGAAACCGGCACAGGACTGCCACTTTCTCCACTGCAATGTAAGGGGAACAGGACAAAGAGAATATTGGCATTGATTCAAATAGGATGAGAACTGCACACAGAGACCAGATATTACCCAAAGCAATCCCCAAACATTGGCTTTAAAAAAAAATGACAAAACTGTGTTTGCCTTTTTCTACTTTTCTAATTCAGTGTAGAATAAGAAATCACAGAGTAATGAGGATTTCTGGTTTTTTATTGTATTTTTGCTCTTTAGCTTAACTTCTGTGACCCAGATTCACAAAGAATTCCACATTTTTTTCAATAATTATCCTTTGCCCCTGAGACCTCATGTAACACTCCTCTGATAACTATGGTATAATTGAAAGAGGACTAACCCTGGATTTAAGAGAACTAGATTTGAGTCCTGCCTTGATCTTATGCTTTAAAATGAATATTATGCATGTTCTAATTACCTGACAGTGTGGATGTACAGAAAAAACTTTGTACATCTTAAGATAATATATAAATGTGAATTATTATTATTACATAATTGCTTTATAGTTCTTTGTTTACATGTCAGATCTCCTTATTAAACTATTAAGTTTTACAAGAGCAGAGAACAAATCTTAACAAAATACTTCTCACATACAAAACATAGTGTTCATACAGAGTATCACAAATATTTGTTTAATTGAATTGAACTGAATTCACTGAGATGTTTATAAAGGCAGCCTCTTCTGCCTTTTTAGTTGTTTTTTCCAGCTTCTGTATATTCAAAATATCTTCATAGCTTGATAAAACCAATTATGGGGAGAAAAAAACAAAATAAATATTTCTAAGAATTCGACAAATTTCACACTAATTCATGTAGTTGCTTGATAAAACAAAAGGTCCCTGCAAGGTACTCCCAACTTCATAAGGTCTGGAGCTTGAGGGAAGGCCAAATTCAAAACAACTAGAATATCAGGGAGAGTGAGGTAAAGGAGAAGGCTCTCACGAAGGTCGAGGAAGAAATGATCTCTTCCCTATGGAATCTGAGGAAGACAAAGGTCATATGAAAAAGGAAAGATCTAGGATGCTCAATGGAGGAGGTGATACTTTGGGCTTTGAAGGAAATAAGAAGCTGGAGTGCCCTGAAATGGGGCAGGGAGAGAAATGCAGAGGCTTACCAAAGGCATGGGAGAATATATGAACAAATTTTATTCAGAGCAAATTTTGGGCTCATGTCTACACTGAACCACAAAGTATAGCATGGCACAGCCAACATGTCAGTATACCTTTTCAGCCTTACAACACATCATTCTCCTTCCCACATTTTATAATACAAATTGGCCTCCTACTGTTCCTCATACATAATAGTCCATCTACAAGTGTCTGCACCTTTTCACAGCCTGTCCCCTCTCTAGAATGCATCTCTTCTACTCTCTACCCCCTGGGAACCCTAGCTTCCTTTAAATCTCGGATCAAAAGCCACCACTTACAGGAATTACTTTTCTGAGTCCCTGAATGGTTCATGTCTCATCCTATCAAATTATGTTGTATTTACTTAGTATAAAGTTTATATTTATTTATATGTGTGCAAGTTGTTTTCCCACAGTAGAATATAAATTCCTTGGATATTGAAACTTTTGAGTTTTTGTCACTGTAGCCTCAGTACCTGGAAGATAGCAAATAATAGTAAGTGCTTACTGATTGCTAATTGATTCTATTGGGACTGCATAGGTTATAGGATGCAGTTTCCTCAGTCAGAGTAGAATTAATAAGACTGTCCACCTTTTCAGATTGTAGGAAAGATAGCTCTTTTTAAATCTTAAAGAGCTATAGAAATATGGGCTGTTACTCTATTAGTAATAACCCATAGTTTTCTATTACTTTATGGTCACAGAACATTTTTACATATTTATCATCTGATCCCATATAAAATTTGAATAATATAATTCTTCTCAAATTAATCTCCATTCCTGGAGAACATTCTTGCCTTGCCCCCTTCCTGCCTTCCTACTTAAATCCAATCTCTCTTTCAAGAACTAGTGTTTCTATTGGAAAATCTTTCCTGATTACACCAATTCCAATCTTTTCTATTTTTTCTGAACTCCCATAGCAATTATTACTTATTTTGTTCTTATTTAAATTTTTCAACCTTACACTTCCAAAACAGACTGAAGGTAAGAATTAAGTGAGTTAATACAGATAAAAATATTTTATAACCATATCAAGCAATAATGACAATAAGTTCCTTCAGATATGAGATTTTCCTCTTATCTTTATAACCCATACTACCTTCAACAGTTCTAAAAAATCATTCCCCTGACTTTGTTAAATAAAATGTTGCTGGGGACCCACTGAACCTAAAGGTAAAAGGCATGGGTTTAATGCCTGATCCTGCTATTTATTATTTATGTTACCCTGGCACTCTGTCTCTATAATTCTCCAATTTCCTCTTGTGAAAAACTGGGATAATAATACCTTAAAAATATGGGTTATAGAGATCAAATGGGAAAATGTATATAAATTTCCCTTTATCTAGACCTCTTTTTCCATTATCATATTCCATCTTGTATCAGACTTAATTGTTTATATCCAATCTCTTATCTCTGTCTCATCCTTCCCTATTAGATTATAAGCCCCTTCAGGGTAGACTCATCTTTGTATTTACAGTACTTAGAAAGAGTCCTAGACATATATGTTTGATAAATGTTTGCTGAATTACAGTGAATTGAGCTGAATAAAACTAAATCAAACTGAATTTATGGTCACGGAAAATCTTATACTAGGTGCCTTGCAATGGAATAATGACGAGATAACATAACTATCAATCAGTGGAGAAACCAAATAAATCAATAAACAGTTGAAGATTCTTTGAAAATGAGGGAGAAGAGGACCAATAATAAACATAATGATTTGATTCTAATAAACTGTCTCACTGCTTGAAGTAGAAGCAGCAGATAACTTGTTCTTTTTGATGTCCTCTGCCCCCAGGATAAACCTCAAGATAGTAGAAAAGTACCTGCTTCAAACCTCATTTTCCAATCTTTGCTATTGAAGTTGCCATTTATGATTGTCCAGAAGATATCAGCACCATGAGGAAGTGACAGAGCATGAAGAAGGAGAGGAACAGCTAGTGAAGACAACTGGGAGAATTCAGATTTGATAACTCTCCAAAGGCTGGGAAAACAAAAGAAAACATACCCTTGTTACCAAAACTTTTCTCATAACTAATATTTACATAGTGCTTTAACATTTGCAAATGCACTTCACATGTTATCTCATTTGATCCTCACAACCTTGTGAGGTAGCACTTTATCTGTACCTCCCTTTTATACTTCCCTTTCTCTTTATCATAATTATTTGTGTTTTCCTCCTAACTCCACATCACAACTAGATTGCAATCTTCTTGAGAATAGGTTCTTTTTATCTCTTCCCTGTGCTGAGTATAGGGCTTGGGTACTTAGGAAATGTTTGTTAAGTGAATATGGGTATACCAAACTTCAAAAAAGTGCCATCACTTATACTAAATGTGGCCTATGCTTGGCATGTATTATTTTTAATTACACTCATGTTTCCAATCTTCTCTTCCATTTCTCCCCCAGGACCTTTATGTTCTAGTCAACCTGGACACATCCTTGACTTTATTCATTCTTTCTTCTGATACCAGAATGCTCTTCCCCAAGATTCCATCTGCTAACTTCCTACCCATCCCTCAAAGCCCAGCTTAAATTCCAATTCTACAAAGCATTCTCTTATTCCTGCAGGTCTCTCCTATAGCCTTTTGTTTTAAACAAGAGACAAAGTACATTGCAGAAAATATATCAATGACCTAAGTGATCTCCCCTAGGTAAGAATAGCCTCTCCAATCTCTCCTTTCCCCAGATTAATCTTCATTCTGGTCACATCTCACATTCCCATTTCATATTTTATATTCCAATAAAATCTGATGACCACCCCCATTTGCAACAGTGGATAGAGAACTAGATTTAAAGTCAGAAGAGTTGAGATCACATTCTAGATGTACCTATGATTGTAAGAAAATTGAGTAATCTTTCTGAGTCTTAAATTCCTCATCTCTAAAGTGAAAGGGTTAGTTTAAATATTCTCTAAGGTTCTACCTATTTCTAAATCATATGCAACCTATAAAACATCTGACGCATTTTGTCAACTATATGCATGTGTACACAATTCTCTAGAACTATAATGCTTTCCCCTAGTCTCCGCCTGTTGAAACCCTATCCATCTTTTAAAATCTAGCTCTGGTAGATGAAAAGTGAATGACCTCTTGTTGAATATGCTGTATAAAGGTCATTCTTGGTTAGATTCATGAGGTTAATATCAATTTGGAGTAAAAATAGGTACAGTCTTATCAGACTCAATGTATATTTGCATCAGAAAGGAAAATTTCCTTCACAATAATTTTTACCAAGAAATACAATCTTGAATCTTTGTCCTTGTGCAAATAAAGAGATCCAACACCTTGAATTCTCTATATATAATAGTGACTATGAGCCGTTTTATGCTAAGAAGATTAGCTTCTTAGGGTAACACTTAAGTTAACTATAAAGAATACACAATAAACTTGTTCATTGGTTCAAAATTATCCCAATGCTGAGTGATGGTTTTGGTTGGATTTGGATTCTATGATCTTAAGAACTACAAGGCTTTCTAGTTCTTAGGTTCTGTGATTAAATACTACCTGCTCCAAGAAGCTTTCCCTGACTCCCTTCAACCACCAGATCCTCCTCTCTTTTACAGAATCATAGAATTTGAGGTTTAAAAGGGACTTTATCAGCCAACTAGTCTACAACCCTTATATGAAAGTATTCTCTAATCTAAACACATTATTCTGCATCCTTCTTATATATTTATAACATCCTAATCTGTATTAAAGTGTTAAAAGCTCTTTGAGAAGGTATGGGTTTTATTTTTTCCTCTCTCTTAGCAACTAGTATAGTGATGGTGAATCTTTTAGAAACTGAGTGCTCAAACTGCAACCCTCATGCCACATGTGAGCTCCCCACCTTACCCCAGACAGGAGAGGGAGGAAACACTCTCATTGGGCAGAGGGGTGGGTGATGTGAGAAATGTCCTCAGGCACACATGGAGAGGGGGAAGAGAGCAGCCCCCTCTGGCACCCATGCCATGGGTTCTCCAACATGGGCCTAGTGCAGCATATTCCATAGAAGATCATAAGTTAAAAGTCAGCTTCTCTGACTTCAAATCCAGCACTCTATCATTGAAGACATTTAATAAACATTTTATGAACTAATGAACTACAACAATGTATGATGGACAGAAAATTTGGTTAATAGTTTACAGAGGCAGCCATTACCATTCCATCATCCTAATAATAATGTTCATATTATATTGTTAAGTTGATGCAAACACCTGTAAAGTCTATAGTACAATTACATTGTCCTCATTTTATAAAAGAGGAAACTGAGACTCATAAAGTTAAATGACTTGCCCAGGATGACAAATCCAGAATGTGTCTAAACCGGAACTTGATCTCAAATCTTCCAAGCCAGGACCAGTGTTTGCACTTGGCCTTTCCTCCACATTAATGTTCCAGTTTTAATACTGGGCTATTAGTCCTCCATGCTCATATGATGACCAAACTCTGCCTACTCAGGACTGCTCACATCTGCTGTTCTCCTCAGCTCTCAGCCCTATTCATACCAGCTCTTCTGCTATACCTTAGTTTCCATCGCTGTGTTTAATATGGGACATCTGTTCTTTTGTGAGCAAATTCCCCTGCATCATTACACTTTTCACACCAGGATTTCTACTGACCCACCTTGACTGAAATGTTACTTTGTACTTCCTGACATCTAGACTGTTGTTCCCACTAACCTAATTTATAAAGGCAAAAGGCATATTCCTTGATGTCCAATGCCACTTCCAAGCCATTGTTCAGTCACAATAATTATTCAATAAGCTTCTCTTTTCTAAGATCTATACACCCCTTCCCTTTTCTCATCACAATAAAACTATCCAAAAATCAAATTACTATTTTGGGAAGAGAGAAGTTTTAAGTTCAGTAGAGGTTTTTAACTACAACCCCTTGCTATGCACATTTCCTATGATCCATACACTTGACTCTTCCCCACCAAAAGTTACATTTCCTTTTATACACATATGACATGTATATGTATGTGTGCATGTATATGCAATCATAAGCACTTATTTATTTTCATGCTCTCTCTTCCATTAATATATAAATTCCTTCAGGTCAGGAGTTGTTTTTGTGATTTTAACTTTTTTTTAATACTCAGAGCTTAACATCATACTTGGTACTTCTAGGAAGAGTTCACTAAATGCTTGTCAATTAATTGATCTTCTAGAGCAATTTTCTTTTATCTCTTTTATGCCACTTATACTGTATCTTATTATAATTATTTGTAAACTTATCTCTTCTATTGAGCTGTTTTTAAAAATTAAACTTGAAATTAAAATTAAAAGTTGTTTTTTTTTTTAAAGATGGATGTGGAATAGTGGAAAGAACAATGGATTTCAAATCAAAAGGCCTAGCTTCCACTCCTGGCTCAGATGTTAACTAAGCAAGGCACTTAACCTCTGATGGTCAGTTTTCTTCATCTCTGAAAGAAGGACAATAATACTTGTAAAACTTCATAGGACTTTTCTGGGAAAAAAGCACCTTATAAGTTTGTAAATGTAATCCATTATTATTCATCTTTGTTTCTTCTACAAGTACTATCCGTAAAGCAGCAAAGTAGTACAGTGCATAGAATGTTGGACTAAGACTCAGAAAGTACTGAATTCAAATCTATCCAGAGTCTTACTAATTGTGTGACTCTGGGCAAATCATTCAATCTCAGCCTCAGTGACCTTTTTATGGCCAAGAGGAATACTCAGGAGTACTTCAGAACAGAATGATTAACTCTATTTTTCTTTGCTGACAAAGAATTCTCAGACTCCATTCTCTGGCAAAAAGTATATTGATGTTGTCTACCAATATTTTTCATAGTAGATACTTGACTTTTTTCTTAACCCGATTTTTTTCATTGTCAAGTTGAAGTTAATTCTTCCTCTGCCTTGGGTTGCAGAAAGATGGTAAAGATTGTTTCAAATTACTTAGAAAAAATGCTAGTTTATTTAAGATAATAACATTATTATTAATATCATCAATGCCTTGACACTATTAAAAATGATTTTTGTTGTTCAGTCATATCCAACTCTTTGTGACATCATCTGGAATCTTCTTGGCCAAGATACTGAAGTAGTTTGCCATTTCCTTCTACAGATCATTTTAGAGATGAGAAAACTGAGGCAAATTGTTAAATAACTTGCTCAGTGTCATACAGGAAGTAAATGTCTTAATCCAGATTTGAATTTGGGTCTTCCTGACTCCAGGCCCAGTACTCTATCTACTGCACCACCTAGCTTTCCCCTCACCCCCCAAAAAACCCTAATAGATAAATGTACTTTCCTGCCTCCCTACCTTTGTTCATGCTGTTGCCCCTTTTTAGAACACCCTCCCCTTTCATCTCCATCTACTCAAATACTATAAACATCCTTAATTGTCCAGCTCAATTTTCCCCTCTTCTAAGAATGCTTCCCTGGTCCCTAATAAGTTTTGACACCTAGAAATTTCAAATAAAAGAAAGGGCAAGTGCTTTGTGTCCAACAGCAAATAATACTTATTGTCAATGACTTAAGTTGGGAGGGGGAAAGAATATGACAAAAATCACATGTACTCATAAGATTTTAGAGCTGGAACAGACCTTAGGGATCTTTTAGTTCAGCCCTCTCATTTTACAGATGAGGAAACTGAGGCCCACATCATAGGGAGTAAGTAGTAGAGTGAAGCTTCAAACCCAGGTCCTCTGACTCCAATTCCAATGTTCTTCCCACTGCACCACACCACCTCTAAGCCATGTCCACAATGGAGTCTCAAGCAGCAGAAGGGTAGCTGTCAAAGGCAGAGAGACAGAGAGGGCACCAGCATACAGGCAATAATCATGTGGGCCACACAGCTGAGGTGCCGTCTCACCAGCTGCTATCCCAGCTGGGAGCCATTAACAATTAGCTGTTAAAGCCCACATCAAAGATGTCTCTGACACCTGTAATCTTATTGTTAGTTGCTTATATCACCCTGGCTGAGCTATCATACTGCAATGTGAAGTGCTATGTGAGTGTACAGGTAGAAAAAAAGCTAAAGAAAAAAGACACGACCTTGAGAATTCACTCTACAGTGAATACAACCCTGCCCAGTCCTTACCAATAAGTTCACAGGCCTCCTACTCTGTATGCCTGTTTCAGAGTGGCCCAGAGAGGTATAGCCTATTTATATGTTCCCAGGAGAGCAGGGGACACTATGGTACATGATGGTACAGAGAAGCACATAAGTTAAGAGCTGAAAAGGAGCTCAAAATGCTATCTATTCAGCCAATGCCCTCTATGACTATTCAACCCCTGCTTAAAGATCACCCAACAAGAGTGCTCCCTCCTGAAGTAATTCATTCTCCTTTCAGAGAGTTCTAGTTGTTATCAAGTATTTCCTTATCTCAAACCAAATCCTATCTTTCCACAATGTCTACATGTTGCTTCTAGTTCTATTCTTGGGAGCCAAACAGCATAAGTGAAATACCTCTTCCACATGACATTCCTTCTAATATTTGAAGTCAAAGATCACAAAACCAAAGTTTCCTCCTCTCTAGACAATACATTCCCAGTTCATTCGACTGATCTTAGAGGTGCCCAAAATTTGTAGGACCCTAGATTGGAGCTGAAAGGAACCTGAGAGGCCATTGAGCCTAATCTCTTCATTTTGCAGATGAGGAAACAGGGGTACAGAGAGGTTAAGTGTCTAGCCTAGATCACACAATGAGCTTGTATCTGAGGCAGTATTTGGAAGCAGTTCTAACTCCAAGCCCACCATTCTATTCAACACACTACCTAATGCTCTAGAGGTTGCCTGACCAAAGCAAAATCCAGCAGGAATATAACCTCCTTTCCTCTTGTATAGTGGCTGTCTCAATGCTATTGAGTTTTGTATGAATTACTTTTGGATACCATAGCATGATGTGGGTTCATACTGAGCTAGCAGCCTACTCAATCCACAAGAACTTTCTCAGGTGAATTACTGGCTAACTCTCCTCCCATTTTGTTCTGGTGACATTGATTTTTTAAGCTTGTGAATAAGGTTTTATTCCTATAAAATTTCAAATTAATTCAAATTTGAATCAAATCTGTCCCACATTCTAGCCTGTTGAGATAATTTTCTATTCAGAGTCCATCATCCATGTTAACCTTTTCTTTTAGCTTTTGTGTCATCCTCAAATTTCATAAGCATGCCATCTATGCCTTTATTCAAGCCATTGTTAAAAATGCTGGAGGAATAAAGGCAGTCCACTAGAAATCTGTTTCTAAGTTAACGGTAAACTAGTAATGATTACTCTTTATGCATTCAATTGGTTCCTTACAAATTATCTAATTTATATTTCTTCACCTTGTAGATGAACAGCACTCACCAGATTACAGTTTTCAAATTCTATTCTCTTTCATTAAAAACTGATATAATATTTGCCTTCCTACTATGCAATTTCATTTAATGCCTTTGCTTTAAACGAAGTGGAGCCTGTGACTTGCTGGCAAAAATAAATACCTCAGTGGTGTCTTAATGGTTTAAGCAGATGAAGCCCCACTGAGTGCTTTGAACATAGCATGTTTTGTTTTGTTTTTCCTGAGGGACTCTATGTGATTGGTGGTGGGAAACATGCAGGTACTATTCAGCTAAAACCAACCAAAAACTTGTCTTTGTTATCCTCAGTATTCCCTCAATATTCTGAGCTTTATCATGCCTAACATTAGACTGCAGCATGCCTTTATGTTCATTTTTAGTTACATGCTTGTGCTTCTATCTTCTGTACAGGTCTTTAAAAGATAAATGCTTGATTAGTTCCTTATACATTAATATCAGGGGCTCCTTAGAAAACCTACCTTTTGCATTCTCACTAGAATTATTCCTTTTCATATCTTTTCAATACTATTCTTGATATTTTCCCATGCCATCTATGAGATTGTGGAATCTATCATATCGTACAAATATTTTCTCTGAACTCTTTGAAATCTTCACTCTTAGAATCTAGGGAACAGGTTTGCTTTCCTCTCCTTTATCACAAATTCTAAACTTGTCCCCAATGTTCCCATCATTTCCACTTTAGCTTCCAGTTTCTCCTTATTGATCAGAATAAGGCCCAGAATAGCAATCCTCCTTGATGGTTAATCTACACTTTAAAGAATGAAATTAAAATTAAGAGAAACCAAGAAACTATTACCTTCTCTACTTTTGGCTGAGAGACAGAGAGACTAAATAAATGTTTGAAAAATTAAATTCCCTTATCACTATTTTAATATGCCTCCATTACCAAACTTATGATATCTCCCAAGCTCATCTATTTCCTTTTTCTGTCCAGGTGGTCTGTAGTGTAGACTACTTCACTATCATTCTGGTTTCTTCATTTAAAATCTTCACCTAAATTCTGTCCAACAATGCCTTTACCCTTTCATACACAGATTTCTTCATATGAGTTTATCTTCTAATTACCATACACAGTAGAGTACTACTCTGTTATCCATCCCTTTCATCTATCCTATTTATTAAGAAATATCCTTCCAAAGTTATAAGACAACCATGTATCTTTTCTCATCAAGGTCCACTGATACCTATCTATAAAATCAAATTTGCCTCCTCTTCTAGTTCATCATGCTTATTATTTATATCTTAGGCATTTATGTAAATATATCTAAGATAATGTGTTTTATTGCTAACTTTTTTCTTGGATTTTTTCTATTACTATTCTTTCTACATTGTAGCTACTCTATAATGTATCTAACATTAAAATACATAACAGTTTTCTTCCTCATCTCCTTCCAGTCAAAAGTCATTTTGCCTGATCTGTAAAATTTCAAACAAATACACTTTAATAGCCTTCTTTTGAAGTAATCTATCTTTAGTCAAGAATCTATTATTCACATGTTTGGATCCACTGTCCAGAAATCTTAAACAAAATATTTATGCATTGGCAAATAGCAAGAAAGAATTCAGGAACAGGTTTGAGCTAAACAGATTGCCAAGATGAATAGCTACTGCAAGGTAACCTACTTAGAAAATCATAGAATGTTAAAGCAAGAAGCTATCTGATAGCACATCTATAATCCAACCTATTCATTTTTTAATGTAAAGAAAATAAATTCAGGGAGACAAAGTGAATTGTCTAAAGTCCCATCATAACAATTCATATTTATTTCAAATTTATAAGTATTTCCCTTAACTCTTAACATGAAATCAGCATAAGCATTATTATTCTCATGTTCTAGATAAAGAAATGAAGGATCAGAGAGTTTTCATGACTTGCTCATGATCAGATCACCAAAAAGCGCCATAGTTAATATTCAAACCCAAGAGTCTTGACTCAAAATCCATTGTTTTTTCCTCTAAATCATACCGCCTTTTACCCTATGTTCCACCTTTAGAAACCACTTTCCATTTACTCTATTTTATATTTACTTTTTGTGTATAAATAATTTTCCTCAATTAGAATGTAAATTCATGGAGAGCAAGAATTATTTGAATTTTTATCTTTACATCCTCAGCATATGCTTGACACATATATGCTTAATAAATGTGTGTTCAATTTAATTGCATTTATATATGCAATTTAATTGCATTTATTTATACATTTCTATAGACCTAATCAATTTGCATTCATATTACTTCCCTTTCCACTAAGAATTAATATCAAGAAGAAAAATAAGGAAGGATATGGTTTTCAGTAATGCTACTTTGACTAAGAAATAAGAATCAAATGAGTCACATTAAAATAAGTAACATTCAAAACATTTTTAGGGGCAAAGTCTAAAATGCAAAGATTTACAATAATCCTCTGATGGAAGACTTACCTGGCAATTAACATATGATCCTGAATGTAGGCTAAAAACTGTGGATAATCCTTCCTTGCAATGTACAAACACTCTCCATGAAGACAGAGAATCTTCAGGCAGTTGAGCATGTTAAAAAGAATGTCAGGCTCTTCAAACTTTGCCATTTCCTATGCAAATAATCACATGTTTGCTGCTTTACTCAAATATTTCACTTTGTGATAAATATATGCATATATTCCAACATTATTAAAAAAAGCTTACCTGGAAAATGGTATATATTAGCCTTAGAGTCACCGGAAGTTGCTGGTAACAAAATTTTCTTTCAGTATCATTCTTTATCACTGTCAAGAAATAATTATACAAAGGATTAATGTAATTCCCCCTTAAGCCCACCAGGAGATGACCCAGTAAGTTTGGCATTCACTAAACTGATATTCCACAGGTTTTAAGCTATTTAAAGTGATAAATCAATCTAAAGATCATTTATACTCTTCATTTCCTACTGAGGAAAAAAGGCCATGAAGTACCTTCATTTATTAAATTCCTACTATATACAAGATTGAAATGCAAAATTAGCAGATAGCATTTCTGCCCTCAAAAACCTTGTAGAGAGGATTAAACATGTACACAAACATACAATAAAAGTAAAATATGGTAAGTGTAGAAAAAGAACACAAAGTGCTAGGATGTAAAATATAGAATTAGGGTTTATACGTATCTTGAGGAATTTGAGAAGTGGTATTAAAATATAAACATAATGTGTTAGATTCTACTTAATAGAAATTTATGAAAATTGGGGGGGGGGTGGGGGAATAAGTGCAAAATGCTCAAAGCATTTTGTACCTGAAGTACTACCTTCTTGAAATATTTCTTTTTTTTCCAAAAAGTAAGATGTCCTGGTGACAAGAGCACTAGACTCAAAAGATTTAGTTCAAAGGCCAGGTTGGCTACTCACTAGGTACAAGTATATATAAAACATGCATAATAGAGATAGAGAATATGAATAGGATAGAGAAGATGAAAACAGGCACCAGCAGATAGGAAGATAAAATTTTCTTGAACTACAAGGTCTACATTTCTGTCTAATATCATTCTCATTCTCTCTTCCTATCTCTCACTGCCCCTACCAGAACAAAAGGTCTTTCAGAGCAAGATTTGTGTTATATCTATCTTTGTATGGCTACTCCAAGTCAATTGCATCAAACACTATAGTTGCTCCATAAGTTTTTGGTGAACAAAAAAAAAGGAATAGGAAAAGCCAAGGAGGCAGTTATAATAATATCTGTTCCATGAAAAATACCTGAGAATCAACAGAAGTAGAGGCTGTGGGAAGGAATTTGGGGTTGCTTCATAAAAGATAAGTAAAATCAACAATAAATATCGATAACAGTATTCACCATGTATTTGGGAGGTTCATATTGTTTTAAATTTTTGTTCTACCCAAAGTCTACCATTTGATATAAATAAAACTATAACTAGCTATTATATGTTTACCTTAGTGCTATAATGTCAGGGCAAAAGAGAAACAGCATCAAGTAACTTGAAAGAACCCACCCAGGTGCCTAAAGAAAATAGCAAAACAACTGAAAGACAATAATTACTCTCTATGAGAGTCTAGCCCAAGCATTCTTACCTTTTTTTTTTTTGGTCACAGCCCACTTTGGCAATCTGGTAAAGCCTATGTAACCCATTTTCAGAATAATATTTTTAAATAGATAAAACATGGGATTATAAACAAAAACAATTATATTAAAACATATTTGAAAGTTTTCATTTCATGAAACACAGATTAGGTGACCCCTAGACAACCTGGTACTACTGACTTAATAGATGTTATACACTCTGAGTTCTAGGGCACAGAATACACAAATTATGATAAATCACAAAGAACCAACATGGAATTGAGGAAAAAAGACTTCTGTGAGCAGAAGACAGCATGTTTACTTTAGCTTACAATAGTCCTATTGTGAGGAATAGAAAATGAGACTTGTATAAAAGATAACATCAGGAAATAATGGTGTTTGGGAATGGAGATATGTTGAGGCTATAAATGTGAACCATAAAGAGAAGCACCACTATAGAAGAGCAATTCAAGGATATCTACATCTTTTTTGTCTTCTCTCCACTCACAACACATATCTGTACTATTGCCACACATTCCTATTTAGTCTTCCTGTTTCAAATTCATCCACTGCACAGCTACCAAATTTATATTCCTAAAGCACAAGTCTAATCATGTAACTCCTTTGTTCAAGAATCTTCAGTGACAACTCCCTATTTGCTCTAGGATAAAATACAAATTCTTCTATTTCATATTTAAAGTTCTGAATAATCAGGCTCCCACCTATCTTTTCCAGCTGATTTTACATTTCTCTTTATATTTTATGTTCCAGTCAAACTGGCTTATGTGCTCTCCTTATATGTAACATTTTCTCTCTCCTACACCTCTGTAACTTTGCACAGGCTAGCCCCCATTGGCTGAAATGTTCTCCCTCCCTCCCTACCTCTTAGAAGGCCCAGGTGCTATCAAGACCAAGTTTACATGGCATGTCCTAAAGAAGGCCTTTACTAATTCTCCCAGTTGTCAGTATTCTCCCCCTGCCCCTATATCTGTGTATGTGTATATTTATATATATATATATACATATATATATTAAAGAAGAGAGAATTCTTATGTATACACGTTGTTCCTCCCACCCTCTAGTAAGCTCCTTTATGAATATTTCATTTTCTCTCTCTAGTGCTAAGAATGTTGTCTGGAACAAGGTAGGTGCTTAATACAAGCATTTTGAAAGAATGAATCATTGAGCACTGTTGGTGATATCTTAAAAATGATATAAAATGAAAGAGATTCCACAAGATAAGAAAAAGGGAAATATTACCATGATTTTCAAAACAAGTAAGATAAATCTACAAACTATGAGGCCATGAGTTTGATTCCTGACAAAACACAGTATCAAAGTGATGATTTACAAAGCATTTTTAAAAGGAAAGCCAGTAGGACTTCACTCAGGACGGGTAATAGCAGACTAAACCAATTTCCCTTTTTGGAATGATTAAGTAAAATAGCAGATCAGAGACATACTACATACACCGAATACACAGATTTTTGGCAAACTATTGGATAAACATCTATCATGCTATACACTTCTGTACAAGGCAGAGAAGATGTAGATTAAATAGGTTAAGTGATCTAGAACTGGATGAATGACTGACCCCAAGGAGTCGTCATTAATGAAACAGTCAACTTGAAGGGAAGTCTCTAGATTCTTAGGGAACTGCCTTGGCTCTATGAGAGTCAATATTTTAATCAGTGACTTAAATAAAGCATGGCAGGCATGCTTGTACAATTTGCAGATATCAAACTAAAATGGCTAACACATTAAGTCACCAAGTCAGAATCCAAAAAACTATTGAGGGGATATGGAGAAACAAATTTAGTTAGATCAAATGTAATATAGGTAAATGTAAATTCCTATACTTGAAAGGTAAGAATAATGAAACAAATCTAGTAAGATGAAATGCAACAGAAATAAATGTGAATTACAACACTTGGGTTTTAAATTATCAATTTCATCTGTATAGATGAGAGAAGTATATTTAGACAACATTTTTGTGGAAAGGTCCTGAGGGTCTTACCAGACTGGGGCTTAAATTAGAGAAGTTTAGTGTCCAGGACAAGGGAGATGACTTTTGTGTTTTATTCTGCTTTGATCAGAACACATTATGAATATTGTGTTCAGTTCTAGGCTCCACTTTTAAGAAGCCTCAACAGGAATTCTATTCTAGTTCTTGGATTAGGAAACCAGAGCTTACCTGGGTCTCTTGCCATCTATTCTATAAGTAACTGCCTCTTTCTCCCTTCCTGAAACAGTGACCCTCTATATTGCACTTCCATACATCATGTTCTCCAGGGAGTTAATCTACTCAGCTCTGGAATTCCACATATGCTGAGCTATTCTAATTAGGGAGTAAATTCAAATTCTGTCAGTCCCAGGCCATGTTTTACATTCCATTCAGTCATCCAGGAAACCAAAACTTTTGAGGGCATATTTCCATTTACCTCATTGCCACATATCTACTCTCCCCTTTCTACTTCTTGCTCTTGAAGGAGTAATTAAATGAATAATTGCCATTACCACTAACCATGCCTATAACACCCCACACGAAAACTCCTTTCTTTTGCCACCAATTCCTTATTAAATATTATCTTTACCAACATCCCTAATAGAATATAAGGTCCTTAAGAGCAGGGATTGTTTCATTTTTGTATTTGTATCTCTAGTGCTTAATACAAGTCCTGCACATAGTAGGTACAAGATAAGTATCTTTTCATTCATTCAGGTACAAATACTGATAAAGAGGAACATATCTAAAGGAAGGTATCGAAAGGATTAGAGAGCATGTTAATATGAGGATTTGTTCAAGAAAGGGATATTTAGTTTGGAAAGACCAAAATGAGACTCCAGAGTTTTAAAGGGTATGACCAATATGTGTGTGCTCAGTGTCCTAATGACCTGTGAGCAGTACTGGATACTGTCACCAAGTAGAAGAAAGCAATTTTCTACTAAGTGCTGAGTTTGGGATGAGAAGGTCTTTTCTGTCAGCTCTGGATATATTTTTGTTCTTGTGATTATCCCAAGACTCTGCTTCATCGCCCTTTAGGCCTATTTGAAAACCTATATTAACATTATGGAATGAACCATCCTCTAGCCAATGTGGTTTGTTTTTGGTTTGTTGGGGTTTTTTTGTGTGGATTATTCTTATTTCTCAGCATTGGAATACATTTGGCTCAAATAGTCACTTTTTCCCCCTTAAACTCTTTCCTTCTGTTTTAGAATCAATATTAAGTATTAATTCAAAAGTCATAAGAGTGGCAAGGGCTAGGCAACTGGTGTTAAGTGACTTGGCCAGGGTCACACTCACATGGCTAGGAAATGTCTGAAGGCAGACTTGAACCAATGACCTCCCATTTCTAGACCTGGCTCTCTATCCAACTGAGCCATCTAGCTGCCCCTAATAGTAACTTTTCCCACTTATTATCTAGCTTTATTATCAGCATACTCTCCACTACTAACCCAATAAATTCTGGTTTGATTCAGCAAAGCATTCTATTTAGGGCCACTTCTTTCCTCAGGTTTTTTTTTTCTCTCTGCCCCACCCTTCAATCATCAGCACACTTAAGTCTCATCCCTGCCCTATAATGTGTTCAATTTATACTCCTAGGAAAAGATTTTATTCCTAGGTAGTTGTGTTCATCCAATCAGCCCACGCCTTTGGATATGCTTCCTCTTAAAAGTTCAGGTTGGCCCATTGCCCCTCCTAGTGTCTTACACTAGGTTGACCTACCAATATTTTCAGGGAGTTCATTGTGATTTCCTGGGTTTTCTCCATGCTTTGAGACTGGGTTCTCTTCTTCTTCTCCTTCAGTACCTATTATAAACTCTGGTCGGGAATAGAGAAGACTGTCTTCAAGGTTGTCGGTGGGCTCCTAAAAGAACAGGACAAGAAGCTTCATGAGTTTTAGAACACAAAAGCCTTCGTGAAAGAAAGTGAAAGAGGGTCTAGTTACATATTCAGGCAATATCAACAGTGACCAATGAAGTAAAACTAGCCTACAGAGAAAAGGTTCATATCTAACTGCGAATAAATATTGGAAAATTTACTATTTTACTATAATTGTCATCAAATTGATAGGATTTATGAAGTTTTAAAAACTATTTTCTTGACATGGATTTTTAATTCCAAGCCTAACACTTACTTAATCTATGACCTTGGACAAGTCACTTTACTCCATTATTGCTCAGTTTCCTCATCTGTTAAATGAAGATAAGATTTCTCCTACTTACTTCATAAGGTTATGTCTGGTACATATTAAATGTATTATGTCTCTCCATAATAATAACACATTTCAATTGTGCTTTAAGTTTTATAAAATATGCTTTCTTTAAAAATAATCCTATAATACACAACATTTCAGTCATTTATTAGTCATAACTAACTCTTTGTATCTCATATTTGGAGTCGTCTTGGCAGAGATACTAGACTGGTTTGCCATTTCCTTCTCTAGCTCATTTTACAGATAAGGATGCTAAAGCAAACATGGTGAAGGTTCTTGCCCAGGTTTATACAGTTAGTGCCTGATGCCAATTTTTTTAAAACCCTTACCTTCCATCTTAGAATTAAAACTATGTATTGGTTCTAAGGCAGAAGAGCAGTAAGGGCTAGGCAATGGGGGTTAAGTGACTTGCTTAGGGTCAGACAGCTAGGAAGTGTCTGAGGTCAAGTATGAGCCCACAACCTCCCGTCTCTAGGCCTGGCTATCAATTCACTGAGCCACCTTGTTGCCCTGAGAGGCCACATTTGAATTCACAAAGAAGAATCTTTCTGACTCCAGGTGCTAGCACTCTATCCACTTCACCACCTGGTGCTCTTCTTATAAAAATAGGGATGAACATAACTACCCTCATTTTATAGAGGAGGACAATAGGCTCAGAAGTAAAATGACCTGCTTAAGGGTACACAGTTTAGAGGCAGAGTCAGGACTCAAATTTATTTTGGACCAAGATCATTTTCTTTATTCATTTTTTCCAGTTTCACATAGAAATGATTTTTGACCATTTTACCTTTTTTGACATTTAAAAATTCAAGTTTCCCCCTCTTTCCCTTTCAACCCCTCCCAAGGTGGTGAATTGTCTGATATAGTTTATACCTGTACTTTCATTTAATATTCATTTAGATATTTCTCATGCAAGATCATTTTTAAATTCATGCATTAATGCTTTCCTTTACTTTTGCTGTCATCAAGCCTGTCCAAGAGAATTCTTATTTTAAGAAAGAAATTTAAAAAAAAAAGACAGAAGTTAAGCAAAACAATTGATGCATTAACCAAGTAGGAAACTCTCCACCAAGAAGAATGAGGTATGTTTCATTCTCATTCCTCTGGAGACATGAATGATCACTTCATTGGCCTGAATTCTGATTTATTTTGAACTCTTTTCCTTTACATTACTGTGGTCATTTTAGTAATGCAGTTCTCTTGGTTCTGCTTATTTTGCTCTACATCAGTTCATATAAATTTTACAGGTTCTCTTTATTATTCACATTTCATCATTCTTATGTTGCAAAAATATCCAATTACATTCATATAGCATAATTTGTTCAACCAGACACTAACTGATGGGCACCCATTATTTCTAGCTTTTGTATCTACCAGTCTCCTGATGCACTTGGTGGTGGTCCATTTCCATAACCAAGAATGATAAAATTCATCTTTGTAATCATAATCTCCTATCTTTCCATCTTCCCTTGTACTTCACTATTCTGAAATCTTTTTCCCTCATAATGACCTCTAGTTCCTCTATCCTTCAGCGTTCTTCCTGGCTACATCCCTTTTGATAGCTCTGCTTTTATTCTTTCTTATTTTTGTCCCAGTGGTTGAGAATCTCAACTGTATTCTGTCCCCTTTATGTTATTTCTACTTATCCTTTGCCAAAACATAACCTCCACTGTCTGTTTTCACCTCTCTTTCTTATATGCTGCTCTGATGTAGAAGCTATATACCTATAATGCCTGGATCCACTGCAAATTTATCCTATCTAATTTCAAGAAGGCCTATCCCACTAGAAGTCAATCTATTTACTTTTTTAACTAACTTTCCGTTATTCAAAAACTTTTCTAAAACGTTATTTCAAAAACTATTCAAAAACAGGAGATTCCTTCTCTATTGTATATAAACCAAATAATATCTCCTCACCATTCTTTAAAAAAAAAACTCAGCTAACACTATGATCCTCTCAAAAATCAATCCTCTCTTCTTCCTTTCACAAAAAAATACTAGAAAAATGTTGCCTCAAAGTGTTATCTCTACTTCCCCTCCACTCTTTTCTAAATTCTTTTCAAGCTAGACTCTGACCTCATCACTCAACTTTCACTGCTTACTCTGTTACCAAATGTGGGTAGTAGTAGCCTTTACTTCATATAACCTAATCTAATTCCTCCCTTTAAAAAAAAAAACAAACAAAAAACAAGAAAACTGACTAGAGGACTAAGATTAGAACTGTTCATGTAGCTTCCTGATCTTCTAAGACATAAAAAGTCTAACCCAAGAGGAGATGGAGTTCCTTAGCTTTATGAATGCCTCATGGTCGTGTGAGTCAACATAACTCTTACCTAATAAATCCTTCTTTTATCTGGTATTTTTTATATGGAGTAAAGGGTAGTTATGTCTACCTGATCCAATGTTGTTTCCTTGATTAGTATACTCTTTCCATACTACCATTAGGTAAGTTTCTTTTAGTTAAATATTAGATGGTTTACAAGTATAGTCTCATTTATTTCAATCCAGAGTAAACCAATAGCCCTGATTTCTCCCACAACACAACTTCTCAACTGCCAAAACTGATAGTCTTTCTTCAATCTTCTGCATTGACATTACTAACCACTCTCTTCTCCAAGATATAGTCTTCTCCAAATTTTCATGTCCCTATTTGCTTGTCTCTCCTTCTTACTGTCTTGCTATATCTCAGTTACCTTTGCTAGATTATCATCTATGTCCAACCTTCTTTGTCTGTGGGTACCCCAAAGCTCTACTGTAAGTCCTTATCTATGATTCTTATATTTTCTCTTGGTGCACTCATCAATTCTCATGAGTACAACTATCATCTCTATATAGATAACTCCCAGATCTACAAATTCAGACCTAGTTTAGCTCCTACTAGCCCGTATAACATAACAAAATGCTAGACATTTTAACTGAATGTACTATCTTAAATTTAGCTGCAAACACTCATTATCTTATCTCTTCTTTCACCTCTCTTTATAAATTTACTGTTTCTCTTAAGGACACTGCCATCCTTCAAATCATTCAGTTTCACAAACTTTAAATGGTCATCAATTCTTCCTTCTTCCTCATTTCCCCCATACCCGCACAAAAGTCATCTTGTTTATTCTACCTCAGCATCTCTCAAATCTCTCTCCTCTCCAATCACAAGGCCACCATCCTAGTTCAGGTTCTAATCTCGGTGTTCCTCAACACCCCTCACCTATGTTACTGCAATAGCCTCCTAAATAAAAGCACCAAACACAATGAAAAAATACTCTGTGATTAGAAAAATCCAAGAGATAAAATCAAAAGCATATGACTTCCTAAAAACTATAAGTAAAACCTCTGAAAAAAAAGACTTTTACAAGAGAAGCTGGAAGAAATAAAGCAAGTGATAAAAATGAAATTTGACATTGGAAGAAAAAATGAAAAGAAGAACAGCTTAGTAAGGAGGTAGAAAGCTTCACCCAATATAATAATAATAATAATAAACAAAACTCTCAATGATACCATGAAATAACAAGAAATTAGAACTAAGCCAAAATAATGAAAAAAGTAATATAGTATCACAAATAACTGACCTAAAAAACTATACAAGGACACAATTTTAGACCATCCAAAAAAACTATCATCAACCCCCTGTCCCAAAAAACTGGATACTATATTTCAAGATTTCATAAAGGAAGATCAGAACAAGGATTAATTAGGATAAGACAGCAAAATAAAAATGTTTTAAATACACTAGTCACCTCCTGAAAGTCCAAAGTAATCCAGCAATGCCATAACCAAAATGCCAAACTTCCAAGTCAAAGAAAAAGTACTACAAGCTTCCAGAAAGAGAGAGTTCAAGAACGAAGAAACTGAATCAGAACCAGACCAGGCTTATGTTAGGATGAACCAAGGAAGATTTTTTTAATTCTACGGTGACTGAGGACTGGAATAACAGTTGGAAGAACAAGGGCTTCTGGGAGAAGAAGGGGGGGGGGCTGAAGGGATTCTGAAGAACCCCTTGGTCTTCGACCTCAGGTGGCTGAAGAACTTCTGAAGCCACCAGTGAAGACTTTGCTTCTTGCCTTGAGCCAGAAGCTGCTTTCTCTCCAGAAAGCCTACTACTGTTCCTCCACCTACAGTGAACATCACAGACCCCTGAGGGGGTGCTGGTTTGAACTCTCCAACCAGAGCCCAGTCCTCCTGGATCCTTCCTGGACTCCCAAAAACTATGTCTAGATTGTTCCTTTAGGAACATAATAGTATTAGACTATAGAAAGGGCATTTAGTTGAGCAAAGGGGCAGAGACCTTCCTGGGAATAGACATCAGCCCCTTGAACCAACAAATGCATAGATGTTCTGACAGGATTACCTTCTACCCTCTTCCACTCAACCCATTTACCTCATCTCCTTAATAAGTCTCCTATTTAGCAGTCAGAATCAATTTGGCCTAATTCATAAATGGAAGGGGGCTTAAATAACTGGAAACAGACCTCTAGCCAGAGGCCTATCCCTCTGTGGTAAGGTCAGACACAGCCTGACCCCTATTTTCCTTAGGAGAAGGAAATATAGAAACCTTCCTCTAAAGCTGCTGACTGGGGAAACTGACATCTCATCCCCTCAGCCATCACAACAAAAGGGATTCAAGTGATACAGACTACTAGTTATCACTTGAGAAGGAGAGAGAGGAGTTGCCTTTCCCTCTCTCGTAGATTTTACTTCAACCCCTGTTCTTGCTCACACCAGGATGAGACAGAAGTGCTGCCATTTCCCCTCTCATAACTTTCACCTCATCCCCTGCACCTGCTCACATATCCACCCCTTTCCTCACTGGTACAACATCTCAACCAGTGAGGTTAACCTTTATTAATAAAACAAGAAGATCCCCATCTTTATACTTAGCAAAAACTACCATGAAGGAAAGAATCTTGTAATACATATTTCACAAGCCAAAGTTACAAGGCCAAGAATATTTACCTTGTAAATTTTAAGTATAATCTAATCGTTATACTTAATATATCATAAATATATGTATATATACTTACTTTATAAATACATATATACATACATATAAAATTTAATATAATTGACCTCTTGGGGCAGATAGGTAGCTTAGTGGATAGAGTAACAGGCCTAGAGATGGGAGGTTCTGTGTTCAAATCTGACCTCAGAAACTTCTTAGCTATATGGCCCTGGGCAAGTCACTTAACTCCAATTACCTAGTCTTTAAAGCTCTTGTGCCTTGGAATCAATACTTAGTACTGAATTTAAGAAAGAAGGTAAGGGTTTAAACAAACAAACACACACACACACACACACACACACACACACACACAAACACACAGGCTCTCATGCTCTTGAGAACATTCAATCATCCCTGATAAAAAGATCAGAGCTAAGTAGAAACTGAAATACACCACCAAAGAAAAAATCCTGATTCTGATAAAATCACAGAATTTCATCAAACTTTTAAAATAAAATTAGAGCCAATACTACCCAATTTTTTCTCAAAAATTGAGAAAACACTCTAGCATACTTCTTTATGAGCCAATATCTAACCCAGAGAAATTTGCAAAAACTGTTGCAAAAAACTGAGAGATGCAAAAGTTAGGGAATGATTGACAGGATCATATGGGAACCTGAGAGATCTAGGAGAAGCTTCCATTTGCCCAATTGACTTCTCTCCTGAAGAAGTTGAGATTAAGGCTTGAAGAGGATTTTCCCTGTGATCAATGGAGGAAGGAGGTTTTCTGAATCTGGATGCTGGCAGCATCAGTGAGAAGATCTCTGGACTTACTTGAACATCTAACAACTTAAGATCCTGGCCCTATTTGATTTGGACTCTGGGTGTGAGACTGGGATGTTTGGGAAGTTAATTTTTTAGCTTAGTAAAATATTTTAGTTAGTTATCATCTTTTAAATTAAGTATAAAAATAAGTATATTCCTAAACGCTAATTCCTTTCCTACCGTTCCTAAACCATAAATCAGAATTTATATGTTTTCCTCTTGTTTTTCCCCTTACCCCAAATCCTACCTTAACAATATACACATATTTCTGATGACATAATAGTTTATTTGGAAAATACTATGGAATTAGCAATAAAACCTCGACTTCCCTCTATGAAAATTATTCAGCACAAAGTAAACAAAAGCAAGATTTAAAAGAAAAATTAGAGGTAACAGAGAAAATTTTAAGAGACAAGGAGATTGAGGAAATCAAGAAGCTGAACACTGTTAGGACATACACAAAACCTACTCATAAACCAAAAACAGTACAGAGAGAAACTAGACAATTAATAAAGTTGTAGGCTACAAAATAAACACCTCAAAAATCAATAGCATTTCTATATAATAGAAATTACATCTATATCTATCTATCTATCTATATATTATATATATATATATATTATTTTAAAATCCAAGAGGCAATAATAGAAAAGGAATCTCATTCCAAAGCTATAAAATGCATTGGAGGTTGGGAGGCAGAGTCAAGATGGTGCCTTAGAAACAACAAAAGTCAGTTCCTCTGTGAAAACCCTTCCACACCAATAAAAAACAAAGCACTTGAAGTGAGACAGAAAACCAAATACAACAGGACAAAGCTAGGGGACTCTCCTGCTTGATTCAACTAAAAAGGTACGAGAGGAGGTTGAATTCTTGGATTTAAGGAAAAGAAAGAAGGAAAGTCCCAGGGCCCATTTCCAACCTACTATGCTGAGACTCGGGTGGTTGGTAGAATTTCAGGGAGAAGACTCTAGCCTGGAGGGAGCGCCTTGCTACCACTGCTACTTAAGGCTCAGGACTCTGACCACAGCTGGCAGGGAGGCAGCTGGAAGAGAGGGTCAGAGAGGAGGGCAGCCTGGTCACAGCCTTCAGTCACCACTCCGACATCTTGGGCCTCTGCCTCTGGAAGTTTTGGCCTCAGGGTACATTCAGCTCTGTAGATCACCTCAACAGGCTTAATTCAGTCTATCAATAGTGCAGAAAAGCAGCCACCAGGAGGCAGAAAAGCTCAATCTCCAATACCTCTCCCCCACCTACTGCACTGAAACCCATGGTAAGAATCTGGCTTACTGGAATCTCAGGACGAAGATGCAACCACAACAAATTACATTGGTACCACCATGGAAAGCTCAGGGCTCTGACTGGGCAGCTGGTAGGAAGGTGGCTGGCAGAAAAGAAGAGAGGAGGATGAGGGTAACTATCTTCAGCCTCCACACTTTCACTTTTACTTTTAACTTCTGCTGGCAGCTAGGGAAGATCTGACCTCAGGGCACATTAATACAACAGGTCAGCTCCATCAACTTAATCCAGTTAATCGACAAAGCAGAGAAGAAGCCTCTTCAGGGTAGAAAAGCCCAAACTCACAGATACAGCAAATAAACAGAGGAGCAAAAATATAGCCAATAAAGAGGGAGAAAGAAGGGGGGAAATGAGTAAACAACAGAAAAAGAAAAATAAATCACAATCAACAGGTTCTATTCAGGTAATGCACAAAGAACAAATGGAACAGAGGAAGACCAAGGAACACCAAGCAAAAGCCCAGGAACTCCAACTAATTGGACTCAGGCTTTAGAAGAACTCAAAACACAATTCAAAAAATAATTAAGGGAGGCTGAAGACAATTGGGAAAAGAATTTAAAAAAGCAAAATAGATCTGCTGGAAACAGAAGCACATGAACTAAAATAAGAAAATAATTAGTTAAAAGCCAGAATTGACCAGCTTGAAAATAAGGCAAAAAAAGTGAAAGATGACCTACAAATAAAAATAGATAAAAAAGAAAAAGAGGATCAAAAAGCCAGGGATGAAATTTAATCTTTAAAAATTATAATAAAAAAACTAGAAGCAAATGACTTCACAAGGCAGCAAGGGTATATAAAACAAAATCAAAAGAATGAAAAAATTGAGGAAAATATGAAACACCTCATTGATAAAACAACAGACATGGAAAATAGATCCAGGAGAGACAATTTAAGAATTATTAGACTACAGGAAAATCATGACAAAGGAAAAAGTCTGGACATCATTCTACAGGAAATTATCCAAGAAAACTGACCTGATATTCTTGAACAAGAGTGCAGTGTAGAGATTGAAAGAATCCACAGATTATCTCATGCATTAAAGCCCCAATTGACAATGCCCAGGAATGTTATAGCCAAGGTCAAGAACTTCCAGACCAAGGAAAAGATACTACAAACTGCTAAAAAGAAACAATTCAGATATCATGGAGAATTACACAGGACCTGACTGCATACACAGTGAAAAACCAGGAGGCATGGAATATGATATTCCAGAAAGCAAGGGACTGGGTCTATAACCAAAAATCAACTATCCAGAAAAAACTGACTATATTCTTGCAAAGGAGAGTATGGTCATTTAATAAAATAGAAGATTTTCAAGTATTCTTGAAGAAAAGACCAGACTTAAGCAGAAAATTTGATGCCCAAATACAGAACTGAAAAGAATCACCAAAAGGTAATTAAGAAAAGGGGAAAAAACATTTTAAGGGGCCCAAAATAAACTCAAATGATTTGTATTCCTATATGAAAAGATGATATTGGTAATTCTTAAAAATTGTCATTATCATTGAGGTAGCTAGAAGACGTAAACTTAGAGGGTACAGTGACAAACTGTATAGGATGATATGTCAATAAAATATGAAAATCTAAGGGTAAAAAGAGGATAATACTAAGAGAAATGGGAAAAAGAGAAAAAATGGAGTAACTACATATATATATATATATATATATATATATATATATATATATATATATATATTTCAGAAAGAAGCACATGGGGCAGGATGAGGGGGGAAGAGCAATACAATGCAAGGCTGGAAGAGGTTAATGACAGGTAATACTTAAATCTTGTGCTCCTTGGATTTGACTCAGAGAGGGAAGAACAATCAGATCCATTGGGGCAGAGAATTGTCTTGTGCCCTATAGAGAAGTAGAAGGGTAATAAATGAACTGGTGGGGAAGGGAGCAATATACAAGGGAGGGAGAGGTTGGAGGGTCATTTAAAAGGCACTATAGTAAGAGGGGGAAAATAAGAGGGGAGGGGTTAAGAAGGGGAGTAACATTAGGGAGGGGAAAGGGAGGAGACCAACTAAAAGCAAAAAAGTTGGAGGGGAAGGTAAGAGGGACAAGAGGAAAGGCAAAACCAAAGGAGGAAGTCAAAATGGAAGGGAATTCACAGACTGTAATCATAACTGTGAATGTGAATGGAATGAACTCATCAATAAAAAGGAAGAGATAGCAGAATGGATTAAAAAACAGAATCCATCCATATGTTGTCTATAAGAAACACACTTGAGGCAGACAGACATACACAAGGTAAAGGTGGAGCAGAATTTACTGGACTGCAACTGAGACAAAGAAGACAGGAGCAGCAATTATCTCAGACACAGCTAAAGCAAAAATAGATTTCATTAAAAGAGATAAGGAAAGTAATAACATCCTTATAGAAGGCAGTATAAATAATGAAGAAATATCAGTACTCAATATATATGCACCAAATGGTACAGCATTCAGATTTGTAAAGGAGGAATGAAACAAGATTAAGGAGGAAACAGATAGTAAAACCATACTAGTGGTGGACCTCAACCTTCCTCTATCAGAACTAGATAAATCAAATTTTAAAAAAATAAGAAAGAAGTAAAGGAAATGAATGAAATGTTAGAAAAATTAAAGCTAATAGATATCTGGGAAAAAAAATAAATAAAGATAAAATGGAATATACCTTCTTTTCAGCAGAACATGGGACATATATAAAGACTGACCATGTACTAGGGCATAAAAACATTGCAAAAATGTAGGAAAGCAGAAATAATAAATGCAATTTTAGACCATAATGCAATAAAAATCATAATCAATAAGGGCTTATGGAAAGACAGATTTAAAATTCATTGGAAACTATTTTAAATAATCAAATTCTTCAAAACTGATGCGGTTTAAAGAACAAATCAAAGAAACAATTACTGACTTTCATTAAAGAGAATGACAATGAGGAAACAACATACCAACATCTATGGGATGTGGCCACAGTACTCAGGGGAAAATTTATATACATGAGTGCATATATTAACAAGTCAGGAAGGGATAAGGCCAATGAACTGGGCTTGCAACTTAAAAACTAGAAAGAGAACAAATTAAAAATCCTCAGGAAAAAAAACTAAATTGGAAACCCTAAAAATCAAAGGAGAAATTAATAAAATTGAAAATAAAAGAACCATTGAACTAATAAATAAGAGTAGGAGCTGGTACTTTGAAAAAACAAATACACTAGATAAAGTACTAGTCAATCTAATAAAAAAAGAAGAATATCACATTCACAGTATCAAAGATGAAAAGGGTAACCTTACTTCTAATGAAGGGGAAATTAAGGTAATTATTAGGAATTACTTTGCCCAACTATATCACAATATTTATGACAATCTAGGTAGAATGGGTGAATATTTACAAAAAATATAAATTGCCTAGATTAACAAAAGAGGAAATAGAATACTAAAACAATCCCATCTCAGAAAAAGAAATTAAACAAGCCATCAAAAACTCCCTAAAAAAACCCCCAGACCCAGATGCATTCACAAGTGAATTCTATTAAACATTTAAGTAACAACTAATCCCAGTACTTTACAAACTATTTGACAAAACAAGCAAAGGAGTTCTACCAAATCCCTTTTATGACACAAATATGGTACTGATCCCAAAGCCAGGCAGATCAAAAACAGAGAAAGAAAACTACAGACCAATCTCCTTAATGAACATAGATGCAAAAATTTAAATAGGATACTAGCAAAAAGACTCAAGCAAATGATCACAAGGATTATTCACTATGATCAGGTAGGATTTATACCAGGAATGCAAGAATGGTTTAATGTTAGGAAAATCATCCATATAATTAACCATATTATTAAGCAAACCAACAGAAATCACATGATTATCTCAAAGAGACAGAAGAAACCTTTGATGAAATACAATACTAATTCCTATTAAAAACACTATAAAGTATAGGAATAGATGGACCTTTCCTAAAAATAATAAACAGCATATATTTAAAACCATCAGCAAGCATCATCTGCAATGGGGATAAGTGAGAAGCCTTCCCAATAAGATCATGAGTGAAGCAAGGATGCCAATTATCACCTCTATTATTTAACATTGTACTAGAAACTCTAGTGGTAGCAATTATAGAAGAAAAAGAAATTGAAGGAATTAAAGTAGGCAATGAGGAGACTAAATTGTCACTCTTTGCAGATGAGATGATGGTCTGCTTAAAGAATCCTAGAGAATCAACTAAAAAGCTAATGGAAATAATTAACAACTTTAGCAAAGTTGCAGGATACAAAATAAACCCACATAAATCATCAGCATTTCTATATATTTCCAACCCAACTCAGCAGCAAGAGTTAGAAAGAGAAATTCCATTTAAAATCATCCTAGATAATATAAAATATTTAGGAATATATTTGCCAAAACAAACACATGAATTATATGAACACAACTACAAAACACTTTCCACACATTTAAAACTAGATCTAAAAAATTGGGAAAACATTAATTGCTCATGGGTAGGATGTGCTAATATAATAAAAATTACAATCCTACCCAAATTAATTTACTTATTCAGTGCCATACCTATCAAACTATCAAGAAACTTCTTTACTGAATTAGAAAAAATTATAACAAAGTTCATTTGGAAGAACAAAAGATCAAGAATATCAAGGGACCTAATGGAAAAAAAATGTCAAGGATGGGAGCCTAGCAGTACCAGATCTTAAACTGTACTATAAAGCCATGATCATCAAAACAAAATGGTAGGGGGCAGCTGGGTAGTTCAGTGATTGAGAGCCAGGCCTAGAGACAGGAGGTCCTAGGTTCAAATTTGGTCTCAGACACTTCCTAGCTGTGTGACTCTGGGGAAGTCACTTAACCCCCATTGCCTAGCCCTTATCACTCTTCTGTCTTGGAATCAATACACAGTATTGTTTAGTAGGGATTTAAAAAAAATAAAACAATATGGTACTAGCCATTCCCCAATTGATAAATGGGCAAGGGACATGAATACATAATTTTCAAAGGAAGAAATCAAAATTATCAATAAGCACATGAAAAAGTGTTTGAAATCTCTCATAATTAGAGGAATGAAAATCAAAATAATTCTGAGGTACTACCTCACATCTAGCAGATTGGCCAATATAACAGCAAAGGACATTAATAAATGTTGGAGGGAATGTGGCAAAATTGGGACACTAATACACTACTGGTGCAGTTGTGAATTGATTAAACTATTCTAGAAGGCAATTTGGAACTATGCCCAAAGGGCTTTAAAAGAATGCCTGTCCTTTCATCCAGCCATACCACTGCTGGGTTTGTACCCCAAAGAGAAAATAGGGAAAAATACGTGCACAAAAATATTCGTAGTTGTGCTCTCTGTAGTGGCAAAAAAGTGGAAAATGAGAGGGTATCCATCAATTGGTGAATGGCTGAACAAATTGTGGTATCTGATGATGGTGCTAGAATGCTATTTTGCTGAAAGGAATATTGAACTGGAGGAATTTCATGTGAACTGGAACAACCTCCAGGATTTTATGCAGAGTGAAAGGAGCAGAACCAGGAGAACATTGTAGAGAACACTGTACACAGAGACTGATACACTATGGCACAATCGAATGTAACAGACTTTTCTACTAGCAGCAATGCAACAATCCAGGACAATTCTAAGGGACTTAGGAGAAAGAACTCTATCCACATCCAGAGAAAGAACTGTGGGAACAGAAACACAGAAAAAAAACATATGATAAATCATGTAGGTCAATAGGGACATAATTAGGGTTTTGATATTAAAAGATTACTCTATTGCAAATATGAATAACATGAAAATAGGTTTTGAATAATAATACATGTATAATCCAGTGGAACTGCTTGTCAGCTCTAGGAGGGACGAGGGAAAGGGAGGAATAGTGAATCATGTAAGCATGGGAAAATATTCTAAATTAATTAAATTTATTTTTTTTGAAAACTAAAAAAATACATTAAGTATTTGAAAATTAACCTACCAAATCACACAAAATATTTGTATAGACTCAATTACAAAGCAACCCTTAAAGAAATGAAAGTTAACATTAAAAACTGGGATAATATATAATACTCATGGCTGGGCCAAAACAATAAAAATGACAATGGCACTAAATTTAATTTACATTTTGATGCAATATCAATCAAATTATCAAGGGATAAGTTACAGAACTTGATAAAATAATTTCCAAAATTCATTTGAAAAAATGTAAAATATGAAGATAGGGAAGAAAGGGGGAATAGCACTTCCAAATCTCAAACTATATTATAAAATAGTAGTCATCCGAACTATTAGGTATTGGTTAAAAAAATCAATTAACTGGAGCAGAAGTGGTAAAGTAGAACCAGAAAAATGGAACTCAATAATATGCTATTCAATAAAACTAAAATTATTACTTGGTAAAGAAATCACTATTAGATAAAAACTGCTAAGAAAACTAGAGACTGGCAAAAAATTAGGCATAAATAAACATTTTATGTAATATTGTAAAATAATTAAATGAATATAAAAGATTAATATGAAAGATCATACCATAAAATTAGAAGAGAAGTATGTTACATATATATATTTCAATTAGAATTTTTCAAATATATTTTATTTTCCCAATTACATATAAGAACAATTTTCAATATATGTTTTCTGAAATTAGAAGATTCACATTATCTTCCTCCTTCCTTTTCTTTCCTCCCCCTCTCAGAGACAGCAATCAATTTGATCTGGATTATACATGTGTTATAATACAAAATATACTTCCATATTGATCACTGTTGTAAGAAAATACTCATATAATGCCAAAACCCCAAAATAAAAACATAAATAAACTAATATGAAAGATGGTACACTTTGATCTGCATCTGACTCCAAAAGTTCTTTTTCTGTATTTCATTATTATTCATTTTTATAAGTAAATAATCTTGTAATAGCAAAATCCCAAAACATATATCCAAATAAACAAATGATAAATCATATGCTTTCATCTGCATTTCTACTTCAACAGTTCTTTCTCTGGAGAGGATAGCATTCTTTTTCATAAATGCCTCAACTGTCCTGGATTGTTGTATTGCTGTTAGTAGCAAAGTCTATCACATTTGATCATTCCACAATATTGCTGCTCCTGTGTACAATATTTTCCTGGTTCTGCTTATTTCACTCTGCATCAATTCATGTAGGTCATTCCAGCTCTTTCAGATATTATCCTTTTCATCATTCCTTATAGCACAATACTATACCATCACCACATTATACCAGAATTTATTCAGCCATTCCCAAGAACATCCCTTTAGTTTCCAATTCTCTGCCCCACCACAAAAAGAACAGCTATAAATATTTTTGTAGGAACAGATCCTTTCCCATTTTTTTTCATCTTTTTGGGACACAGACCTAGTACTGAATAACCAGACTATTCTGCTAATTATTGCTTTATAGTACAGTTAAAGACCTGGTACTCCTAGGCCACCTTCCTGCATATGTTTTTTCATCAATTCCCTTGATTTTCACCCTTTGATCTTCCAGATGAATTTTGTTACTATTTTTCTAGTTCTATAAAATAATTTTTGACAGTTTGAGTGGTATGGCATTGAATAAGTTAATTTTGGTAGAATTGTTATTTTATTATATTAGCTCAGCCTACACATGAGCAATTAATATTTTCTAGTTATTTAGATCTGCCTTTATTCATGTGAAAAATGTTTTGTAATTGTATTCATATAATTCCTGCATTTCTCTTAACAAGTAGATTACTAAGTATTTAATATTGTCTAGAGTTATCTTAAATGGAATTCTCTTTCTATATTTTGGGTTGAACTTTGTTGGTAATATATCAAAATGACTTATGTGGGTTTATTTTGTACCCTGAAACTTTGCTGAAGTTTTAATTATTTCAATTAGTTTTTAATTGATTCTCTAGGTATACCATCATATCATCTGCAAAGAGTATTGGTATAGTTCCCTCATTGCCTATTTTAATTCCTTCAATTTTTTTCTTCTCCTATTGCTAAAGTTAGCATTTTAGTACTATATTATATAATGGGGGTGATAATAGGCATCCTTGCTTCACTCCTGATCTTACTGGGAAAGCTTCTAACTTAACTCCATTGCAGATGATCCTTGCTAGTGTGAAAATATAAAACTTTCTCTAATAAGGGTATGGCATATAAGATATATAAACAACTAATATATATATATATATGCATGTGCATATTATAATAAAACAAAAATCCAGCTCCCAGGAGATGATCTAAAGAACTGCAAACTATTAAGACCCATATAAAAGAATGTTCCAAGTCAAAAATAATTTAAAATTTTTTAAATAAAAATAATTCTGATATTTTGCTTGCTAACCTATGAATTGCCAAAAAAGAATTAAAGATGGAAATAGTTAATACTGAAGGATTTGTGAAAATTATACACATTAGGGCATTGTTGGTGAAGTTGCAAACCAATAAAACTATTTTGGAATGTACAATGTGTCTGACTGGCTGATCAGACCAACATAAGCTCAGACGGTTCTGCTACAGATCAGGCATAATTAGCCCTTATGAACATTTGAGATGGAGATGCCCCTAAATTTGAGGATCTCACATGTCTGTTGAGATACTGCAATTCTGCTTTGCTCACAGAACAGTGCCTCCTTTGATATAGGTTTGCCATGCTGATGGTCTTGTGCCAGGGTCTCCCATGTCTCAAACAGATACCAAAGTTCTTCAGGGAGACCTTAATAGTGTCCTTATAGCACTTCTTCTTGAAACTCCATGTGAGCACTCCATGTGTGAATTCTCTGTAAAGTAGTATTTTAGACAAACATACATTTGGTATTTGAACAATATGGCCAGTCTATCAGAGTTATGCTCTCTGCAACAGAGTTTGAATACTTGGCCATTCCACTCAAGAAAGGACCCCAGTGTCCAGTGCCTTATCTTACCAGGTGATCTCCAGAATCTTCCTAAGACAATTCAAATGAGAGTGATTCAATTTCCTGCCATGACACTGGCCTATAGTCCAGGTTTCAAAGGCTAACAATAGTGATGTCAGCACAATGTCTTCATTATGCAACCTAATATGTCTTTTCTCCCCCACACTTTCCTTCAGTATCCTAAGCTTACTTTTGCTATCTATGTGTACATCCCTGGAAAGTATATTGCCAAAATGAGTGAACTATTCCACAGCATTCAAAATTTCTCCATTAGTTGTAATCCCTGGTTCTATTCCACATATAGATGGTACAGTACTGGATGGTAGAGAATCTCTTGTTTTCTTGGTGTTAATTGTTAAGCCAAAATTAGCACAAACAGCAGAGAATCAATTCATATACTGTTACATTTCAGCTGTAGAGCCTTGCATTGATTGCACAAACATCTGTGAACAAAAAGTGCATCTTCTCTCCACTTTAGTCTTGCTTGTAGGCTTTTCAAGTTAAATAATTTACCACCTGTGCAGCAGCTGACCTTAATGCTGTTTTCATCCTCAATGAAGGAATCTGTCAATACTGCTGAAAGCATCATGCTTTAAAAGCACCCAGTGCTACTTCACTGCACTGGTGACTAGGAAAGCTCAAGAGCATCATCCATTATTCAGAATCTACTTATGAATATGGTGCATAATACCGATTAACTTCTCTGCACAACCAATTTTGCCATGAACTTCCACAAGCCCTCATGATTGACAACCATAGGCTTTGGTCAGATTGATGAATGTTTGCATACAGATCTCTGTTCTGTTCTTAGCATTTCTGCTGGAATTGTTGGACAGCAAACACTCTACCAAAAATTCTTCATTCCTTTCTGAAGCTCCACTGGGTCTCAATTAGAAGACAATCTTCCAAGTGAGGAATAGAAGAACTCATGCAAAAATCTTGTCAGCAATTACTAAAAGAAAGATGTCTCCCATCCAGGGATTGTCACATAACAACCCATTTACTTTTCTTTTAGAGATGGACAATGGAGGCATCTTCGATCTCCTGGGGGATAATCTCCTCTTGCCATGTAATACAGAAGATCAGTCAGATTTTGTATGAGCAGTGGACTCCCCACCTTGTAAATTTCTGCTGTACTAGAATCAGTCTAGCTCTACCTGAACTTCCAACTGCAGAAGAGGTTTTGAATGTCACTAGGCTCCTTTCATGAGACAAAGCACTGACTTCAACTTGAGGTATACAGTCAATGGCTTGTTGATTACAGTCTATTGACTACACTATGGAACTATTCAGTCCATCCCTGCAAGATCATGAACATATCACTAATCCTTGTGGCTCCATCAGCATTGAGTAGTTAAGATGCACCACAAGTCTTTGATCAACAGATAGCCTAAAAGCATCATAGAAGTGCATTCTGTTGTTAGTATCAGTGTAAGACTGAATTTCATCTGCCTTCATAGATAGCCAAGATTCATTTGTCTGTCTAAGTTTCATTTGTGCTTTACTTTAATAGAGTTAAATGCTGACATTTTAGAGATGGATGGACTATCCTGATAGTAAAACCCTGTGGAGTTCTTGTTTTTAATTTTTTAGCTTATGAATTTCCTCATCATTTTCATCAAACTAATTTTGATGTTTGTAAATGTTCTGGTCCAAATAAATAAATGGTGTTGCATACCAAATCTCTGAAAGTTGCCCACTGCTTTTATGCTCCACTCTTGCCAACTGTGTGTTGGCTCAGCTTTCCCTCCAAGTCAGCAACAAACTGTTCACACATGGAGAAACTCTCAAGTTTGTTGATGTTAAGTCTTCTAATAATCATTTGCCTTGAGGGTGCCACTTTCATTGAATGTCAATGTTTAGCTTGGAGAGAATAAGTCTATGATCTGACTAGCACTCTGAACCATAAATGGCTTTCATTACTCACATTCTCACTGTCTCTTCTCACAATGAGGCATTCTATTAAATACCAGTGTTTTCTTTGAAAGTGCATCCATGCAGTTTTATTGCATTGAGGTAAGCAAAAGACAGTGTTGTTGATGAAAAGGTCATGAGATGCACAAGTCTTCAGGAGTGAGTGACAGTTGCTGTTTCTGACTCCATTTCTCCCAAGGACTCTCTGCCATATATGATAGTCTGTGCCTACTCTTGTATTAAAATCACCCAGAATTACAAGCTTATCCTTTTTTTGGCATATTGATGATAAGGGTCTCCAACTCTTCATAAAATTTTTCTTTGATCTCATCAGGGTACATTATGGTAGGAGCAAATGCGCTGATGATGGTGGCATGGCACTTTCCTGCAAGTGGCAACCACATTGTCATGACCTTATTGTTCACTCTTTTGGGAAGGCATACAAGCTTATTGACTACATTAGATTTAATTGCTTCATGGCACTCCTCATCATGGCAACCACTCCAGAAAAACATGTATCCAGTTCTGACATCAGAGTTTCTGGCCTTCATTTGCCAATCTTATTTAACTCAGGACTGCGATTTGGATGTAATACCTGCTAAGTTCTCTCAAAGCAAGAGCTGTTCATCATTCAAGTCTACTGGATTTCATGTTGTTGTCCATAAGTGTATACACAATCTATGTACCAAATGTAAATAGAATAGTCTTTGCAAAGTCTGAGTGCATTTCTTTTGTCATTCATCCATAGAGTAGGATCCCCACCTGCTATGATAAGCAAGTCAGGGTTAGGTTAGATGAAGCAGTTTTTAGGGTCTCTTTTCTAACCCCTACCTCATGCCTGAAGGTAAGCAGTCTGGTTCTTTAAAAAGGCTGCTCAGACACCCAAGGAGCTGCCAAATTCCACTGTTGCCTCAGTCCAGTGAGAAGATGGCCCTATTATGCCCTGGACTGCCTTGTGTGCAAGGTTGTGGCTACAGCATATAGCTACATCTGCTGCTTTGTCATTGGCATGGTGCCACATAACCTTAAGGTAGGAGTAATATATAAAATAATGAAATAATAAAATGGTAAAATGAAAAATTGCAAAATGGTATGTAATATCTTTTGATTCACACATAAATTCAATTTAAGTGAGGCAAAGCTGCACAAAATAATCAGCCTCACTCTTTCTTCCAGGGTCATCAAAGTCTAGTGGCAAGACAAAAATCAAGGTAACTGGTAATGGCTCAGGATGCAGTGAAAGATCTTGAATTCTTTGATGTCTGACCAAGGTCTAAGTGCTCCATGGCACTTGTTTCTACCAGTTTCATGGCCCATTGGAACAAACTGTCCACATTTGCCTATTCTGCCAGGGAAGTCATGACATGTTTCAGAGTTGGCAACTCCCTAATTCACCAATGGATCTAAATTACCCTCAACCAGGCTTAGTTCATCTGCCAAGACAGTTTTATTGGGGCTTGGCTGCAGCACATGTCATAGTTTCTTTAAGCCACAGATGAGAATTGAATGATTGGTATGGCTCAAAAGTACAAAGCAGCCCTGAAAAAAAAGCTTAGCAGCCTCACAAGAGACATATTAGTATTCCTTAACACCCTGTATACCTCTTTGGGTAAGATATTCTTGTCTCTAAGTCCATGTTGTCTTCTTTCTAGAATATGATATTGCAAGCTGCTCTTCTCCTTTATAATAGTGACTGCTATATCATTTGTGATTCTGACTATAGCTCCTTAGTCCTTGAATTCTTGGACATCTGCAATATTTTTTTTTCTTTAACTTGGAAACTCTGGATTTTGGCTATTATTTTCCTAGATTTTATGTTAGGATTTCTTTTAAGAAGTGACCACTGGATTCTTTCTATTTCTACTTTTCCCTCTACATAGTTTTCTTTTAATATTTCTTGAAATAAGAGATCTAGTTTCTTTTTATGGCTATGGTATTCAAATAATGCAATTACTTTTTATTTTTTTTCTCCTTGATCTGTTTTTCTGCCCAGATGTTGTTGCTAAAAGATAATTTATATTTTCTTTCATTTGTTCAGCATTTTGACTTTGTTTTAATATTTTTCATTACCTCGCAGAATTACTGACTTCTTTTCAGTCCTTCAAATTTTCAGGAAGCCTGTTGCTTGAGCAAATTTTTGTAACTCATGCCATGCAGAATTTACTAATTTAATTCCCTAATTTATCTTTCCAACATTTCTTCCATGGTCTGCATTTCTTTTCCAATTCTTTTCCATAAGCACTCTCATTACATTTCTTAAAAAATTGTAACTTTTTTTTAAACTGTTGCTTTATCTCCTTCAAAAATTCTAGTTGAGTTTGTACCCAAGCTATGTTGTTTTTTTCCTGAGGCATTGCTTTTAGAAGTTTTGCTCTTCTTTTGTGTTTGTATCTTAAGAGTGCCTGCCACTATAATAGCCCATTTACAATAATTTTTGCTGTTATTGTTTGCCCATCTTTCCAGCCTACTTCATAATTTTGGACTTGATATAAGGACTGGGCACTGCCACACTTTTGGAGGGTAAATCTAGGCTGGTTCTACTGATGCTTTCTTGATAATTGAGCACTTTATCTAATGGGAATGGCATTCTAAGCTAGGGAGGCTTTAGGCAATGTATTGAAAAAGGTGATGGTTAAGCACAAGCAAATAGTAATAGTAGTAGCAGCTTGGAATCTACAATTCTGCTATTCTGTATCAAAAGAACTTTCTAACTGTGTAATCAGAGCTGAATCCATTTACAGCCTATACTCTCCCAGAACCAAACCTAGTCCAGAAAATTGCAGAACTCAGATGGAATGCAGCAAACAGACTTTGTTATGAGTCATGCAATCTACAATAACACAGTACTCAATAGTCAAGAAAGCAACAATAGAAAGGACTATGGGGAGAGGGTGAACAAGGTAATAGTGATAGTTCAAGTTTCCAGGCACATACTACTTCCCATCTCTCTCTACTTTTGCTCAGCTAGTCCACTTACTCTGTGTGAGAGTCAATTGATTCACAGTTGGTGGGTACAGTTGGCTCCTTCTTTACAAGAGTTCTTTCCTGTTAGATGATGGTGAGGGGTGGAGGTTGTACCAACAGTTGGAGGACAAGGAATGTGGCCATTCCCAGGTCTCCTTGATCATCAACATAAACAGGATACCCAAAGAAAATTAGTATACAAATATGGAAGAAGAGATGAGAGAAGCAGGTATCACATGACCTCACTTATCAAAATAAAGATTGAACAAAAATAGAAATATATATACAAATTCTGATAAAGAAAAATTAAAGTCTACAGTGAAACAGATGAGAACAGAAAACAAAGAGGATATATAAAAAAGAGTCATTTGAAAAGTTGATCATAAAGGGGATATTAAACAGTTACAAAGAAAATAAAAGAAACATTTTTTTGCATTTTTCCCCCTGAACTGAGCTTTGAAGGACTGAAGAATGCTCAAACAGGGAGGTGATGTAGGAGAGAATTCCAGGAGTTGGGGAATCAAGGGGCAGAATCCTGCCTGTGCTAAGACCTGGAGTTAAGAATTCAATCTAACTCAAAAATTTAATAAGGGTATATTACAGACAAAAAGTTTTTGAGATACACGGATGCAAAGAGAGAAAAGACACAGGTCCTAGCTTTCAAGGAAGCTTCTCCAATGAGGAGGTGAGGAAAAAGATACTTTCCAACACTTAGAACAAATTCTACAATAGAGCGACTGAATGAATTTATGAAAAACCTGTACAAAGTTCTTCCTGTGTACTAAATACTTGGAAAAAGAAAATTGAGATACCCTTTCCTGGAGAAATCAGTAAAAGCAGGGCTTCAGTCAGCCTTGAAGGAAAGCAGGATTGAGGCAGGTTTTGTAATGGGAGGCAGTCTAAGAGTCATTTCAACTCTAGAGCTCTCTGGTCCCAATACAACTCCACATAGCTTGCCAAAATTTAAAAAGATTCAGCTCAAGCAATCCCGAAGGGAAATTTTCTATCTCTAAATGTTCTAATCAACAAAAGAAAAAAATAAACCAATGAATTGACAAAGTTGTCAAATTATGAGAACTGTCAATAATGGAGGGCTTCTAAATGGCAAGCATATTGTTAGTAGAGCTATGAATTTGTATAACCATTCCGAAAACAATTTGAAATTATTCAGTCACTTTCTTGTAACTAAAATGTCCAAATTCTTTTAACCCAGGAATTCTTCTATTAGCCATATACTCTAAAGAGGCCAGTGACAAGAAGCAAGATCCAACATATAAATAAATGATTATAGCAATACATTTTGTGGCAGAACAGGGAACAAAGTAGATGCTAATTGACAGGAGAATAGCTAAAGAAATTATGGTACATGAATGTAATGAAATATGACTGACTTATTTAAAATAATGAACATGATGAATAGAAAGAAGTATGGGAAGACATATGAACTGCTACAAAGTGAAGTAGGAAGAATCAGAAAAATGATATGCAGGATGACTATAATTTAAATTGACACAACAATAACAAAATAACTGAAGCTACATGCTGTGAAGTTACAATAAGCAAGTTTGGCTCCAAAGAGATGATACCTCTCCCTAATCCTCTGTACAAGTAGAGTACCACTGATGTGAAATATTATATATAATGTATATTTATACTGTTAAGATAGTTTTTATTAATTTTTACTTTTATATTTAAGAGTAAAAGGAAAAATTTTTTTCAGGAGACCCCACCCCCTCCTGTGTAGGTTGGCAGTTGGTGACCCCCTGCTGTGCGAACTGTCAGTTGGTAACAGTTAGAAGGGTGTAGCTGAGTGTGGTTTATAAGTTGCAGACCATTAGAAAGAGTTTTTGACTCTGTGTCCCCTAAGGAGAGAAGTGTGTGACTTACTCTCTGGGACTGTGAGGAGACTGAGAAATGGATTTAAGGCCTTAATAGCCTTATTAGTAATTTTTAATTTGGGTAGATAGATAGTAATTATATTATCAGATAGAGTAGTGAAGGGCTTTGGCCTAGCAGAAGATATTGCCATCTTAGATAGATAGATAGATGTAGAGTTTTCTATAAAAAAATTTAGTTAGGTTTGAGATCTGGGGTATAGTTACAAACTATTGTGAGATTACTATCACTTTCGTCCTTCTTATTTCATATCTGTATTTCCTAATAATAAACTAAGTGTTCTGCATTTAATAAACTGCACACTGGCTTTTGTTCAAACTCCTACCCCAAAAATTTACCCCTTCACAATACACATATATTATATGTGACATATATAAAATATTGTCAAACTTTTTTGATATGTCAGTTTTTGGAAACATTTTTACCCTTTTTTAATTCATCATTATAAAGAATGGCTCTCTGAGAAGGAGAAGGGGAGGAAGAAAGTGGAGAATATAAGTAATGTTAAAAACAGATTATACAAATTTTTTTATTTTTTTTTAAAACAAAACAATGGGAAAAAGTGGGAAGGATAATATCCTAGCAATTCCAGATCTCAAATAGTATTACAAGATAGTAACATTCAAAACTGGTATTAATTTTAAAAAATAGAATAATTGATCAATGGAATAGATAAGCTAAAATTAAAAGTAATCAAAAGTATGCAACATGTACATAACAATACAGTATCTGATAAACACAATGATTTTAACTAATAGAGTAAGGGTTCATTATCTGACAAAAACAACTGGGAAAACTATAAAGGAGTATGACAGAAATTAGATCAATATACCACACCTTTTCCACAATATAATCCAAATAAATGTGATCTAGTTATAAAAAAAGTCAAACAACTTAAAGGGGATTAGTAAGAGATAATCCTTCACAACTATAGATAGGTATAGATTCTTGGTCAAAAATGGAAAAGTGGGGTTCATAGGGAATAAAACAGACAACAAGATTACATAAAATCAAAAAGTATTTGTAAAAATAAAATCAACTGAATTATAAAGAAAGCCATTAATTGAAAGGGGAAAATCTTTAGAGTAAAATTCTCTGAAAAGGTCCTGTAACCAAAATGAGTAAGAAAGGAATTTACATATGGGTAAAAGCTATTCCCCAACACATAAATAATCAAAGGAGATGAACATGCAGCTCTCAAAAGAAGAAAGGCAAGCTACCATAAACCATATGAAAAATTTTTCCAAATTGCCAATTATCAGGATAGGAAAATTAAAATAACTATTTGGTTCTACCTAACATCCTTCATATGACAGAAAAGGAAAATTATAATAGATAGATAAGAGGGGCCAAAGGAAGATAGGCACACTAATAAACTATTGGTGGATCTCTGAAGTATAACCATTCTGTAAAATAGTTTGGAACCAAAACCAAAATTCACTAACTTAAGTATATCTTTTGACCCAGGGATACTAGTCATATTACTCAAAAAATAAAAGACAGAAAGGACCAATTTGTATACAATATTTACAGCAATACTTTTTGTGTAAGAAAAAAACAAAACTATAAACAAACCAGGTGTTCATAAATTGAGGAATAACTGAACAAATTATGGTTTCTGAATATAATTGAGTATCATTTGCAGTGGCAAAAGGGAGGGATTGAGAGAAACCTAGGACCACTTTATGAACTGATTCAGAAGGAAGTAAGTAGAACCAAGAGAATAATTTTTATGATGGCAATATTTTAAGAACTTTGGAAAGACTTAATGACCATGATAAAAGCAATGACTAATCATGATGCCAAAAGATTATGATAAATCATGCTTTCCGAACTTTTGGCAGAGAGAGTAATGGACTAGAGATGCTGAGTAAGATATGCTTTCAGGAATATCCAATGTGTGAATTTGTATTGCATGACTGTTTATTTGACAAAAAGGACTTTTATTTGAGGACAAGTTAGAATTGGATAGGACATAGGGAACTTACTAATAGGGATACTTTAAAAAGGCAGAAAAGAAAGGAGTGTTGAATCTTTTTTTTTTGAAGTTCAGAAAGGGTCACAAAGAAATGGGTCTTTGAACTATTATGTTAAATTTAAAATATTTTAAAATGGGCTTTTCATAGTAAATATTCATAATTTAATTTTTTATTTTTTTGAATTTAATTCATAATTTAGTATTGTCCTCTTTCTGTTCTTTGTAAGAGAAAATATTCATGTTTGTTGTTTTTAAGTTCATAATTAAAAAAGAAAGTATCTTAATATAAAAGATAATACTGATCAATAGTTGTTAAAAAATAAATAAAACTTGCCTGAGCCAAGTTAAGTGACCTTCCACATGGTCACAGTTAGTAGATTTCAGATTTTCAGATTTAAGGCTAGGAGGAGCCCACAAAAGCCTCATTTCACAAATGAGGAAAGTTAAGCCAGAGAGATTCAATGACATGCCTAAAATCACAAACATTAAATGACAAACTTAAACCCAGGTTCTCTGACTCCAAACTCAGCATTCTTTCCTCTGGGAGGCTGAACATGAGCCTAACTTCCAGTGCAATACTTTATCACTATGAAAAGCTGGCTTTTCATTTATAAAATAAATTTCATTTATAAAATAAAGACTTCGCAAAATTGATAGGAAGATCTCATATGGCATTTCATTTGCACCTTGTCATGTGTTATTTTATATCAGCTATATGTCTTGTTATATTATTAATAGCAAATAGTTATGTAACACCATAATATGTAACATACACTAATACTACTATTACTATAACAACACACAAACACACACACACACACACACACACACACACACACACACAAACATTATCTCATTTAATCTTCACAACAATCTTGTGAGGTAGGTGCTATTATTATCCCTATTTTCCCAAAGAGGAAACTTGGGTTTTATTAAGTGCCTACTATTGTGCTAAACACTGAGGATTCAAAGAAGGGTTAAAAACCATGCTTGCTCTCAAGAAGCTCACAGTCTGAGGGGAGAGACAACATGCAAACAGCTATTTACAAACTACCTCCAGGATCAATTGGAAATAATCAACAAAAAGCACTAGAATTAAGAGGGATTGAGAAAGGTTTCCCATAGAAAATAGGATTATAGCTGGAACTTGAAGGAAGCCAGAGAAGGCAGGCAGCAGAAATGAGCAAAGAGAACATTCTTGACAAGGGGATAGTCAGTGAAAATATCTAGGGTGAGGAGAAATTGTCTTGTTCAAGGAATAGCCAGGCTGCCAATGTCTTGGGACTGTAGGGTTCATGGTAAGTAAGGGGTGGTGTAAGATGTAAAAAGACTAGAAAGGTAGTGGGTGTGGGTAGGAAGATTTTGAAGGGTTTTGAATACTAAAACTGCTTCTCACTTAAGACAGTAAGGAGTAAGGACCATATCTTACCTAAAATTCCTCCCTCTATCGTGCTCTGTATATAATTTATGGGCATTTTTCATTACTGGGTTGACACATTTACTGTTTTCTTCTTTGTTAAACAATTAAACCATTTCTTAAATATCTACTGTTTTGAATTAGATTTTAATTGAAGATTAAGTAATATATTAAATGTAATAGTGCTTTGTAAGGCATCAGGTACTAAACAAGTGTTCGGGGAGCTTATTGTCATGACATAGACCTTTATAGACATTGCCTTCCTTCAGCTGCTTACCACTAGCCGGCTTTCTTCTTTGGGAGCCAGTCGTTCTAGGAGATCACACCCCAGCTGATAGCAAAGGATGCTTGACTGGCACAAGTGGCACTCAATAGCTCTTTCATCCTTCTGGCATGTATGAGAACCCCCCCAAGGGGCTTGGAAGACATTATTTATAATGGACATGATGTCTTTAGACAGACTGTTGTCTAAGCCCATGGTGATTCCATCATCTTGTAACTCCATCTGCCAGATACAAGAGAAAAGGAGGGAATTTTGTGATTTTTGTCTAATGATTTTTGCATACTCCCCCAGAAGTGGCTTCCACCCACCATATGCTGTATTTTTATTCAAAAATAGAATGTCTATCTATCTATAGCTGAATGTATATATTCTTTTCCATGATTTTATTTGGAGATTTATAGTAATATAATACCAAAGTAGTGTATGACTAAGAGTAATAAAGATTTTTTTAAAAAAGCAATCTTCATTAAAAGACTCACTGTTACAATGAAATAACCCTGGGCTCTTGGAAGCTAATGAAAGGAGAACAAACTCTGATGAGTCCTCCCTAGCTAGAAGATTCAAATGTGGGACCAGTGACAGACTATGTATCATCTGAAGACAAGTCAAATTTAGAGTGTATAGTTTTTTGCTGGAAAATTAGCTGACAGTGAAAATTGTTTTTGTCCATAAAAACTCACAAACATCATATACTAATATAGGGTATTTAGAGACTGGGGGCATTAAGGAACAAGATTCTGTCTACACTAATGATAATCATGCCAATACTGATGAAATCACCAATGCCTGAAGTTCAAAGATATTAAACAGAGCAAAATGAGGACATTTAAATGATCATTTTATAACCTCCTCCTTTTATAGAAGTGGAAAGAGAGGCCCAAAGAAACTTATATATATTTCAGTGATGCTGCCATTGTTCCAAATACTTTTGGAAGTTCCCTTTTGAAAAATGAATTCAGAGTCTGAGTTCAGTCATTGATAACTGCCATGCAAAAAGGGGATTTGATTTGTTTTGAATGGCTTCTGGTACAAGCAATAAGGAATAGTGTGGCAAATTTGGGCTCAAAAAGAAATTTCCTAACAATTAGAATAAAATAAACTGTTTTATGAGGTAGTGACTTTCTGGCCATACAAAGTGTTTAAAATAGGTACTGGAGACATACAATTCAAACAGAATAAGAACTAGTTGTCAAGGATGCCATAGAAAGAATTTAGAAATTAAAGGTTAGGCCTATATAACCTTGAGGTCTTTTCAAATTCCCTATGACTTTATGATGATAAAATGAACAAAAATAATGTAAATTGAAGGAAAGTTTTTGTTTCAAGTACCTGCTTCAGCAAAAGATCAAACATAAGAATAAAACAATTCAGATTCATTTCGTCATCTTCACAATCAAAGTCAATAGTCCTTCCTCCTGAATGTCCAAAGTTCTTGAAAGGGCTCCGAAATGGACTGCGCATGGGACTTCGGAGAGGGCTTTGGAAAGGGCTGGGAAATGGACTTAACATATGATGTTGAACTCGACGACCAGGATCAGAGGCAACACTCACCTGTGAGAAGAAAGGTTGAAATTTCATTGAGTAAAATCAGTTTAGTTTAGTGAAAAGAGTACTGGGCCTGGAAGCAAAAGCCCTGACTTGGCTCAAGTCCCAGTTTCAACACTTAGCTAGTTATATTATCTAAGACAAGTAATTTGAACTCTTTGAGCCTCAGTTTCCTCATCTATCAGACAGATAATATCTATACTATCTACTTGCCAGGGTTGTTGTAAGGAAAGTGCTTTGCAACACTATATAATTATATAAATATGTATAATTTATATAATATATATAATTATATAAATAAATATAAAAATAACTAGCCTTCAACTATGATACTCTTCTCATTCCCCAATAAATAATCTAAATGTCTCCAAACACTACTCATTTGGAAATTAATCAATTCACATCAATGAAGAGGAAATAAAAACAATTATTAGTAGCTACTTTGCCCAATTTTATGGCAATAAAGCTGACAATCTAAGCAAAATTGATGAATATTTACAAAAATATAAATGGTCCAAATTAACAGAACAGGAAATAAAATACTTCATAAATCTTATCTTGGGAAAAGAGAAATTGAACAAGCTATAAAATGAGCTCCCTAATTAAAAAAAAAACAAGGACTAAATGGATTTACCACATATTGTGAATAATTAATTACAATATTTTACTATTTGACAAAAACTGATAGGAAAACTGGGAAAGCAGTTTGGCAGGAATGAGGCTTTGGCCAACATTTCACATCATATACTAAAATACTCTCAAAATGAGTGTATAATTTAGACATAAATGATGATGCCAGTCAGATTTATGGAGAGAAAAGTTTATGAACAAACTAGAGTTTGAGAGATTCAAGAAAGTAAAATGGATAATTTTGAAAATATAAAACTAAAAGGTTGCCCAATAAAACCAATATATATAAAATTTTTTTAAAAGTAGGAAACTGGAGAGTGGGGGGGGGGGGAATCTTTGTAGAAAGTTTCTCTAACAAAAGCTGGGAATTATTTCTATGTATATAAAGAACTGAGTCAAATTCACAAGAATAAGAGCCATTCTCTAATTGATAAAAAATCAAAGACTACGAATTAGCAATTTTCAAGGAAAAAATTCAAACTATCAATAGCCAAATAAAAAAGTAAGCTATATCACTAATAATTAGGCAAATGTAAATTAAAACAACACTGAGGTACATCTCATACTCAGCAGATAAGCTAAGATGACAAAAAAATAAAATGACAAATGCTCGAGGGAATGTGGGAAAAGATATGCATTGTTAGTGGAGCTATGAACTAGTATAACTACTCTAGAAAGCAATTAGGATCTATACCCAAAAAGCCATCAAACCATGCATTTCTTTTGACCCAGCAATACCACTACTAGTTTTATACACTTAAGCAAAGAGGAAAAGGACTCATATATACAAAACTATTTCTAAAAACTCTTAACTGTGTTAAAAAAGAAACTATGTGGATGCCCAAATGAGGACTAGCCGGACAAGTTATGGTATATGAATGTGACAGATTAACATTGAACCTATAAGAAATGATAAAGGAGATGGTTTCAGAAAAACCTGGGAGAATCTGCATGAACTGATACAAAGTGAAAAAATGAGTGAACCAGGAGAACAATCTACACAAAAATACCACTGTTGTAAAGATAATCAACTTTAAAGTCTTAGTAACTCTGATTGACACAAAGATTCACAATGATTCCAAAGGACTCAATGAAATATGTTATCCAAATAAAGAATTGGCATATTTAGAATGCAAGTTGAAATATATTTTCTTCCATTTTTCTTTGCCTTTTTAAAAACAGGGCTATTGGGGGTAGCTGGGTAGCTTAGTGTATTGAGAGCCAGGCCTAGAGACAGGAGGTCCTAGGTTCAAATCTGGCCTCAGACACTTCCCAGCTGTGTAACCCTGGGCAAGTCACTTTAACCCCCATTGCCTAGCTCTTACCACTCTTCTGCCTTGGAACACAGTATTGATTCTAAGACAGAAGGTAAGGGTTTAAAAAAAAATACAGGGCTATTGCAGGAATTTTTTTTTGCATGACTATATATATATATATATATGCATATATATATATAAAATATATATAAATTATATATTTGTTGGCTTTGATTTTTCATGCCTTTTCAAAGGATTAGAGAGGGAAAAGTAGAGGGAAAGAATTTGTAAATTTAAAAAACAATTTAAAAGTCTCTACAAAAGAAAAGAAGTGATTAAAAAAAAATAAAATATTTTCCCCTATGATCAGATGTGGTGGGGTAGTCATTAAACTATATGTACTTTTAAAAAATTAAATGAATCATATAAAAATATAAAAGAAAACTATCAAAATTCCTTAAAATACTGATTTATGCTACATTTTAAAAGTACTGCTACACTAAAGGAAGAAGACATTTGAATTTACTTTTATATTTGGATCATATCAAACATTTTAAGTAAACTAACCCAAACTTTATTACACCTTTCTCTAAAATAAGGTCTCAGGAATAATCTTCTCAAAACAGAATATTAGAAGGTAATATTTAGTTATCATCATAAGAATTAGAGATTCCATGGCTAATGAAAGAAATATGGAAACCTGAGGACTGTCAATATTAAACACATATTAATTACTAAAAGCACCCCTAATTAAAGTTTACAGCAGTGGAACCATACACTACAGAAAGAATAATAATGTTGCTTGCTACCTATGTGACTTCCAGTTTGCTATAAAATAAGGAGGCTGGACTCAACCTCTATGTCCCTCCCATCTCTAAACCTTTGTTCTCATGATCCTGACATATCCTCCTTCAATGATTGATTATGGCATCGTATTGACCATGAACTATCAAAAGTTAATAGAATATAAACTGAAATAAGAGTTGTATGCTATAAAGCTGGAAAACTTTCAGCTATAGGTCCGAAGTAAATTATGTCTATCATCCTAGAACTAGCCTGGCTAAAGACTGAGAGGCTCTTCTTTAGAAGACTGGCCAGAAGGAACGACTTACTTTGACCACATTACTTCACAAAGAACATCTAAAGTATGGAAAGACCTGTTATTTATTTAGGATCAGATTTAAAGTCTAACACCTTCATTTTACCAATGAGAAAACTGAGGCTTAAAGAAGTTAAGTGACTTTCCCAGAATCACACAGCTAGTAACTGTCTGAGACAGTATTCAAAAAAGAGCTTATACTCCACTACACTCTACACTTCCTACATTTATCAATAGCAGGAATATATACAATGATGAACCCATAGAGTCTTACAATAGTAAGAAGAATTAGAAATTTAAGTTAGTTTTTAAGTGGAAAAGTTAAAAAGTAATTTAAGTAGTAAATTAAGTTAGTAAGTCAGTAAATCACTTTGAGTGACCTTGGACAAGTTATTTAGTCTCTGTGGGTCTCGATGTTTTCTCATCTGTGAAATGGAGATAATTCCTGTCCTGCTCTGCCTCCTACAAAGTAGATATTATACATGAAATACTTTGAAAAACATAAATATAAATTATTCAAGTCACTATTATTATTTAAAATGATGATTATGGGTATCTAGGTAATTATCTAGGTAATTAATTTATTATTGGTAGTACCCTATTAAAAATATCTGAGTTGCTGTGTTGGTAAAAAGTTAAGATTTGTACTACATGAAAATTAAGAATGTTGTCTCTAAATTGAAGTGAGAAACGCAAAGACTTCCAGCTACTGGTCAAATTCCCTGTAGGGGTCTGTGATACACAAGTAAAAGGGATCAGCAGATTTAGCAAGAGAGAGGGATAGTCTTGCCAGATATGGATAGGGGTAAATGGTGGCAGCTCTCTTCATCACACAAGAAGGGCAAGAAAGGGTAGCCACCCACTACACGTCCCAGGCTTAAGGATCTCTCCTTCATCTAAATTCTAAAATCAATTTGCTTATGCTCTTATTACATTATTGAATATATTATTGTTATTTATAGATTGAATTTGCCTCTCTATTAGAATATAAATTCCACTAACTCCTATTTCTATAGTACTTGCCAACTTAATAAAATGTTTTCTCAGATCTCTGTGGAGTTCTGGATTATTATTCCCCTTCCTAGGCTTTCTGCTCTATAATGGCAGAGCTCCTTTCTTATTAAATTTTCAGTCTCCCTCTCTATAGAGACTGGGGCAGTACTTTGTAAGTGCTTAATAAGTGTGTATTAAATTGATAGATATAAAGAGATAATTTTGAGAACTAAAAGACATTTGGTTATAGATTCCATTTGGCATTTCTAGATCCTATCTCATAGTTTATATGAATCTTGAATGATAAAAAGAAGGTAACATGAAAGAAAACAGTCATCATTAACAAATATCTGGGCCTTTGATGTCAGTCTTAGGCACTGGTGCAATTGGCAGTGCTTTCCAGAATCACAACAAGAAATATGAGAAGAATTTGGGTGATAATTACCCTTCGAGCTGCAAGACTCCCTGCCAGTTCACTGACTCTTGATTTTCTTTGATTTGCTAGCTCTTTGACAGAATTAACTCCATCAGAAAACATGCTTATTAGGAGCTGAAGTGGCACCATAATGTCTAGTTCTGATAACACCTGAAGAAAGACAAACATATAGACATATAAAAAAAGAAAAACATAAAATTTCAAAATACGAACAAAAATATAACAATTTTTAAATTAACTATTTAATATGTCATTTAATCTTGTACATCATTTGGATATCAGAAACAAGTAGTAAGGAAAGACATTAGGCTGGGAGTTGGAAGGCCTATATTTTAGTCCCTCATGTCTAAGATTGGGCAAGTCACCAACTTTCTGGTCTTTCAATTCCTTGTCTATAAATTGTAATTTCCATCAGGGTAGGAACTATGTCATGCATTTTTTACATCTCCTTAAATTTCCCAAAATTCTTATCATAGGATATACAAGAGGAAGAATGCATCCAATAAATATTAGTTGAAATGAGTAAAAATAGGAGATAAAATTAGAGGATCTCTTGGGTTTCTCCTCACTCTTAAAATTCTCTGTTCTAATATTATATGTTATTAGGTCCATAGCAGTTTTAACATTCTATGGCCTACATATGGGTTCATTCTAGTTTTAACATTTTATATTCTAATATCCCTTCCAGCTCTCATATTCTGTCATAACATTCTGTCTTCTATGATCTCTTCCACTTCAAACATTTTACATTCTATAAACTATGATCTATCAGATGTGATAATTATTAATAATAATAATAACTAGAATTTATGTAGCACTTTAAGGTTTGCAATGTGCTTTACAAATATTATCTCATTTTTGTCATTACAACCCCCTCAGGAAGTAGGTGTTATTATTATCCCCCTTTTGCAGTTCAGGAAATTGAAACAAACAAAGGTTAAGTGACTTGCACAGGGTCACACAGCTAATAATTACATGAAGCCATATTTGAATTCAGCTCCAGGTCCAGAGCTCTATGGACTGTGCCACCTAGCTGAAATGTTTTGTTTCCTATCCTTTCCCCAATCATATTTATATTTCATTTATTCTAAAAAGATAGAGATCAATGAAAGTTATTCCCTTTCACTACAAACAGTAACTAAGCTACTACTTCTAGAAATTAATTAGGAAAGATTGATTTCCTGAACATGAAATTTGAAGCAAATTCACCAGTTTCATTTGTAATTTTTTTTAATGATGTGTCTCACTAAGCTATATTCTCTCTGCCTGGTACATTCTTCACTCTACTCCCACCACCACCATCTTCAGCTCTGTCTGCCTGTTTCTACCTATCCTTCAGAATCTAGATCAGAAGCCTCTTCCATAAATCCTTCTTTTATCCTCTAACAGATCAAAGTGATTTCTCTCGCACCAATTCTCTAATAACACTTGTTACCCTTTCTTTTACATTTATCACCTTCTGATTTGTCCTATGGTTATCTGTTTATGAGTTATCATCTTCCTTGTTAGAACCAAAGCTCTAAGAAGGCAATGAATAGAAAAATAAGAAATACAAATATTTTCCAAAATGTTGGTGGATTAATCTCCCAACCACCTTTGGCCAAATACTAGAAAGTATTATTTAATACCTATTGAAGGAGAAATGGATAGTAATAACACTTTTTAAAGACAAGGTAAAGTGGGTGGTCTCTACCATTATAACAACTAGTTGCTGTTCTTGGGTAAGAGATCATGCATAAATCATGTATAAAACAACTTTTCACAATTATAAAATTATTTGGTCATTTCCCCTTGTCTCCTGCCCTTGAACAGGTTCTTTATTTCAATAAATACTGCCAGTTACATTCCAAATACTCCCCTTTTCTCCTTTGAATGCTCCCCTTTTTTCTCTATTCTTCTGTATCTCTCATAAAATGCATTATTCAACTAGCTTGGGTTTCAGAATTCTGCTAATGGGCTGGGCTGTATAACTCTAAAAAGTTATGGAATGTCATCAATGCCAAATCTATATGGCAGAAAGGTGAATCTTCCTTAGAGTTTCCCCTTCCTTTTATTCACTTCTTTAGCGTGCTAATAAATCTCTGTTTTCAGTTTGACCTCCTATCTTTGACTCCAAGTCATTAGACCCCTGATGACTGATAGGATTCTTCAAAGAAGTCAAGAGAGCACCTACCATCCAATGCTGCCTTTGAACACATAGGTGTTTAATAACTGTTTTTTAAATGAATTAATGTTTTCAAGTCTCTAAAGAAGTTATCAAGTAATGCTGAATATTAGAGTTGTTGGAGTTTGATTCTTATCCCCTTCCTAGAGTCTATGCTCAAAGAAGACTAGGACTATGTGTAATCTAGATTTTGTTTCTCCCTTTAGCACCTACAATGCTCTGAACAAAATAAGTGCTAAATAATTTTTTTTTAATATTAAGTGAATGAACCAAATAAACTTCAATTCTGAGCACCTGGATCCAAATATTAGAGAGGGCCCTGGTTTATCCATTGTTCTAATGTGAAGTATTGGGCATATGTGAGTAAAAGTGACACAGGAAGGAAAGTAAAGAAAGTCTTGCACTTATGGAAGACCTAGAAATACTACCATCATTTGGACAACATTTACACTGAATTTTACCATAAAGGGTCTCCCTTTCCCAGGCTATAGCTCCTTTCTCCATGATCAACCAGCATCACTAACTTACATGAAGCCATAGTAAAGCTTGCTCCTGCACAGAAGAGGGATATCCCGTGAACCGGCAACTGATGAATCCAAACATCTCTTCCATTGAGAAAGGGAGAGGGCAAAGCTCAATGTCAAACATTTTGCTACAAAGGAAAAGAATGGAAATCAATAAGTATCAGGAACATATTTTCAGATGCATTTCCAACTATTCCATACTTTGTGGAGTCAAATTGCATACACTCCCCTCCCCACTCCAACCATCTGTGTTCTATATGATTCAATCATGCCTTCCCCCGTATACCCATACAAAGTCAGGCCATCTGGGTTTAAATTTCAACCTGAAACATAGGTGTGTAACCAGTATCATGTCACAATTTCTCTAAGACTCAGTTTCCTCATTTCTATAATGGGTATGATAATATCCTTTGTACCAGCCTCACAGGATTATTTTGATGCATAAGGTATATAAAAAACACTTTGCAAACTTTAAAACATTATATAAATGTGAATTACTATTTTTGTACAAGGACCCAAAAGATCTAGGACCTAGCTTTAGTCTCACAATTTCTAGATGTGTCACTTCATTTATCTGGGTCTTGGTTTCCTCATTAATAAAATTAGAGAACTGAACTGGATGATCTCTAAGATCGCTCCTAGCTCTAACTCAAATTCAAATCCCCATCAACTCTCACTTGAACCATTCTAGTAAATACCTATAGATTCTTTTTTGTCAGGATCACCTTTTCCAATATATCTTCCAAAAATATCCCAAAATAATCTTCATAAGGCACAGATTCAACCATGTTACTTCCCTGTTAAAATGCCCTTCATGACTCCCTATTTCAAGATAAATTACAAACTCTTAAATCCAGTATTTAAAATTCTCTATAATAAGGTTCTGACCTATCTCTTCAAATTTATTTTCCTACTGCTCCCCTTTGCATTCAGTCACACTGCTTCCCAAATTCTACACTACATTGCCTAACTTCATGCATTGGTGTTTATTGTCTAAAGTATATTCCTTTATTATGTCCACCTTTCAAAATCCATATCATTTTTCAGATTTTTCTTTCACTTTCAACTCAAGTGCTATATCCTTCCTGAAGCTTTCCTCATCCTCCCATCTTTCTAGTGCTTTCTTCTTCTTCAAATTACATCATATTATACATTTGAGTATAAATTGTATCCATCCAATCCATCAAGTTCCTTGATGACAAGGATAGCCTCATTTCTGTCTTTGCATCAACTTATCTTAGCACAATATCTTACATATAACAAGAGCCTAAAAAATATTGATCAAACTGAATTTGCATTCTATATAGTATGTTCTAACATTACATGTTCTAACATTCTTTGTTCTAAGTTCCTTTCCAATAACTGACATTTTATGAATTTATTTACATATATTTTGAATTATTAACAAATGTATTAACAGTTATTAGTTCTTGTTTCCATTCTTATTAAGGGCTAACAAAAAGGCTTAATATCTAAGAAATTAAAACTGAAGCTACCTTCTAGCATTTAACTTCTTTCACATTGCATCTACCTCATCAAATAAAAATTAGAATTATGCTTAAAAAGCAGCTAGCATAATGGAGGATCTATTCATCATTCAACATAAACCATGTTTAAAATCACCAGATGTAGTTTCTTAAATAACACAACCATGGTACTGAAAACATTGTTCTACCTACCTTAATACTTCCCTGAATTCTTTTAGCTGGTTATCTGGGACTTCTGTTCTGATGGCTTCTAACCACTCTGGCATGATGCATTCCCACACAGGCTGACTGATCACATTGTAGGGTATCAGGCAAAGAATGCGGTTGAGACCTTCCTTTAGCTGAGTCACAGTGCTGCAGGACTTGTCCCAGTACCCACCAACCTAAGGGTATTTCCAATGCCAAAGGGAGAAAGAATATAATATACTTATGATTATCATCTGTAAGCATTTTCCCCTAAGAAGCTGAGCCCATTTCCAGGTCCAACATCTAGAGATATTCAAAGCCTAAGCCAAAAATCCTCCAAACTAGTACCTCCTCTGCAATACACTCATTCTCTGGGTTGGGCTCCAACTGTGCAGCTACTATTCCCATAAAGTTAGAGGATATTCTTTGTGTCTAGACCACTAATATTGTAGCTAATGAGTCGCCACATGTGCATTTCCCTTTTACATTTGACCAACAGACACAATTAGCTCTGAGCAATGGCAGATGGCACACCAACTACAAAACATTTCCCCCATAAATATAAGGCACACTCTGCCACAAGTTCATACAACATATATAGGGACAGTGGCTCAAACTTAGAGGACAATGGCAGTTAGGCACATGTGTAATGGATACATGTAGCCAAGGAAACTCCAGAACTATAGGTCCTCAATGTCCTTTCTCTCCTCTTAAGAGTCCTCACAATGCTCCTACCCTGGATACAATGTCTCTGCTGATCAAGTTACTCAGCACCTCCTAGGATCTGTTCCTCTAGGGAATAAAGCTATTGATTGCAGGGGCTGGCCCCTCTTGAAATCATAGGGGTCTCTCTTCTCTGAAGCCAAGGTTCGCATTCCTTAAAGCTCTTGCAGCTTATCTCAAGTGACTAAATGATTCTCTGTATCAATTTCTGTCTAAACTGTGTGTCTTTGTTCCTTCGACTAAGCCTCAAGTGATCTTAAAATGACTAGAATTTCTGAGTAGGATGTTTCTGCTGAATGAGGAGCTCTGCTGCTAAACTTTAAAGCTAAAGGCACAAAGGCATGGGGGCGGGGACACCCTCCTTGCCAAAAGGTGAAGAACTGAGGGTTCTTTTTCCAACTGCTGGCTCCTGGCTTAACTACTTCTGAGTGACTAGATTATGTCTTTAAAGGGTGACACACACAAGGTGTTCTCAATTATTGTGTGAACTTCTGATTCACCCAAGGAATTTGTTCACAGTTCACACTTCATAATAGATTATTGACAAGATTTCATTTTCACAATTAGTTTAACATCTCCTTAATAGCCCCTTTTCTGTGTTAAGTCCTGGGCTTTCAAGGGACCACTCCTTTATACTCACAATCTAGTTAAATATTTTTAGTTCCCAAAAAAGCAACTTCAGTGCATTCCAGCAAAGACCAGGGAGCACAGTTCACAAACAATCCAGAATTTAGCATTCTTCCACATGGAAAAATGTCCACCATGGAGCACTGGGCTTAGGGATTATACTCAATTCCAAATTAATGATTATGTAATTTTAATAAGCAAACATCATTTTACAAATTTCTTGTGTTGCCCCTTGTCTTGGTGCTTGCAAAGGCACTCAAGTAGAAGACAAAAAAGAAAAAGAAAGTCTGTCTTCCTGCTCAAAAGGAAGCCTATTTCACAGAAAACTTTGAAAATGTATGGTCACCTCCCCAGAAGTATTAGATCTACTGTCACTAGGCCTTCCCATAGGAAATCATACTGCTTTGTCTCTGTTCTTATATAACACAGAACTTCCGGAGGAAGAATTGGGGGCGGGGAATTTGTCCTCCTCCTCTCCCACAAAAAGGGCCTCTTTGCTCTAGACCCACATATTCAGCCTAGATTCAGTATTAGGAAATAAAACAGAGAGCACACCCAATCTCTTCATAAACTCTTGCAACACATCAGGAATCCAACTAGAATGTAAACTCAGCCCTCACTAGAATAAGTAAATTAAGGAAAATAAATTAGAAAAACCCCAAAGAAGTATGGGGCTCCCCAAAAATGGGATTAAAAACTTGGAAATGAACACTCGGGAATTTTATGCCAACAGGTTACGAATTGCAATCCATAAGGATCTAAGAGAATTTGTCTGAACTTATTTCTTGATAATAATAATAATAAACTAACATGTAATTAAATTTTAAGCATTTTATACATATACCTAGATATAATTTCATTTTAGCTTCACAATAACATTGAGAGATAGGTGCTATCATTATCCTGATTTTACAAATAAAGAAACTGAAGCTTATAGAGGTTAAATGACTTCTCTAGGGTTACGGTCTTAGTTAAGTGTCTGAGTCAGGATCTGAACTCAGGTCTTCCTAATCCCAAGTTCAGAGCTCTATCCACTGTGCCACCGAGCAATAGTTGCAATCTAAGGCAAGCAATAAAAATATGGTCAAAAGTTAGTTTTTCTTTTAAATGAATGTAAATAAGTTTCCAGTGTTCTCTAAGCAAATTGCTAATCACTTGAATTGTAGTGTTCATCCATAGTGTTCATTTAAGTTGCCATACTCATAGTACTGCACAGCAATGCAATAAATACCAGGGCATAAACATTAAACCAAGTTATATCAAAACAACTGGTCTGATATGAAAAAAAAAACACCAAAAACTGATATTCTAATGGAAGTTCAAAAGATAAGAAGAAAAACTATTCATTTTTCTCTAGTCCATCAATCAAGGAAAGTCTCAGATGGAGAATCACTTCCATTCAGTCCCCACCAAGGCATAGAAGACCCAAATACTTCCCTAATGAAGCCTACCATAGCACCCCCACTGGACTACACCCCCAGTTAAAACTCACACTTGTGGGTTGAGTCCCCAAAGTGTAGCTGCTACCTTGGAATTTAAGGACCAGGCCCTTAACACTATGGATCATCAGCTTCCACCAGTGTGTTTTTCCTTAATGATCAGCCAGTAGAAACAACTAGCTCTTGATAAAAGCATTGACTAAGACTGTAGAGTAATTACAGGAACTACCAAACATTTCCCCCATAAATCAGTGGCACATTCTACCACACAGAGAAAAATGGGCATAAACTCAAGAGTAGTGAGGCATACATATAGAGAACACATGTAGCCAAGGCAAATCAACTCTAAAACCACAGGAACCTGATGTCCTTTCTCTCCCTCTGAAATTCTCAAAAATGCTCAGCTGAGCTCCCAGGAATTTCTCTTTTATGTAGCTCAGCTATCAACTGCCTCTCTTTTGAATTCACAGAGTTCACCTCCTTGAAGCTGCTTCTATCCTCATATGACTGCCCCTCTCTGTATTTGTTTCTGTCTGAAGTATGTCTGCTCCATCAGTTGGTCCTTGAACTCTCTCAAACTGACTCTCAAAATACTAGATGAGGTGTCTCCTCTGGGCAAATTGTTCAGCTGCTAGATGCCATGGTCAACAGCCAGAGGGAGGAGGAGAAAAAATTCCCTTTGAGGAAGGCAGGATATTTTAGTTTAAAATTAATAAATGATTGTTTAGCCAATAGAATTAATTGACCATTTTGAAATTATTTAGATATCATGGCTAAAAACTGAATGTTGAGTAGCTGTTTATTGCATGTAGCAGGAAGAAAAGTTATGAATTTAAGATTCACTTTTAACTCTCGAAACTAGGCTTACAAGTGATTATTTAGTGTCATGTAGACTGAATCCCTGTACTAGACCCTCCTCTCCGAAAAGAAGTGAAGAATCGGGGATTCTACTTCAACTGGTGCTCCTACCTAAACAGCCTCTGATTTGATTTTGTCTTTTAAGAGTCACATGAGTCTGTTCCCAATTACTGTTTGTCCAATGACACTGTCCCCTTCTGATTCACTCAAGGGACTTGTTCACACCTAGCCTGTCCTTTTTAATAGTTCCTTTTTTGTGATAAGGTCCCAGGAAAGATTTCTAAGTATTATCCAACTTCAAGATCTAGTTAAGCTGTAAAAAGGAAAATGTAACTTACATTAATAGCTATGTGAACAGGCAGAAGCATAACAGCATTTGAGGTTCTTAATTATATCTCATTTTCTTTAGCCAATTTAGGTTTGGAAAGCATTTTTCTCTCAAAAGCCCTATGAATTAAACAACACAAAATTTATTTCCCTCATTTTATAGATGAGAAATTGGATTTTTATATAAGTTAAACGACTTTCCAAAGGTCACACAGCTAACAATCACAACAAATAATTTAAGCATCTACAACATGCAAGACACCTTATTAGACAATGGGAATATTAAGAAAAAATTATTTCCTTCAAAGTTTATAGGCTTGTTAGCATAAATATAAGAGTAAGAAAATGAACTTGGATACATTGCTCTTTAAACTACACAATGCTCTCCATTGTTCCATCTCTATTTTGATATAAAGAATAGGCAATGGAAACAGCACTGGAGTGGAAGCTCAGGAGAGATGAGTTTTATTCCTAGCTCTGTCACTAGCCAACTATATAGTACTGGGCAAATTATTTCCCCTCTCTGGATCTCAGTTTCTATATCTGTAAAGTCAGATAACTGAATCAAATTCCTCTAAGTTTCCCTTAATATTCTGTGAATCTACTTTCTCATGTAATCAGTCAACATTTATTGAGCATCTACTATGTGCCAGGTACTGTACTACACACTGGAATTCTCACATAAATACATAAATATAATCCCTAAAGATTTTAGACATGCCAGGAAGAGCATATTATTATATTTGTATAACCTATCTTCATATAAACATTTACTTATAACCCTTCATATGGGAAACGTTATTAGTGGTATAGCTGAGCATATATAGATTTTTAGAAATTGAAGCTTTCTCTACTTGAAGCATGCAAAGAAATAGTTGGTGTTTTCTACATGGTCTCACAAAATTGGCAGGGCTATCAAATTATGGTATTTGAATGTAATGGAATATCATTAGACAATGAATATGAAGAATTAGAGACAGTGGTATAGAATGAAGTAAAGCAGAAATATACAAACATATACACATTGACTACAAAACAAATGAAAAGAAAAAATTCATCATTGTATAATCATAATGAGCAAGTTTATTCCAGAAGAAGAGTTGAGAAAAGAAATTAGAGAAAAGAAATTAGGAGATTTTATTTCCTTTGCAAATATAGGAGACTACAAGTGTTAGATATTGTATATGCTATTGGGCTCAAATGATTAACTTATTAATTTTATTAAACTGCTTTTCTTCTTTTTTTATTCTTTGAGACAAGGGAAGGTTTTTAGGGTAGAAGGGAAAGGAGGATATTTCTGAATGAAAATAATATTAAACAAAAGATAAGAAAGATTTTTAACAAAATCTTAAAATGTGGAGTTTTTTCTAGTACTACTTTAAGTTTGGTTCAGTTAATGGGTATAAAAAATGATCCATATAGAGTACTTTAAGCTAAAGACTAGACAATGCCTGGCAGAAAAAAAGAGAACTGACAAGCTGAGGAGTCAAGATTAAGTTTATTCCTTTATTTTTCACTTAAATAAGGTTCTATGCTTTCATTATAAGTACCAGCACAGAAAGTATTGGCTGACCCTCAGTCCTTGATGTGAATTAAAAGATTAAAAAATATAAAATATTTAACATTTACTTTTAGGGCTCTGAGGAAGACTTAATACTTTAATTCAAAATTAACAAGTATTGCTGCCCACCAGATGGGAAATGGCTGAACAAGTTGTGGTATATGATTGTGATGGAATACCATTGTGCTATAAGAAATGATGAGCAGGATGCATTCAGAAAAACCCATAAAGACTTATAAGAACTGATGCAAAATGAAGTGAACAGGACAAGGAGAATATTGCACATGGTAACAGTAACGTCGAACAATGATCTGTGAATGACAGCTATTCTCAGCAATACAAAGATCTAAAACAGTTCTGAAAGGAAAGAACTAACAGTCTTAAAGCAGATTGAAGTATACTATTTTTTTCTTTTTCCCATGGTTTTTCTTCTTTGTTTTCTTTCACCATACAACATGGAAATGTTTTTCATGACTGCACATGTATAATATATATCAAATGATCTGAATTCTCAACAGGGAGGAGAGGAGGATTTGGAACTAAAAAAAATTTTTAAACAAATGATAAAAACTGTTTTGATATTTAAGTGAGAAAATAATAAGTCTGTACACTGGAAGTAAACTGAATTAATTGGCTATGATGACTTTTGGGGGGATATCATGGCTAAATACAGAATGTTAAATGTTTATTGCCTGTGGCAGTTAGAAAAAAAATTTGAATTTGTTCAAATTAGGATTCACCTTTTTTCTCTAAGGTGAAATGAGACATCAAAATTATTATTTGTATGAAATAGATTAAATGCCTAGATTTTCAGTGAAGTGATAGAAATTTAAAGCATCTTTTACATATGGTCACAGATTAGCGAAGCTCACAATAATGATAGTAGTGTTTTTTACACATTTCTTTGAGAAACTGGGATGAAATTATAGCCTAGGTTCTTTTTGGCCATCTACCCACTTCCAGCAGATCTTTCTGGGGCAGAACACACCAAACTTTCATCAGGGAAGCTTTCCAGAAGGAACAATAAATAAAAAAGCATATGAGTATGGTTCATTTTTCAGAAATACTAAGAGATTTCAGTTATATTAAATTTCAGCTTTTATATAGATAGCATTTAATAATGAAACTAGAATGATAAAGAAAAGACAAAAATATAAAATATCTGTAAAGATTTACAAATTAAGCACTTTCTCCATCACTGATAGTGGAATCACTATATTTGTACTCTAACATCAGTCTCCATTGCATGAGTGAATAGAAATATCACTAAAGAAAAAAGCATGAGAAGTACAGCTAGACAAAATTATATACACACACAGAAGAGGTCCATGCAAGAGGTGGCATCAATTGGGAAGCATTGGGGTACAATCTCAAAATAAATAAAAGAAGTAAAGACATCAAACATGTGGATAAAAAATCTCAGTCCTTATTATTACCCCCCAAATAAAAGTTGACAAAGAGACTATGAATAACTAATGACCCATGTGCTCACTTTCTCATCTCTTTAAAATTTTTTGAGAATAATCTACAAACACATTGAGGAAAGGAAAAGGCATACATTAGCAAGCAATATTTTATAGTAGTCATTATCTTTACACTTTTACAAACTGACTGAAAAATATATGCCATTTCTGCTTTTTGTTTGACTACCAAAAATGTATTTAATTCCATGGAGCAAAATAGCATTTTAAAAGCTGTCATCTTTTCAAACACCTTAGGGACTTAAATAAGGTTTCAGGAAAAAATGTCAGATAACCTGTTAATACATAGGCAATATGCCTTTATTAAGGAACATTTTAACTCATACAAAAGAAACCTAAAGGTTTGAAGGAAGACACCAAGAAACAAAAGCATAAAACTAAACAAGAGCAAGGGAAGAGGTTTTGATGGCAAAGGATGACAAAAGATCTCAGAGACACCAGAAAGGAAAGTATACAATTAGAAATAAGTCACTAGGTGCTACTGTTGTCTCTTTCATACTATGTTCTTTAGGCTAAGATTTGTAAAAAGGATAGAGGCCAGCAAGTCTTTCAGAGGGTCAGCACTCAGCTTTGAAATAGATTCCATCAAACTGATAGACCAGTCAAGGTAGGCAAGTTCTCTCACAGATCTGCTTGGTTAGTTAGTTTCCTATCTTTGATGTCACAGGCATGAAAAAACTAGGATTTTGCCAGAGAAGCCTGGGATATACAAGGAAGAAGCAAAGAAGTTTCCAGAATGGAATATGGAAGTTTCCCGAGAAGGACAGGGTGAAAGTATTAGGTAAGAAATGGGGGCAGGATAAGAACTGCCTTATGAAACCTGAAAGAAACTCAAAAATCCAATTGATTTATTATCAATATCATAGACTGTCCTCTAAAATGTCTCTTCTCTTCTATACATATTTTTAATTGTATGAGATACTTTGAAAAATATAAGAGGTAATTATGTTTAATCTCAAAACAGAAAGGCAAGCATATCTTGCCAAAGGAATTTACCACTTACATGGAGTATATCCAGCAGACAGTTAAAATAAAAGAGAGATTTTTCTATAGATGGTGAATCAAATTTTTTAGATTGGTTTGCTTAAGCCAAAAGGAAAATTTTCAAAATATGCTCTGGATCTTTGGGCTATGAGAGTCTCTAATCAAAAGGTACAACAGTTAATGCACTGAGTCTTTTTTTTAAAAACCTTACCTTCCATCTTAGAAGCAAGGGCTAGACAACTGGAGGTTTGAGTGACTTGTCCAAGGTTACACTCATACAGCAGGGAGGTGTCAGAGGCTAGGACCTCCCAATCTCTAGGCCTGGCTCTCAATTCACTGAACCTCATAGCTGCTCCCTAATGTAGTGAGTCTTGAAAACAAAATAGGAGCTTAATTCCTTTTGCTTCATACAGATGGTATATGTTCTGTTTTATTATTAAAGTGCCTTCTTTTACCCTACTTTTCAGTCTATAAGTTGCCTTAAATACTTTCAAAAGTGAGATGTAAATATTTAAATTTTCAATGGATCTTTGATCTCCAAGACTTTGGTTTTCCCTTCTCACCAACACAAATTACAAATTATTTACATGTTCTGATCCTATGTGATTCCTGCTCAAGTCATCCCACAAATCCCCTCTGAGGAATCTCTCCAATACCCAATGGAAGCTATCCTCTATTTCTTTCAATATTTCTTGGATACTGACAACACTCAAGCTGTCCATCCCTCACACTCACTACATACATGACTTCCTTTTCTAGTCATATACATCTTTGCTGATACCTCTTGCACATAATCTTTGTTGGTGATACACTGCAGTTCATTTACCAGTGCCATGTATTTTTCCAATTGCCTTTAGGCCCATCTACAGTTTTGAGTCTTCTGAGATGACAGTGTTTCATGATTTATAGCCACATAACCTCATCAGAATACTGATACTAAAATATTGGCTTTTACAGGATAAAGTAGCTTGAGATTTCACAAATGTGATCCATATCACTCTCCTCCTATCCAGGTCTGGGGTCAGCACTGTTCATCAATAGCAGCTCTCCTAACACTAATTTATTAATTCAATCTGTTTCCCATCCAATCACACATTCTAATAGGGGTGATGTATTCTTCAGCCACTTAGTTATTCCTTTTGAGATGACAGATCTTTTCTTCAGTAGCTCCAGGTATCAAGTTTTATAGCATTCTGAGGCTACAAGTAATCCATATTATTTTTCTTTCCATCAACAACAGAAAATTAAAATATCTTTTTAAAAAGGGAAGGAAGAACTGGAGTAGGGCTAAGTTAACTTAGATTCAATTTAAGAAAAAAAATAAAATAAGGGCTGAGAGAAAAGAAGAGTAATAGTTGATTGGTAGCTTATACGGGGGCTATGAGGTAAGTTCAGAAGGTAGTAGGTAATTAATGACACGGGAGAAACTTGCTAGCTAAAAAAAGAAAGGACAGGAAGTCGTAAGGATTGTGGAGAGGAGAACAAATTACATTTATTGGGGAGACGGGATAGGATCTCACTGAAAAGAAATTTTAAGAGGAGAGGTTCTTGGTACATATAATGGAATGTACCTAGTCATATGAGGGATCATGGGTTATAAACTTAGAGAGTTGTCAAGATCCTAGACCTAGAGCTTGAAGGTCTCTTGGGGGTCACCTAGTCTAATACTCTCATTTTTGCAGCTGAGGAAACTGAGGCCCTGAAAGGTTAACTGACTTGCCCAAAGATGCTGTGGTAAGAAGTACTTGCTGTGAAGGAGATAAATGGGATTGTATCAACTGAATCAGAAATCTGAAATGTAGAGCAGATTGTGAACATAAGAAACTACTACTTGACCAGTAGAGCCAGGGCAGAGGTCATCAGAAAGGAGGCATTTTGGTGGTGAAAATAGTAAAAGATACAAACAGGCTAAAGGAGCATTTTTATTTAATAATAATAATAATAATAATAAGCTATTTGAGTCAGAACTTTTAAAAAATCTCAACATACTAAATTGATTAATGAAATTTAACATGCTAACTAATTAAATGATTGACTACAAGTTTAATATGAGTAAACATTTTGATACAGCTGCAAAAAGAAGTGAAAAAAAAACTTTGGCTGCATAAGAAAGGCATTATTATAGAGGAAGGACAAAGGTGGTAATTTAACTGCACTCTGCCCCAGTTAGACTACATCTGGAGTACTTTGTTCCATAATAAAAGGACATTAAGAAACTAGAGGGAGTCCAGAGCAGACCAACCAGGACAGTGATGAACATAACATATACAGATCATTTTGGAAGAAATGGAGATTGTCCCAGAGATAAATTAGGAGGACATATGCAGACTATTTTGAAATGTTACATGGGAGAGGGATTTGACTCATTCTGCTTGGCCTGAAAGAGCAGAACTAGAAGCAGTAGACAGTTCCCATGTACTCAGTAGTTTTGCCCCACCCCATCCCCTATTCTGGTCTAGATGACAACTGAGGACCCTTTTGCCTCTAATCTTTTCTGACCCTCTTCAGTTTGGGGAACCAAATTTTCAAAAGATATTGGCAAGCATATCCAGAACAGGGAGAGCAAAATTGTGAAGGGCTAAAATCACATTATATAATAAAGGTTTAAGAGTTGGTGATGTTTACCCTAGAAAAGACAAAGCTTATGAAGGACATGACTATAGTTTTCATGTATTCAGAAGGTTTTTATGTGGAAGAAGGATTAAATTTATTTTTCTTAACCCAAAGAGAATTATGATCACTTGGTAGAAATTAGGAGAAGGCAGATTCTGAAATAACTTTCTACAAGAACTGTTGGAACAACTTAATCTATAAAACTGTAATTTCCCAATCACAGGAAATCTTCAAATGAATGCTTGACAATAAATAGGGTAGAGATATAATCAAGTATTTATGCTTCAAGTTGGATTCGTTGACTTCTGAAGTTACTTTTAACTTTAGGATTATTTGAATTTTAGAAAAATCCCTAGAAAATTTGATTTCTAGGGAAAATACCTTGTCTTTATTTCATGGATTTTAGCTAAATCCTGATCTTGGTAGTTTCTACCTCTCTAGTCTGGTCATAAACAGATTATATAGAAAACTGTGGACCTACCTAAAGATCAAAGTCTTTTGTCCCCAATGGTATGCAAAAATGGATATCGACCTTTTATGGGTATCTACCTACTCTGCTCTTTATTTGAAGTCCTAAAGTTTGTAAGGTGTAAAGAAGTAGAACTGCAACAGAAATCCTAATGGCAAGCTTTAAGAGAAGAAGCATGTCAGTAGTCTCTAACTATACCTTATCCTTTAGTCTGTGGAAACTGGTAATACCAGCATTTCATATCCATGCAATTGCAGAGGAGGTGATGGGTTGGCAGTGTCTGGCTTTGAATTCCTTGAAATTCACCTACTTTCCCAAACCAACATTTCAAATCTCCAAACCTACCCATATGTCCCTGACTCAATAGCATCCTGAAAAAGCTTGAGTTTGAGTACTAACAACTGAGGGATGTTTCTATTTTTATAAGAAACTACCAATAAATTTAATCCCTGACTAGCTTGAGCAGTTTTATGAATTTTCTTACACTTTCCCCTTCCTTCTCATGCAGAAAAATATGTTTTCACATAATATCAGTGTACACCACTGCAAATGTCATTACCAAACTTGTGGCACAGAGAAGAGAATAGCTGGATAGTCAGAAAGACCTGGTACAAATTCTACTTCCAACATTTACTACTTGGGTAACATGAGGAAATAATTTTAACTACTCTGAATCTCAGTTTCCTCATCTGTACAGTGGGGTTACAAATATCTTTAGTACCAACCTTACAGACTTCATGTAATGCTCAGATAAGATACTATACTATTAAATTCTTTGCAAACCTTTAAGCACTATGTAAGTTGTAATTATTATTATTACCTGGCATAAAAATAATCAAAGAGGGGTCTATCTAATGGAAAAGTTAATGGTATAGTTTTGGTCTTGAACCACAGTCTCTTTTCATATCCAATGCAAGTTATGGATTTCTCTTCTTACCCTGGCAAATTCCATTGGTTTGGGAAGCAGGCACATGACCATGACATCAAAGCGAACATCACACACGGTCTTCAACCACTTGGTGACAAACTGAGGTTTCAGCTTTTCCACTAAGCTTCCGACTTCATCATCCATCATGTAAGCTGTGGAGTGGAACCACTGAAAGACCATGCTAACCAGTCTGGCTAAGCTTTCAGTAGGTGTATTCTCACTAGGGGTACAAAGACTCACCTGCAAAACATCAAACATGAACCCAAAGTCAGATACAATCAATCAACACATACTATTACATTTAAATTCAAGAGGGTAAATATATGTCTCTGATGACACTTAGAATAGGCAATTCCAAAAGAATAATAATAATAATTCACATTTATATAGTGCTTTAAGGTTTACAAAGTACTTTTCTCAATGTGATTTTGTCATTTAAAAAATTATTTTGTATTATGTGAGGGCATTGTCAAAAATCCCAACCAAGACTCCTTTAATAACTCCTACCCTCATCCCAAGAACATTGAAAAAGATCCCATTCCTAATTCTTATAAGAGTCTCCCAGCCCCAAGCTCTTCCTAAAGACTTTCCATATCCCATCCAGACTTCCAAGGAAAAGCGTTCTTAACCTTTTTGTATCACAAACTCCTTTGACAATCTAGTGAAAACCATTGGACCTCAACTCAGAATAATGTCTTTAAATGCCTAAAATAAAATACATAGGATCATAAAAGAATCAATAATAATTAAAACACATTTACTGAAATATTTTCCTTTTCAAGTTCATGGATATTATGACATGTATACCTAGGACCCCCCTCCCCCCGATGGATCTGTGGACTCTAGGTTAAGAATTCCTGCTTTGAAGCCTAGTCAGATTTCCCCTTCCCAAAAAAATAGGGCTATTTCTAAAAATTCTGAGTTATCCATCAAAAAGGAATACCTAACAGAACAAGTACAAGAGTAATCACTTTAATGAAACCCTATTAACTAACTTACTAACCCTTCTAGAAATGACACATCATTGTTTCTGAGACTTGTTATATCCTTCTTTATGCTATAAGCCTTCTTTCAAGGCACTGAGTTGATTAGACTGCACTTATATGGATAGTCTTGGTCTACATCCAACAAAACAAGGTATATGCCAAATTATAGGATCTACCTTCAATTTCATAGAGATGAAATTCTTGGGACATAATGCCATAACTGGTTCAAATATTTTTTAAACTCTTACCTTCAATCTTAAAATGTGTGTATATTGGTTCCAAGGCATAAGAGTGGTAAGGACTAGGTAATGAGGGTTTAAGTGACTTGCCCAGGGTCACACAGATAGGAAGTACCTGAGGTCAAATTTGAACCCAGGACCTCCCATCTCTAGGCCTGGTTCTGAATCCCCTGAGACACCACCTGCCCCAATATTGGTTTGAATGCAATACTTTTTCTCCAAATCTGACTTATATAAAACCATAATATATCTTATAATTGCTGTGATATTTCATTGTATATCCACATATTTTCCGTTTTAAATAAATTATATTTATGAAAACAAGGATAGGGTTAAAAGAGGAGTGGGGGATAGGAGGAGCAAACAAATTATATGTATTAAAACACAAAATTTTCTCTCTTTGAGGCATCCAAAGGATATTTTTACAATGTCAATGGTATGGTATTCTCAGCTAGCTAACCCCCCAAAGGCCTAAGGATAGCCAGTGATACCTGGGGGCTACGGCAATTTATTAGTTTTTGCCACACTTTTCCACCCTGACTGTAGAACTAATCAAATTTCTTCAGAAGAACCAGACCTTCCCATAGCCACCTAATGTCCATCAGGCTTTTGAAGGTCTGAAGCAATGCTTTTACTTTTGCTCCAAACTTGGTTCTACACAGCACTTCAGTGACACTTCCCAATAAAGCTAGAAGTTTCAAAAAATCACAATGGTTGTATTAGTACAGCCCAGCTCAGGAACAACACTATTCTAGACTTGAGCTTACAACACTTCCCACAAGCTCCAAAGAACAATGCATTAAAGATCATCATTTTAAACTTGGCAGTATGTATCCAAAGGGGGAGGGGGGAGCTATTCTAGCACAATATCTTACCACTGAAATTTGGAGCATCTCCAAATAGTTTGTTAGTTCAGCCAATGCCAGCACTATATTGGCTGATTTCCTTTTAAGGAGGTGTGGAGGTTAGTTCCTGAGACAATTATTGATTTGTCTTGCTTGCTAGTTAAGTCATAAAAGGACCAGGTTCCTGGAAATGGGTGTCGGGTTTTAGGGGAATTGTCATTGCCTTATAAGAGCATCTTTCAGACTTAACTAAATTAAGTTAGCATCTTTCTGACTTAATTAACGTTGTTAATTGCCATTGAGAATATGGAATTAAAAAGGAGTAGCCATTTTATCTAGTTTTTTTAACCTTAGAAATGACATCATATTTGATCTTTTGTTACCAGTACAGTTGTCTTTATTGCATTTCATTGTCTGAGTGGTCTTATTGCATTCTAATTCCATGCCTGAATAAATAAACTGGCTTTATTTAGGTCTCCTGTTCGAGAAGAGCCCCATTTTCTGATCACTTCGCTTGATTTAACTTCAAGATAAATTACAATCATTGTATTTTGAGTCAGAAGACTTCGTCCAAATCCTAGCTATTATTTACTGCCTACATGAGCTTGGACATGAAAAATCACTTCATCTCTTAGAACCTAAATTTTGTCATCCACAAAATTAAGGAGTTAGCCTACATAATCCTATGGTCCTAAGGCCTTAGTACCAGTGGGTCAATGTTTTCTTATGCAAGTCTGAAAATCTGACTGACTAATATAGCTAGGTAAAAGTAGTAGCTCATTTGTTTTTTAATGTTTCAGTTTTCAAAGTACAATCCTGTGAAATATATTAAATAAATATTATTAGTGGGTTACAAATTAGGAAGCTGACTCAAAGAGATTAAATGGCTTGCCCAACATCACACTACTAATAATGAGGAAGCATAAATCTAAGTGACTCATGACTCAAATACAATATTCATTCAGCTTCCTCAATTCAATTCCATTCATTAAGTGGCATACTGTAAACAGTAAAGTGGCATACTGTAAAGTAAGTGGCATACTGCCCGATATAGATGACGCATTGTGCAATCACTGGAGATGGAAAGATAAAAATGACAATTTATCTGCCCTCAAAGACTTTACATTTACCATCACTGGGTTGTTGCAACTAGAACTTTCACATAACCCAAGTCCAGCTACATCTTATGATTCTCATCCAGAAGCAAAGGCAATAAGAACTTCATACTCCAACATAGTCTTATCTTCAGAAGTCATACTGCAGAGGAATATTTTATAGTTCTGCTACAATTGGCATCTATAGCTTCACATCTATCTCAACACAAGAACTCTTAACCTGGGGCCTTTCAACTTGTTTTATTTTTTTCAAAAGTTTGATAGTTGATCATTTTTAGTATCTTAATAGGTTTGATTTCTTTTGTTTTATGCATTTAAAAAACATTCTGAAAAGAAGTCCACAGGCTTCACCAGACTCCCAAAAGGGGCTATGACACAAAAAAAAATAGTTACAACCCATTGTTCTACAATCAGAATCACTCAATCAGACAGCAAAGATTATGATGCCCTGGCCCTTCAACTCTAATTGGGATCTTAAGTACTGTGATTTGAGATCTCTAGTGGTTCCAAGTATGGTTTTTCCAGTTTTATACATTAGGCAGAACTCTTCTGAGTGACTCTGAATCTTGCTGAAGAATATATCTATGTCCTCAGTACTGTACTGGCTCCTCTAATATTTAATAGCTAGTATTTAACAAATATTATTTCATTTGACCCCCCCCACAACAACCCTTAGAGATAGATGTTATCATTATCCCTATTTTACAAATGATGAAATTGAGGCAGACAGAGATTAAATGACTTGTTCGAAGTCACAGAGCTAATAGATGTCAAAGACTAGATTTAAACTCTTCTTCCTGTAGATGTGTACAGGACACTATCCACTGAGACATCCAGACATCCATATATATATATATATATATATATATATATATATATATCTTTTTATTTTTGCTCAAATGAGGTTGTTAGAAGGATCAAATTAGCGAATATATGTAAAATGTTTTCTAAACTTTAAAGCTGTAAAAATGCAAGGGCTATTATTACTGGTAATAATTAATAATAAGACAGTAATTTGACTATATACAGATTGTAATTTGGAGATTATTCCCATACTGATAACCAATCATTTCCTCACTGATTAGAGTTACACTCTAATCAGTTTCTTTTAGATCAAGGCAGGTGGTACAGTGGATAGAGCACCAGGCTTTAAGTCATAAAGACTGGCTTAAAATCTGGTTCAGAAACTTACTAGTTGAGGGACCCTGAGCAAGTCACTTAACCTGTTTGCCTTGGTTTTGTCATCTATAAAATGATCTAGAGAAGGAAATGGCAAACTATTCTAGTATCTTTGCCAAGAAAACCCCAAATCGGGTAATGAAGAATCCAACTGAAACAGCTGAACAGCAACAGATTCAGTATTCACCATGTCCAGAACTTCCCAATTTCTTCATTATGAATTTCTGGAACTATTTATTCAAGATATATAGGCATGAAGTTTCATGTTATTTTATAATAATTTGGCCAGTATTTCTCATAAGTCATGTGTTTCAATATATTTTTTCACTGTTATCCCCTATTACTGTGATAGGAAACCTATGGCACACATGCCAAAAATGACACACAGAGCCCTCTCTATGGGCAAGCCACAGTTCATTACTAGAAAGCCAGAGGGACTCGGGGCAAAGCTGTTCCCCTCCTCCTTCTCCATGCACCTGAGGACATTCCTTACTTCCCTCACCCATCTGCCCAGCAGCCAATGGTAGTGTTTTCTCTATCCCCTATCTGCAGTAAGATGCTGGAGGTGGGGGTCTCACATGCTGTGTGAGGGTACAGCACAGACTTTAAAAGCCTGTTGAGTCTGAGCTGAAGATGATTCAGGGGGTGGGATTGGAGATGAGCTAGGTTTGAGGGAACGATAACTCACAGCAAGCCACATAGCTGGAGGGGAACAGAGCACTGAGAGCACTCTCCTCCCTCTCACCATGTATGCCTCTCATCACCTACCCCTCGGCCCAGCAACTCAATGGGAGCACTTCATCCTTCCCCTTTCTGGGGGGGAAGGGGTGCAGAGTGAGAGGGGGCAGAGCCCAGTATGCAGATCTCTGAAAGGTTTGCCATTATTGCCCTAGTATATACCTTGTTATCTACCATTGTACTGAGGAAATTGTTATTATTAATATACAGATTCAATGGCTGAGATGGCGATGCAGCAAAGCACTGTGGAGTGCTTAAGGCATGTTGGAGCACAAAAGACAACATGACCATCCAATGCAGCTGAGGAAGTCTCCGGGTGTAACGATTTTTCGTGCCACTGGACCCAGGCTTCCAACGCCAAGAGAGTGGGACTGTCTCTGTGCATCAACTTTTCCACTTAAATCCTTCACCCACAAGTGTCTTTGTGCACACTCATCTATCATAGATGAAAACGCACAAAGACAATCATCATCCTCGGTTACCGAGAAACAACTACTACTACTAATATACAGGTTGATTTAATTTTGGAAGGTCTTATTAAATTCTTCATAGAATTTCTCTATCTTCTCATCCTCTGCAACTAACATTGACACATAAGATCCCAGTTTTGTTTTGTTTTTTTAGTGTAGTCTTTTTGAAAATGCTTAACATGATTACTTCAATATGAGATAACTGAGTATCCCATGAAATAATGTTTATTTGTCTTGCCTTTGAATGCACAACAAAACCAACTCTGCCAATTCCTTAGTTGTTTTTCCAAGGATTACCTAGTAGCCTTCCATCCATCTAGCTGCTACTTCTTCCTGTCTTATGATTTCATTTATAAAGAAAATGTTATGAATGATACCAAGTTTCTCCAGTAGACCATCCACTGGTCACTGGACAAGGATCTCATATCTAAAGTACCAACAGCTAAGTTCATGTTTATAGACTGTCTAAAAACTGTGTGATTCTAATACCTCCCTCTTTTCTGACTAGCCCTTTGTTTACACTGGGTTTAAGTCCATTTGGATCCTGTTTCTTTTTCTACAGAAAAACTATTAACCTCAATCCCAATGAACATATCAATTACATTAGTATAAGTTGGCTGCTGTCCCTTTATAAATAACAAAAGGAAGTTTTAAACTCTAATTTGGTAAATAACTTTAAAAGAATATGAATGATGTGAAAACACTACTAAATAGTAAAAATGAGGTCACTGTGGAAACCTCTGCCTATGAATAATTATGCTATATTCACAACAGGATACCATTTTTAGGTAAGTCTTAGATATTTGGGTATTTCTTGACCTAAAAGTTCTTAGTAGTCTTCTTCTTTAGTCCCCTGTATTATTCCACAATTACTCCTATGAAAAAAAGGTAGTGTCTCACTGCCTTGAAAGGTGAGTTAAGCCTCCTTGGATTCTACTTCCCCTGTGTAAGCAAAGGGATCATAGTTCTTTTTTCATTTCTGATCGTTACAAACAATTTATAATCTCAGGAAATTAAATATCTCAATAGGGTTTGGTTATTTAAAAGTAGGTATAGATAGACTAATACAAGAGGATGTTTTTTAAAATCAGGAATTCTGGAGATCAGAGCTATTCCCACCTCATCTCAAAATGAAAACTGTTTACAGGCTCTATCTAAGGAGTCTTGGACCAAGATAGCAATTATTATTATCTCCAATTAACAGACAAGGAAACTGATACTCATATGATTGAAGTGATTTCCTATACAAGTGCCTGATTTGGGAAATGAGCCTAGGTCTTCTGATATAATATCTTTTTCTCCTATTGTACCATGACACTTTCCTAATATCCTATTAGGCAATAAAAACTTGTGCTTGCCATGTCCATCCAGACTGTATCTGTATACTTTCTCCCATCCGTGACACCTGATCAGTACTGGGGCTCTGAAACCTATCACATACAGCTCTGAAGAAATGCTGGATTTAGTTCCCTGGGGCTACTCAGGCTGTTCAGAATTGTTGTAGCTAAAACAACCACACTGCTGTCTGATCATTCATTACTAAGCCCAAATGAAATGATTAAATTGTACTGAAATCATATGTTGGGCCATGTGTAAAAACAGTCATCACAAAAACCACAAACCCACAGAAAGGTCCCTAGAGCCTGAACTATCAAAAATATTTGCATGTAAATGAGTGTCAGGCCCTTGCTGTTACCTGTACTTTACTGAAACCAGAAGTAAAACATTATATATCCTAGAAACGTCAATGTTTAATTGTGTGCCAAGAAGTACATCAAACTTGTATCTTATGCTTATTTTTTCCCTCTCCATTTTACTACATTTACCAGACAACATTGGAAAAATAATAATTTACAAGAACAAAATTCCTTATCCATAGAATACCAGAATGAGAAATTCAGTGGAAAATAGTTTTAAAACAAAAAAGGTACACACATAGACATATAGATATAGATATATGTTCTTACTAAGAACCAAATTCCAAATTGGCTGAGCAGTCGTTGGTCATGTTTATCATCATCTTTGTTATCAAAGTCAGTATTATCCAAGGAGTGGTGGGAAGAAGAAAGCCCCATTTGTCTTCGTCGGTTTAGTTCATATTCCCTCTGCTCAGCATGAAACTCAGCTTCCTTTAGCAAGCTGTAAAAAAAAAAATAGTGAAAGTTTTCTATAAAACAATCTAGAAACAAATAGCAAATAATGAATTATTTGGGGATAATCATGAAACTTAATGGGTTACACATCAGAGAATAGTCTGGTACAATGGAAAGAGCAATGAATTTAGAGTTAGAGAATTTGAGTACAAATCTGGTTCTGCCACTTAATACTGTGAGTCCTGGAGCAAGCCACTTAACATCCCAAGAAGATGTCAGTTTCCTCATCTGTATAAAAATGGAAATTTAACTAAATAGTTTAACATCCTCTCTAGCTCTCTATCTATGATCCTCTGATCCTATGGCCTTTCTTGACTTCAGTGTCTTCATCAGTAAAACAAGGAGAATGGACTTGATTCCTTATAGATTTCCTTCCAACTATAAATATAAGATATTGTAAAGTATAAATCACCTCTACAGCATCCCAAACAAGTGGTCATTCAGTCTTACATTGAACACTTTCAGTGGAAGGGAACTAATTTCATTTGTGTTGCACAACATTTCTATTTTATGAACTGAAAAATTAAGACAGAGAAGTGACTCCTGTCAAAGAACATAAGACAACCATTAGAATGAGAAAGGTTACATAAAAAACCTAGTTGTTTTTCCCAGATCTTTCCGAGATATCAAAGCTCCCTTCCCATCTTTAACTTTATAAATATTGTAAATAGGCATAAAGCTACTGGGGGAGGTAGGAGGTTATTTTCAAAAAATAAGCTGGTTAAGAGTTGGAATGCTGAATAAATTGTCTGATATATGTAGTGGGAAAAAAATAAAAGTATTTACATTTACTTATTAATTTCTTTCACTTCCATGGCAATATTACAATTAAAAGGCTCAAAACAGATAAATCTCATCAGACACAATCACTGCAAAAAGTTTGTACATCAGTATCTACACATTCTTATTTGTAGAAAAGAAGTAACCCAAGGTAAAGGCCAGCAATTCTGTAATCTGTCACATTACCTAATCACAGCCTCCACTGTGCACACAAGCTCCTCAGCCCCACATTCCCGTGTGTTAATGGGAGGAGGTGATGTCTGGTACAGGTGGGTCTCTGCAGTGGCTCCTGTTGCCCCAACTTCATTACTATGGTGGTTTGAATGGCACCTTTTACAATACCGGACAGGTCTATTTCCATGGCGACCACAGCACCCTGCTGAGAAGCAGGTGACAACAGCCCTCCTCACATGAGAACTGCAGTTCTGAAATTAAAGAATTTTTTAAATTAGATGACCAATGTAAATCTAATTAAAAATTGAAATAAATTGGGACTTAATGGACCAGATAAATAAATCAAGATTCTTGAAAAAGGAAACTAGTATTTGAAAGTAAGGCTATTTATAACCAGTTAGGTTTCAGTAATGATGAAATGATTCAAAATGTTTTCTATTGGTCTAATAGAATCAAAAGGTCAAAAAAAAGTTTTTAAACTCTAAATATCTAAAAAAAATCCTTTAAATATCAACTGTGCTTTAAAGCCCTCTCGAAGCATACCTCAATAACTGAAAGAGGCATGAATCTTTTCCCCAAAATTCTCATTTTTCTAGCATTCCCATTCCTGTTGAAGGACTCTACCATGCCCTTTCCAGTCACCTACGTTTGAAACTTCAGCATCATTCCCTGACTCCTTAATAGAATTTATCTAAATAGCCAAATCTTGTTATTTCTACTTTTACTATATCTTTGACATAAGTCCCCTTCTCTCCACTTACAGTGTTACCTCTCTGGCTCAAACTGTCCTCACCTCTAACATCGGGACTTTAAATAAATTTTGTGTCTATGTATTTACATATATCTGTATCACTTCTATTAAATGTAAGCCCTTTGAGGGTAGACATGCTCACTTTTGTCTTTACACCCTCAGTGCTGGTCATAGAGAAATAACCAAAACCTATTTATTCATTTCATCATTATTGAGGTTTCATGTCCCTTTCTCCCAATCCTACTTCTTCCATATTTCTTGAGTAACGAAAAGGAGAAAACCACTACCAAAAACCTAAAATTCAATTATCCACTCGTGTACTGCCATCTGGTAACAAATGTCTCTGCTCTGAGGCAGGCCCGGCCAAGTGGCACATATATATGTCCAAAATTGAGTCTCTACCTGAAGCCGTTCTGCCTCCGTTTCCAAAAGCCCAAGATCAACTCCCCATCCGGGTGCTCAAGCCTTGAGAGCCTTAGGGTAAAATTTTCCTCACGTGCCTGGCCCCAGGCCACTGGGTAGCAGTTGGGGGAGGGGTGCTGGAAACTCGCATGCGCGTGCACAATGACAGTCCTAATCTGTGTGGGAGCTCTAGAGGGAAGGAACTGGGCCTGCATGAAATTCCTAGAAGCGGATCCCGGGTCACCCCGGGTCATCATAAAGCCAGGAGCATAAGTCTTCGATTTTTCCTTCCCTCTCGTGTTTATTTTTTGTTTGGTCTGGGGAGAAAGAATATTAAAAACGACTACTTTGCAAAAGTGGAAAAGTGAGCCGCCTGAGGACCAAGAACGGGAATTAGTGGCAAAAGTTGCCCTCAATCCGAGCTCATGAGGCCAATACAGCCCCAAAGTACTTCCTGGCCCCTCAGGAAGCAAAAAAAAAAATGCTACAAGTGTAGTACTGCACATGCTCCGAGGTTAGCTTCTTGACTTCCCATTGGCCCGTTTCTCCTACATATATAGTCTAAAACTAATTTTAATCTGGGTGTATCATTTATATTGCTGTATTAAAATACATATATTACAAAATTCAACGTGTGTTGACTATGTTCAGATAGGTGCACATGGGAATGCACTTTTTAAAAATAAGTCGTGATTTTATTGCATAAAGAACTCTAGTTAAGAGAACTACCTACTTCCACCCATTTTGGAAGTCAGCACCTGCTCTGTAAATAAGTCTTAGAGTTGCCTAGAGAGTTTAAGTGACTTCTTTAGGGATACAAATCTAGGATATGTTAGAGGCAATACTTTCTAACTCTGAGATCATCCCTCTACTACTATACTGTCTCTCCTGTGTAAACATGTAAAAATATCTCATAACTTTTCTTTCATCCTGGCAGGTCCTTTCAAGCTGGAAAGATTTTTTTTTTTTGGTAAGAACCAGGGCTATGTGTCTGTACTCCAAAGATTAGCCTGGCTCCTGAAATTCATCAGCACAGAATATTGGACTTTTTTGCCCAAACCTCCTTAGGAAAATCCCCTACTAAGACGTGCAGAGGCTGGTCTGCATACTGCAGGGTGTATGGCCATCCTTGTGAAAACAACCAGAAAATCTTTTTGTTCAACTTCAAAGCAAGATTTTCATTCCACCCTTATCTTTAAGCAGTATCCAAGGACACTTCCAAAAGTTTTATTGCACTATGGGTGGCCTTAACTGACTGGCTGCTCCAAGCAAGCTATTTCCATTTGCATCAGCTCTCTGTGGGAAGTTCTAAATAACATAGCAATAAGAGCCACAGGAACACTCCAAAGGCAAAATGGCAAAATAGGGATAAGATTCCTCCAAAGGAGAACCTCAAGTAAAAGGGAGGTAATAAATTCCAGAAATAGAGGGTGTGAAAAGGGCCTTTTGAATAAGAGGGATTCCACAATTTCAAGAAAGAGTATTAGGCCATAGGAGTAGGTGTGGAAACTGCTTCCTTACCTACCAACTATGACTTGAGGGATTACATTTCCATTTATACCCCCATGACACTCCCAACCAACCTGAGGCCTGAAATTCCCCAAATATGATTAAATTTGCTCCAAAAGTCTTAAAGGCTACCCTGAGATACCATTCAAATGTAATTACCCCTGGAAATGGCCACATTTTAGATGCTCAATTTAGGACTAATTTAACAAACTGCTTTTGAGTTTTAGCAGTCCCTGAGAGCTGAAAGGAGATGTATGTATGAGACCTAGCGTAAGCATATGAAAGTGCTTTATGGAAGGAGTAGTGGTGAAAGGGGAAGAAGGACAGTAAAACATTTATGGCTTAGGATCAGTCATGGGCACTGTATTATTTACAAGAAGCAATCATATTAAAACGAAGCCTTGAATTAAACTTTGACCATCACTCAAAATGTTCAGCCTTGTGTCCTTGTATTTTTCATACCAGGGTCAGGCTTTCAACCATGGAAGTGATATAATTAGTGCGGTCTTAGAAGTACTTCTCAAAGTCCCCAAAATAGAAACATCTATCTTTTTCCTTTTTAGTAAATGATGTTGACTTCTTCCTAGAATTACTTCCCTCAAATATAAGATATTCCTTCAATTTGTGAATCCCTTCTTTTCCCCAATATGTATGTTCTCCAACTGATGTTCAAGACCACCTTCAATCAATTTCCTTTCTGCTTAGGATATTTGTTTTCTTTTTCTCACTCTGGGTTTATACCCATATAAGCATACCACATACCTGTTACCTTTGGGGCTCTGTTTCCAATCTACAACCTTCAGTTAGTGATAGGGCCAAGACTAAAATTAGAAACAAATCTCTCGGTTCAGAGACTAGTGTTCTTTCCACTATAACACTGCCTCTCTTGACCCCTTATTCCACTCAAACAAATATTAGACAAAGGGAAAAAGAGAGAAAAGACATAGAGAAACTCATGGTTGAAGGCTAAAAAGAGAGTATTTGAACAAGGACGTAATGTTAATTATTTAGCTCAGGAAAATAAGTTAATATCTTCTATGCATATAAACAGGATTAGTAAATTTTGTAAGCATGTCTTTTGGTACATCCCTCTCCCCACCACCAGCATAAAGTCTTTTTAGCATGAAAGTTGTTCTGTTTCAACAAATTTAGGCTCTACGTTTATTTTATCATTTTTCAAATGTTTTGGTGAAGTGTTTTGTTTTTAAACTAATGTTTTTTCCCATCATTTTGGGTTAATTACACATGATCTCTATTATCAATCACACTGTGCAAGATGGATTAGCAAGATGAGAACACTGGCCATCTGAAAACTAAGCAAGCTCACATGCTAAATCACTTTTTCCCCCTGCACAAATTATGATCACAATGACATTTTAGAGACCATGGCATAGAAATGAGGCACATGTTCATGGAATGAGATTATGGAACAAACACAGAAAGTCATGCCTCACCACACAGATAATTTGGTCTTACCTTTTTCTGACATATAGCGGATATTTCAGCTGTAAGGGGAAGGTATACAAAACATCAACAGTGAAAGAAAGCCCATCTTAGCAAGGGCATCCAGGTGGAAAAAACAAGTTTAGCATATTACCTCTGGAATGAGTCACAGAAATCTATATTATTATGATAAGTGTCTAATATAGGTATCTACTCATCTTGCCTACATTTTTAGACCTAGGCAATCTCTCTAAGGGCCACAAAGTAATCAGAGCTCTTTTTCATCAGTGACCAGTGGCATGCATCATAACCATCAGCTTCATCGTTATTATAATACCTTACCTTTATACAGTGCTTGTTCCTGCATATATTGTCTCATATGATATGATATGATAACAACCCTGTGAGGTAGGTAGTACAGATATTATCCTCTCTTAAATAAAGGCATTAAGGGCCTTAAAGAACTAAAGAGTTAGATCAAATAAATCATAGAGATCTGTTGACAATAAAAGTATAAATATAGTGCCAGTCATAAAGTAATATAAATTAATAAATTATTTTTCATTCATTTTTGTCTTTTAAACTACCACCCTAATTCAGTTATTCTCAAACTTTTTGGTCTCACAACCCCTTTAATTCTTAATAATTCTTGAGTATTCCCTAAAGAGATTTTGTTTATGTCAGTTGAATCTATGTTTACTTAGTATTAGAAATGTAAATGTCTTAGCATTATTATGAAACCCATTTTGACTTCGCGAATCCTCTGAAAGAATCTTGGGGTTCAGGGAATATTCAGACCATAATTTTGGTAACTACTGTCCTAGTTAATTAATTTGAAAATTTAATGCCCCAGGCTTACTAGCTAGACATGCATGTATGTAGGGTTAGTTTAAGAATAACACTAAAGCTTTAGAATATGTTACTTGTGTCTACACAATAACAATACTTCTACTTCAGAAACCTAAAAATTTTATCAATTCATCAGTTGCAGGTACTTCATTGGTACCTACAAAAAACACAAAGATCACAATCTCATCAAGACATAATGGAGAGACTTTAAAAGTTGGTATAGCCCAAAAGCTTCATTACCTTGAGGCCAACTTTCTGGTGACAAATGTCTCCAATTCTAGCAAAACTGATACTCTGACAACTGATGGGCCCTTTACTCAAAGTCTTTCCTGCTTAGTAGAGGCTGTCAGAGGTCAATTGCCATTAGTATAGCTATGATAATTATATAATTAATATTAATAATGCTTTGGAGAACTTCAGAGAAGGAATTACTCACTGGATATTTGTTTATGTTTAATAAAGAGACTAATTGATTTCTTAGCACAAAATTCTTTATTGACTATATCAACCATTTTTCTCTGCCATATCCTCTTTAAGACAGTACTTATGTCTAGATAATGGAATCGCTCAAGCCTCCTTAACCCTACATAAAAGCTGCACGTGACACTGCTAGTGAAAGCCAGACTATGACTACACATGTTGGCAAAGTTTTTTAGTACAATTTCGTGTCCTATTCCATTCTAACCTATTCTTCATCAGAATGATGGGAACTGGATGAGTAGCAATGGATTGCAAGAGGGTTGGCTGGGAAACCTTTACCCAGGTTTATTTTTTACCAATTTAAGTCAACTACCATTGTTTCTATGACCTAGGTCACACACAGCACCAGGTCTTAAGACAGAAAAAATTGTGTGTATGTGTGTGCTTTCAAAGTTTCATTTTCAGTGATCTAAGCGGTCTGAGCTCTGTACTATCTCAATGAGAATATCAACAGCATCAAAAATATCATAAGTCATTTGTCCACATGGAAAACTATGCTGGTCAATGGTCTCTCTATTTGCTATTTATGTCTGCTAGTAATTGCTTAGGAAAGGATGAGTTCTAGCTGAGCAAACCAGTGCTAACTGCTAACTCCTAACCAGTTCCATCAATTGACTATTAGGAATCAAGAAGGAAACTTAAAGGTTAACTTAAATTTAGCTTTCCTTGGAACCTTTGGGTAGCCATGGTAAAGAACAATAAACAGGCATGGCAAAAGTACAATTTGCGTGAATCTCTGAGTAGAACCACTTTTAATAACTTTAATACAGTTGCACTCAAGATTTAGTAATGGATGGGTAGCAATATGGTTAATGAGTACCAAGGGACTGTAGTAAAGTGATAGTTGTAGGAACATGGCGAAGGGTAACAGATATTAGAGATTACATAGAAGATGAATGATGAACTCCTGATTAGAAATGAAATATGTCTTACAAGGAGTTGGTAGAAAGCATACGACTAGAGGCTTTACCTACATAGCCCTAGCGCAGAACCAAAATCAATGAGTCAGGAGTGTGGAGGGAGATAGATTTCAGCACATTATATGGGGGGAAAATTTTTTTTTTAAATTTCTACCACTCAGAGATGTGTCCAAAAGTGGAAATGGCTGCCTAATGGAATGAGTTCCCAGTTAATGGAGGTTTTCAAGTAGAGGCTTCATGTCTAGAATGAGAGAAATCTAGAATATCAGAGATTCCTACTTTGGATAAAAGTTTAACTTAATGACTCCTAAATTACCTTCCAGCTTAATATTCTATGACTGTTTTACTCTGGAATTCTTTCCAATTTACAAGACCTAGCTGATGACATGAAAGCAATAGGAATCATGGCAGGGAAAGTGATCCCTAAAAGTCAAGGAAAGATTGCTGGCCTATGCCAGATATGTACAGAAAACTTCTGAAAAATAGATTCAAAAATTTCATAAATGACATATGTCTTCTTTCACAACATGACAAACATGAAAATACGTTTTGCATGATAACAAATGTATAACCTATATCATATATCCTGCCATCTCAGGAAGGGATAGAGGAAGAGGAAGGTAGGAAAGAGAAGAGAGATAGAGGGGGGAAGGAGGTAAAGGAGATAGAGAATATGGATTGCAAAATGTCAGAAAAAAAATTATCTACATGTAATCTGGAAAAGATAATTTTTTAATGTTCATAGAAATGACAATATAGATAGCCAAAGACTAAAAAGAAAGAGTACTTCAAAAGCAATGAGAAATTCTCCGAAAGTTAAAACTTATGATATAATCAGGAAGGATCATAATGAGAAGGAAAAAGATGAAGTATCTAGAGAAACTGATGTGACTGTATAGGGAGTTCTAAAATTAGTTAATTTTTTTAAACTTGTATTAGAAATAAAAGAGGAGCACATAACCAAGAAATAATTAACAAGAGTGGCACAAACTATAAGAGAAGCATCAGGAAGACTGAGCTAAGGAAGACGAATAAACTGAGGACAATAATAAAGGTTTATTAACCAGTGTTTATTAAGCAGAAAAAAAAGAACAAGGGAAGGATCCACCCATTGTATTGGAAGATGAAGGAAGAACTACTCAACTCTCATCAACTTCTATTGCCCTATCAAAGAGAGTGGTCTTCACACTGGAAAAAAATTAAATTAAACATAAGTCAACCCAAAATAAATAAGACAAAGTAAGAACATCCTCTAATTCTTCTAAATGAATTCAGCTCTCCATACCTATGGACAAGAATTTAGTAGATTCAGAAAACATTTCCAGTGTTTTAATAGCAGAAATAACATGTTTTTGCACCTAGTTAAAAAGATTAATTAATGGATATAGAAAGCTTCTGTTCTGTCACTATCTCCCTCAGCATTAGTGTCTCTTAAGTAAGTGACATTTTGTGCATCTTGCCCCTAAAGACAGTTGAAAATGCATGCCTCAGGGAGACAAAAATCCTAGCTCTGTATACTGGGGCACAATGGAAAGTAATGGACTTCTCTACTAGTAGCAATGCAATGATCCAGGACAATTCTAAGGCACCTATGAGAAAGAACTGTGGGAGTAGAAACACAGAAAAAAAAAGCTGCTTAATCACATGAGTTGAGAGAGATATGATTGGGGATTTGACTCTAAATAATCACCTTAGTGCAATTATCAATAATATGAAAATAGGTCTTGATCAATGACACATGTAAAACCCAGTGGAACTGCTTGTTGTCTACAAGAGTGGGGTGGGAGGAGGGGAAGGAAAGAACATGAATCATGTAACCATGGAAATTATTCTAAATCAATGAATTAAATAAAATTTTTCAAATAAATATATACCTATTTAAAAAATCCTAGCTCTGGCAAACTGCACAAAATCATATTCAAAATATGGAAAACAGAATATTAAATAAAACCTCACAAAACCACTGGCTATAATCTTTAGAAATAATAGGAAATGGAAGAAATGCCAAAAGGATGGAAGAACAACAAATATTGTGATTTTCAAAAATAGGCAAGCTATGTGACATCATTCCCTGGAAAAATTCTAGAAAGGATTGTAAAACAGATGGTTATGAATACTTGGAACTGGAGATAAAAGGAATTACTAAATAGTCATCTTAAACTATTCTTATTTACTCTTTAACTGTTATTTCTGAAGAAGTATTTACTAGATTGAGAACCAACCTCAGAGTCAAGTTCTGCCCACTTCTGACAAATTCTAGCTCTATGACTTTGGGCAAGCCATCTAACCTCTCTCAGTGCCCCTGGCAAGTACTGATCTGCACTGGTAGTGATAGGTGCCTCATATATATGTCTCTATACCAATGGAATCAAAGGTCCAGTTCAAAAGAAATTTAAGAGTGATCAAGCAAATGCTATAAATATGGTGAGTTAATCTGGATTGTGGCAAAATATTTGACAAAGTTGCTTACAATATACTTGTGAGATTAGATGATTGTGAACTAGATAAATGTTGCTTACTATATTTATACTAATGTGAAAAGATACCTTTAGTAAATGTGAAAAGACTCTGCATCTGGCTATCTGCTGCTCTACATGTTTATCAATAACTTGAATCAAGACATAGAACAATTAAAGTTGCAAATAATGAAAACTAGAAGAAATAACTAATTCATTTGATAGCAGAAACAGGATCCTACAAGGTCTTGAAATGTTAAAATAAGGAGCCAAACTTAACATGATGAAATTTGATTGGGATAATTATAGTCTTGTATTTAGCTTTGTATTTTTTAAATAAATTATGCAATTGCATAATACAGAAAACTTGAATTAATAACTTCTTTAAAAAATAGAAGGGGAGAAAAGTTTACTTAATGAAAATTCAGTATGTCAAAAGTATGACACAAGTCCTAAAATACTAATGCCATTTTAGATAACTTTAATAAAAGTAGGAAGAGGAGTTAACATTCCACCATCGATACTATGGAAGAGACCAATCAGTGGACATTACAAAGAGGTAAACTTCACTTCAATAGAAGGAATGCTGCCACAAAAGTTGTATTCTGGTACTTCTTAATAAGATAGAAGTAGCCCTGGGTTTTCAACAATACGTTAGAACAGTGATGGTGAACCTTTTAGAGGTGGAGTGCTAGGTCCCGCCCCCACCCCACCCCCTAAATTGAGTGCTGTGCCAGCACTTCCCAAAGACCATGTGCTGTGCCCCACCCCCACCACATGCTGGGTTCACCCCACCCTCCCACTTACCCTACACAGGGGAAGGAGAAAGTGCTCCCATTCAGCTGCTGGATGGAGGGGTGGGTGAAGTGAGGAATGTCCAACAAGTGTAGAGAGGGGAAGGGGAGTGACCTGAACACTCTTCTCCCCTCCAGCTCTACTGCCTGTGAACTACCCACCTTAGCCCCTGTGTGTTCCCATTGGGTTGCTAGGCAGAGGGTCAGAGAGGTGTGATGGAGAAAGGGAGGGGAGCAGCTCCACCTGAGTCCCTCTGCTTTTCTAGTGGAGGGTGGGGAGGAAGGATGGTCAAGTACCCACAGAGAGCACTTTGTGTGCTATCTTTGGCACCTGTGCCATGGGTTCACCATCACTACACTAAAATATCCTCTGGGAGCATTTATCAAGTTAGAAAAGTTTCAAGTAGAATTTGGGCTCTGAACACTCTTCTATCCAAGAAACAGCAAAGATACATCAGAAGAAGATTGGTGAAAAGGTGATTCTTGTCAAAGATTATCCATGAAAAAAGACAAATCTACCAAATAGCCCCAAATTCTTTTCAAGACATCTCAAAGAAGATATTCTAAAAGAATAGAAAAGATCAAAGGTGATATTTTTACCTCCCAAAATATAATTTTAAAAAAATCAACTACCAACTCATATATCTTTTTTCTCATTTATATAAAATTTTTGTGGGAATGGTATAAGTTGATTCCAGCTCCAATTAAAAAAAAAAAAGAACAGAAAGACTTTTGTAGAAGATATTTTATAGCAAATTGCAATTTTATAAGATCCTATTATGTTTGTTTGTTGTTTACAAAATTTTTTTTAATTTGACAGAAAAAAAGAGAGTCTTAAAGGCTCTATTCTAACAAGATACTTTCCATGTTTTATTGAGGTCATACAAAATTCCAATATGAGGTAACACAGAGAATTCAATTCAATAATCTGAGTAACAATGCTAAGTCATAAAATAGTCAGGGGGGGAGGAGACAAATAGAGAGGGAGATAGAGACCGAAAGAGATAGACATATAGACAGAGATAGATAGATAGATAGATAGATAGATAGATAGATAGATAGATAGATAGATAGATAGATAGATAGATATGTTTCTGCCATGAAGGATGTGCTATGCAAGACAAATGGAAGAGAGATTCTCTGAAGACGATGAGGTTCTCCAGATGCTTCCATTTGCAAATAAAACTGTACTAACTACATCAAACTCCGTAACACTATAGGGCTGTCTCAATGAGATCCAATCTTTCTTTTATTTTTTTTTAACACTTACCTTCCATCTTGGAGTCAATACTGTGTATTGGCTCCAAGGCAGAAGAGTGGTAAGGGCTAGGCAATGGGGGTCAAGTGACTTGTCCAGGGTCACACAGCTGGGAAGTGTCTGAGGCCAGATTTGAAACTAGGACCTCCTGTCTCTGGCCTAGCTCTCAATCCACTGAGCTACCCAGCTGCCCCCATGTGATCCAATCTTTTAAAGGATATCATTTAGAAAATCTACACATGAAAAATAAAATAGATTAAAAATGTGTATGGTTCAGATCATGACATGCATTTAATGGGTAATACCTTGAGTAATTCCATAATATTTATAATAACTTGAACAAACTCTAAAAATAGAAAGTGTCATGAGCTCATAATAAAATAGTAAAAGAAAATTGAATTGTATATCTTTTGGCAAGGAGCACAATGCAAACATGATCTTCATAACCAATATGTATAGAATGCTATGTCACAGAATAATCAAAATTTCAGGTGACCCAAAGGCAAGGGAAAGACATATGGTAGATATAAACAAGCTATGTCATACTACAAAATATGACTAATACACGGCAAAGTATATAAAAAAGACATAGTAATCAAAAGTATATAAAACCAAGAAATGAGGTCCATTGTTCAAGTAGATCAATTGATGAATAACAGATAGGACAGCTAAGAATTGCAGTAGCATCTATGAGACAAAGGTCTCCTCACTAGCTTCAAGTCTCTCCTCATTCCAAATCAAACTACAAACAAAAGTGTGTTTTACTGAAGTCTATATTTATCTAATCGTGTCATTGCCCTACTTTCAATAAATTCTAGTGGCTCCCTATTGCCTTTAGGCTCAAATATAATCTTCTATTGGTCATTTAAAGCACTTCACAGCTTGAATCCTACCTATCTTTCTAAACTCTTTAAATATTACCCACTTCTTCCCTGCACTCTGTAGTCTAGTCAAACTAACCTCTTTGTTTCACACTGGAAGCACAATGTAAAAAATTGCCTAAGCCTGTATATGTATGTGAAGAAGGTTCATTCCCTCCCCCTCCTGAGCAGCTATACTGTCTGTCCATCAAACATTCCTGACTTAACACTGTTGCGCCAGGTTTGTGTCCCTCTGCGCTGTAAGTCAATATAAGTCAAGGCTTTGGGCTTGTGACGGGGAGAATCGAGAAGAGAACTAAGAAGGAAGAAGTTGAGACCAGAGCAGGCAGGTGAGAGGGATGGAGGAAGACGTGCAGGCTAGGGACCACGTGGTCAGGTTACTTACAGGAATGATTGTCTACCCTTTACAATAAACCTTATAAAATATATATCTGGGTAGAAATATTATTTCAGTTCTTACAGATGGCGACCATAAGTCAGGGACTTTTTTTAGGACCTTCATGTTTTTCTGAGAAGTTTTGAGTGAGTGCTTAGTTAAGCTTAAGAATAGAAGCCCGCCTGCCTGCATACAGGAAACTTGCTGAGACAGAGAAACAGAATCATCGAAGTGCCTCTTCAGATGGACTGGTGAGAAAACTCCCTCCCATGTGTTCCCCACCCCTGCTCTTTTACTGTAGCCCAAGGTGGGTCTGTAAAGTCCCTGCTAGAGCACAGGAACCCAGCCACGCCAACCCGACTTCCCCAGGCACACGAAACCCCCAGCTCCTACGGCTACTTTGCTCAGTCAAGCACTGAGCTGAGCAAGGAGAAACCCCTTAAATTAATCCTGGGGAAGAGTTAGGGACTCCCTGGGGCGGTAGAGAAGAGAAAGGATGCTTTTTGCCCAAAACAGAACGGGTGACCCAGGCAGGAGAGCGGCTGTTGGTTTTTTCCCAGATCATTAAGGACTCTCCTCATGTGGTTCCCCACCCCACCCCACGGGAACCATTTTGGATGAGAGTAGGGCGGTAGAGGACAGGGCTCCTGTGCGCCCCCACACAGTTTGACTTTCTCGGGTACAAAAAACGCAGACTCCTGTTTCTTCCCAGTCTAGGTGCGCGATCAGCACAACCCAGCTCATGGGAGGACCCCTGATTCCAAACAGGACCTAGGTGGTTGTTTTTTATACCAAGGGGCACTAGGACCCAACAGATCTTTCCCAGCCCAGTGTCTGCCTGACTTTCCCCACATGCCATACCTTCTGGGCCACTGCAGCAGGAACCTGCTCAAAGACACCCATTAAATTAATCCTGGGGGTCCTTCCAGGATGTGGACTAGACTTAGGAGCTCCCTGCCCCCCCTCCCCACCAACTTTGAAAACACATAGCTGTTCGCTCTGGGGGAGAGGAAGGGATTTACTCCATTTTTCTTTCCCTTCTCCCTCCTCCCCAAAAACAGTCCTTAGAACTGGGCTTAGAGGAAGTGCTTTTTGGAATTATTTTTTCTTCCCTTCTCTCCTCAACATGTTTCTTCAGACTGCATTTTAAAAGAAAGTTCTCTTTGAAGTTTTCTCTCTCCCTCCCCCACCCTCAAACTTTCCTAGCAGACTGTCTGCCTTCCTTTAGCATTTCAAAAGCCACGTAAACTTTCCTTGTGGACTGCCTGCCATCTTTAGCATATCAAAAGCCATAATTTTTTCTTTCTCTTCCTTTATCTGACTGCTTCCTTAGATAGACCTACCCACAAGTGCCTTCCACTCTACACGCATTTATAGCGCCACCTAATGTTGAGAATTAAAACTACAGGAAAATAAAAAGAATTCCTTTGCTACTGCTACTAGTGATCTAAAATAATGCTATTAAATTGAATACATGTAAATAAAAGGGTTATTAATAGAAAATATTAATAATATTGAATTTAAATTAAAACCAAATTTCAAAAATTGAACAAAGCCAACATTAAATCAAGTACCTGCAATATCAAGGAATAATATTAGAACATAATAGTATTAATAATACTATCAATAACAATAATTATTCATTTTCAATAACTATTATTAGTCACTATTGTTAATTTCTAATAATTATTATTGATGGTTGACATATATTTATGGTTTGTGGTTATTAATTATTAATAACAATAACTAGGATAAATGCATATTATTAATTATACCGTCAATAATTATAATAAATGCATATTGTTATTCATTATTGACAACAATTATTACACTAAATACACATTCATTATTGATAATATTGCTGTGCAACAATTACTGCTTCCTTACATTGGCCTTTTGTTTTAAACCTCCTCTTATTGCCTTCCATAATAACACTGAAGAATTTTGTGTCTCTAATCATTTTTTATGTTTTAGGAACTTTTCATTGTTTAAGCTGACCATTTAGCAATATTCAAACTAGCTTAAATAGGACTTACAGACTAGACAATATGGGAAATATTGCAACACATCAAGAGAAATCAGGCTACATTCCTTCTCATTCACCCCTGCATAACTTTTTAAATTCCTGGAGGGATCCTAATTTGCCTAAGGAGAATTGGATGACAAAGAAAGAAGCTAGAAAGCTTTGTGGATGAACATATCTTTTACCTGGCCAAAATATGGTTCTTTTGACTTCAAGATCTTAAAAGATTTAAAGTTAGCCATTAAAAACAAAAATTCCCAAGATTATAAATACTGGTTCTTGTGAGCATATCATGTTGATAAATTGAACATTCCCTCCAGTGAGGAAACCTTTCTTTCTTTGGAACGAAACCATTCTATCTTAACTCCTTCAATGAAATCTAGCAAGAAATACACTCTATCATTCCACCTGGCCTGTGAGGAAGTTTCTCTTCATACTGACCCAAATCACCACCTGGCCTGTGAGGAAGTTTCTCTTCATACTGACCCAAATCAGGACCTGAACCCCTCAGCTCCTCTCCCTATCAGAGACCTCACTCATCCCCTACTCCTCCCATCCACTGTCCCCCCAATCTACCTCTCTACCCTCCCTTAACATACCCTCCACTTCTCAGTGCCCACCCATCTCCTCTATCCCCACTCATACCATCCCTACTTCAATCCCTTTCTGTACCCTCTTTCCCACCCACCTTACTATGAATCCTCTAGTCTTCTCCACCCCATACCTGGTCCTACCCCTCTTCCTCTCCACCCTGCCCCTAAACCCACCCATGAACATTTGCTCTGCCTCCCCACCTGCTGACCAGCTCCATTCAACCTCCACCACCCCACCCCCTTCCCCTACCAGCCTCACTACAACCCACTCCATTGAACTCCAGAACACAGGCCAAGCAGCAGTTACCACAGATAATACTAGTTGTCCAAACTGGCCTACTATGGACCTTGAAGAATTAAAAATAGTGGTAGTTTCTGCTTTTGAGGGACATAAGGAAAAGGAGAAGGAGAACACTGATTTAGTAGGAGCATTAAGGAAGGAAATACAGGAATTGACTGCTAAACAGGGTGAGAAGAATGCTACTTTAGTAGAGACATTGAAGAAGGAGATAAAAGAATTAACTGAAAAAGATGGAAAGGTAAAGCAAGGAGAGATCATAGCTCCCTTACAAGAATCCACAAAGCAACCACTAACAAGTTATTTTCGTGGAAAAGTGGATCATGTGATTATGAATTGTAAGAAGAGGAATTCGGAAAATAGGAATAGAAGTTTCAGGAATAATGATAATAATAGGAGGAATAGTTATTTGGATGAAGCAAATCACAACTCACACCCAAACATCTGTACTCAGTGTGGGAACTCCCCTCAGTATGGGGGACCCCAGAGATGTGGACAAAGAAATTGTGATGAATGATGGTACTTGGGAGGGTGAGGAACCTCAAAGAGTCTGGAGGTGAATTTTAAGCCTTTTCAGACTCCATTGCCTTATTGATGTTAACTGTTTCAGTTTATTCCCCATCCCCAGAATGAAGAAGTCTCTATAATTCAATTATAAATATAAGATGTATGTAATTAAATGGTAACCACTTCATGAGTTATCAAAATTGAAATATTCTGTTAAATTGTCTTTATTTGTACCTTCCCTATGACTATGATTATATTGAGGAAGATCTTTGTAATAAGCCCAGGAACAGTATTTTTTTTCTTTTTTTGCCTTTGTTAATTGTCACATAGAGCTGATGGATGGACTCCATCACATTGGTTTCAACCTGTATACAAGTTTTGGAGAATTTAATTATCTAATAATTTAAATTGATGTTAATGAGTATTCAGACATGGTTTTCAGATATCTGGGAGCACCCCTACCTCTGATAATTCATTTGCCTGCCTCTTACTTGTTTGTAACAAGAGGTAAGGGTCTATTTGTAGTTGAAGTAGAGTACAATGGCATTGTTATATTTTCCCATTTCTGCATTTATTATAAATGTAATGGATGACACACCTGAAGTGATTTATGCCTTTTAGTCCTCAGCTCCACATGAAAATGGGTGGGACATATTGGAAACAATTCTGTTACACTGTTACAGCCTCATACCAAGAGTGAGGGAGGTGCCCAAGTGGCTTGGTTACCCTTTGATGTGTTGTAATCTCATCCAGTAGGTGGGAATGATTTTTCCTGTGAAGCCTTGAAGCTTCAAAATGGAGTTCTTATATTTGTAATTCTTCATCAACAGTACAGAGGTTTTTCAGGTTTCTCTCCTACCAAATTTTGGAATGATATTATCAAAAGACTTTTTAATAATATCTTTGCCAAAGTTGAAAGACTGGCTGAAACTGTAGAACTTGTGACAAGTATTCATGTATTCAAAGGTTTTTTTTTTAATATCATACTGCAAGTCATGTGAATCATAATGATAATGGGTTTTTTGCAATTATACTTAAATGGGCTCTTAAAATTTGGGGGATTTTGGTATTTTTTTAGAATCTGTACTAGCTGTTGTACTACTGTTTTTAAAAGGTTTTTTACCTAGTGAAAAATTATATACACTCACACTGTGGATTTTGTTCAAATTAAGAGGGATATAAATTTCTTTTTGAGTGAGCACCTTTTGTGTTATGCCTCTGCTTGGCTAAAACATTGTCACATGGAATATGAATGGTGAAATTATGATTTTTTAAATTATTTTTTCTCTTTATGTTTTTGATAGGATATTTGGGTTTTTTCTTTATTTTTTCCTAACCTTGGTGATTCTTGAAGTACATAAAATCAGTATTGATGGGTTTGGGTTTTTTTGCCTTGAAGATACTGTAAGTTTACAGTATCTATTAGCCCTAGTAATATGCATACCCAAGAAGCTTCTAACTATGGAAACCTGCCATTTATTGATAAATGTTATGGGACTTTGTTAAATAATTGTGTCTGATTCCAGGAAAAGGTAAAAAAAGAGCCACTATACAGTGCCAAGTAGCACAAGGTCAAAACAGACCAAACCCAATCCAGGAAGGATTGTTGAACTTCTATGCCAATACAAAAGGACTTGAACCTAGTGAGAGAATCGAGATTGTGGCGCTTGACATATGTTAAGATGCATGACTCCCTTGAATCACAATCCATGAGCAGTACTTTGAGTCAAGTACCTCAGGTTGGCTCTCATCCTGGCTCCAACTATCTCTGACAGTGACAGTAAAATCAGACCAGGGAACGATTTTCCCATTTACTGCTGTACATTAGTCCTTTCTCTCTTATAGCTTTGCAATTTTCTATAGTCCTGGCTGCAAATGGGTAAAGTGCTGTATTGCTGCTATTGTCCTATTGACTTGTAGGACATAAGTCCCTTTAATTGGTCCTTGCTGTGATTCAAAAAGCTATTAAAGGGTTATTTTTTATTTTTACTCAGAATTTTATACACTTAAGATATTTATTTTTTATCATTTCTGTATTTCTTATTATTTTTATACAGAATTTAATTTTTACTCTTTTATTTTGGGATTTCTTGGGGTGTGGTTTATTTTTGTTTTTCTTTTGACAATTGTTTCATATACCTCATAACTCAGCCATGTGTCCTGGTGTGATTCTGGCATTGGTCAACACCCTCCTTAGGGGGGGATTGTGTAATTATCCTAAAATCCAAGATTTAAAATTTTTTGTAGAAATTTCAGGGAAAGAAACTTGACAACATCCTGAATCCAGAAAGCGAATCCTTTTGGAGAAGGTGGTGTTAAGATGCCTGAAGAAGCCACACACTGCATCAAAAGATCCAGAATGAACTTTGGGGTATAATGAACTGAATTGAAGGGGGATGAACATACTTATTCTGAATGTAAACTCTTATGCCAAAGTGGACTGCCCCCTAGTTGGCATTTTGTCAATGCATCTATCAATAAGTTTTTGTATTTTACTCTCATCTCTAACTATTGTAACTTTCTCTTAGAAAAATGCAATATTGAATGTATTTTAGCTAGAAGATATTTAGAGTTATAAGTTAGTTATATTTAAATGATCCATTGGGGAGAAGGGTCTTTGAAAGGATCACAGGGGGAGGACTGTGTCAAGGAAGTACATCCCCAACCCCTCCTGAGTAGCCTGACCTGTCCATCAAACATTCCTGACATAACACAGTTGTGCCAGGTTTGCATCCCTCTACATGCTGTATATCAATAGAAGTCAATGCTTTGGGCTTGTGAAGGGGAAAACCGAGAAGAGAACTAAGAAGGAAGAAGTTGAGACCAGAGCAGGCAGGTGAGAGGGATGGAGGAAGAGACTTGCAGGCTAGGGACCACGTGGTCAGGTTACTTATAGGAATGATTGTCTACCATTTCCAATAAACCTTATAAATATATATATATATATATATATATATATATATATATATATATATATATATATATATATATATATATATATATATATATATCTGGGTAGAAATACTATTTCAATTCTTACATCTGCATCTCTAATCTCTCTCCTCACATCTACTTCCACATCATCAACAGCCCTTTGGACATCCTGAGATGGTTGTACAACAGACCTTGAAGGCCAAACTGTCTAAAAGGGAAGCTGGCCCTCCCTTCCCATAGCTTATGCACAATTTCACTGGGTAGTACATGTGTTGGTGTTTGTATTCAAGCAGTTGTTTTTCTTTTGTGTTTCTACTCCCACAGTTTTTCCTCTGAATGTGTAAGGAAAAACTGGATGCAAACGGCACATAGAAGAGTACAAACCCCTCACCCCCACCTACTCCACACCCTTCATTAGCTAAGAAGTTAATGAAGTATAAATCCCCCTTTCCCTTGCTTGCTGCAGCTTCCCAAGCCGATTTTTAAACTGACCAGGGACTGAGTCCCTGGTCTCATGGTATCATGGGGCCATGGATTTTACCCCTGTTGGGGGAAGGGACAGAACACTTCTCCCAAACATTCCTTGTGAGGCTTTTACTCCTAGGCTGTGTATACAAGGGTAGTACCACCTACAGACAGGAAGTTGAGATTTCAAGCATGGCCCAGTTTCCTGCCTATCTCAAACAGTTCCTGTTTCCAGAGAGCCTTACCGAGCTCATGCAGCTACCAGTTTTAGGATGACTTTTCTTCCTACTATTCTTTGATGCACTGGTCCTTGAGATTACCTTGGGTACTCTTGAGATTCAGGGGAAAGATTCATCTCCCTACACCCCCTTGCTATTTTGGCCTACCCAGTCTCTGAAACATACTCAACATGGGATTTTTCCACACTATGCCCAGTGCATGTATGGGGAACTCCAGAAGTGTGAACAAAGGAATCTAAATGGATAATAATACTGGGGAGGGGAAGGAACCTTAATAGGAGCCTGGAGGTGACTTTTTAAGCCTTTCCATACTCCATTGTTTTATTGATTGCTAACTATTTTCAGTTTTGTTTCCCCTCCATAATAGTGAACAAGTCTTTATTGGAATTGGAGGAAAGGACTCTTGAATTTAATGCCTGTATCCTATCACACTTACTGTATTTGCTGATTGTTTTAAAATTCAATTTTGTTTTATAAGTTCACATATTAATCTAATCTATCCTATTCTATTACACTGAATCATTTTCATGTACTCTGTTTTGGCTATGAGCTATATCTTCTGTTACATCTTTATTTATACCTTCCCCTATGACTGGACTGAAGAAAATACCATTGTAGAAGTCTATAAACAACTTGAACACTCTTTTCAGGGACAAAACCATAGGTCTTTATGGACGCTGGGTTTGCCACCAGATCCTTTGAGGTCACATATTGTCTAAACAGCCTTTTGCTCCTTTTTGCCTTTGTTAATTGTCACATAGATGATGATAGATGGACTCCATCAAACTGGTTACAACCTATATATAACTTTTGGAGAATTTGATGAGCTAAATATCTCAATTGATTTTAAGGGCTTTTTCAGACATGATTTTTAGATATCTAGTAGCATCCCTACCTCTGACTAATCATTTTCTGCCTTTGAGTTGTTTGTAACAAGAGGTAAGGGTCCATTTAGTAGTTGAAGTGAAATGCAATAGCACTGTTGTATTTCCCCATCTCCACTTTTATTAAAAATGTAATGGATGAGACATCTGAAGTGATTTTCACTATTTTAGTCCTTGGCTCCACATTAAAATGGATGGGACATATTGGAGATGGGTCTTTTACACTGTTACAGTCTCATACCAGAGGGAGGAAGGTCCTCCCTGTAATGGGTTATAATTTCATCCAGAATGTGGGAAGGGCTTTCCTGGGAAGCCTAGTAGCTTCTGAATGGGTTTTTATATTTTTAATTCTATAGCTTATTCTAACTTTCCACCAGAATGATCCAGATTCTTGATGACATTTTTAGACCCAAAAGGTTTTCATCAGGAGTACAGAAGTTTGTGTTGTGTTTTTTTTTCTGGGCTCTTCTGCCAAATTTTGGAGTGATGGCAGTAATCGATTTTGTTAAAAAATATCTTTGCCAATGTTGAAAGATTTGCTAGATCTGAAGATCTTCTGACAAATATCCATCATTTCATAGGTTTTTTAAATGTCACACAGCAAGTGGCTACATAGAAACTCTTGTGAATCATAATGACAGTGGATTTGTTTGCTATTGTAATTAACTGGGCTATTATGATTTTGATAATTTTGGTATTTCTTTGAATGTGCATTACCTGCTGTACTACTGCTTTATAAAGCTGTTACGTGGTGAAAATAATTTTCACTCACACTGTGGATCATGGCCAAGTTAAAGAGGAAATTGATCTCATTTTGGGGTGAGAAACCTTTGTATTCTACCTATCCTTGACTGACAGTGTGTCACTGATTATAAGCTATACATTTTTGATTTTTAAAACATTTTTATTCTTTTCCCTTATATGTGCAATACAGTATTTGAATTTTATTTTTTCTCTCATTTTTTTTGTACTTAAAGCACATGTTACCAGTATTAAAGAAGTTTTTTTAATTTTGCACTAGGGTAAGTTTAAAATGTCTATTAGCCCTAATGTCAATGCAAACAGAACCATTGATTGTTTAAAAATTATGGGACATTGCTTAATGATTGTATCTGATTCCAAGAGAAGGGAATACAAAAAGAGCCACTGCACAGTGCCAAGGAAGCACAAAGAGAACCTGCATAGTACCAATCAAGCACATGGTCAAAGAGACCAAATAAATCCCATGTAGGATTGATGAAACTGCAATAAAACAAGAAGACTTGAAATTGCTTGAGACTAGAGGTTGCAGCTGTTTGACATATGTTAGATGCAGGGCTTTCTCAAGCCACACTTCTATCAAGTACCTCTCTTTGGCTGCCATCCTAGCTCCCCTGAGAGCAAAGGTAAAATCAGATCAGGGAATGCTATTTCCCACTTGCTGCTAAAATCTAGTCCCTTTTCTGTTTTTCATAGTGTGGCAAATTTTCTGTAGTCCTGGCTGCTGATTGGGTAAGTGCTTAATTGCTTAATAAGATGATTTTCCTTAAGCATAGATTTGCCCGTATCATTTCTCCATTTCAATTAACTCCAGTGGCTCTCTATTACCTCCAGGACCAAATATGAATTCCTCTATTTGGCACTTAAAGCTTTTAACCATCTGATCCCTTCCTACTTTCTCCATCTTTTTATTCTTTACTTCTTTTCATAAACTTTATGGTCCACCTTCAGTAGCCTCATTACTGTTCCTTGGACACAGTACTCCACATCTGTTCTCCATTCCTTTGTACTATCTGTCCACCATGCCTGGAATATTCTTTCTTCTCAGTGTCACCTTTCATTCTCCTGAATTCTTTTTTAAAATAAGCAGGAAGTCTTATGGTCCCTTTTGCTGCCAGTGTCTTCCCCTATGAGATTACCTTCCATTGTGTGTCTTATGGTCCCTTTTGCTGCCAGTGTCTTCCCCTATGAGATTACCTTCCATTGTGTGTATTATATATATATATATATATATATATATATATATATATATAAAATAAGCATTTATTAAATATTGACTTATTTACTACATACCTGGTATTAGTGATACAAAGAAAGGCAAAAACCAGTGTCTCTGCCCTCAAAGAGTTCACATCCTGATTGGGAGGTAACAAGACAACCTGTAAAGACCTATGCACAGCCATTGATCAGCAACCATCAATATGGAGGACAGACTCTCCACGAGAAAAAAATATTACAGCAGAAGGCTCAGGATAGAATATTTTACAATAAAGCATTTTTAATTAAAAAAAGTCCTATGCACATACAAGACATTTTGAGTTCTGCATATGCATGTATATGTGTGTACATATGCATACACGTATCTGTTATGTAAATGGTTCTTTGTATTTTATCTCCTCATCAGGATAATAAGCTCTTTGAGGTCAGAGACACTGCTTTTTGCCTTTTTTTTTGTACCCTCAACACTAAGTACAATTCCTAGCATATAGTAAACACTTAATAAATGCCTATTGATTGACTTACTGACTGGTTCCCATTTCAGTGCTTTTGCACTGGTATGCCTCTATGCCTCTATCTTTAGAAATTCCTTATTTTCTTAACAATGGCTCCATGAAGTCTCTTCTGTATTCTTTGCCTGCTTTCTTCCATCCTTAATAATTACCTTGTATAGAGCTACTTTAAATTTATTTTGAATATACTTATCTATGTATAGGATGCCTATAAGCTCCTTGAAAGCAAAAGTTTTCTCAGCTTTTACCTTGTAACTTCAGATTCTAGCACAATTCCAAGCACATAGAAATTGCTAAACCAATGCTTTCTGATTAATCGGTTATCAAAATAACCATTAGAAGGACTACATTGAGTTAGGTAGATCCTTTATAGAAAACCAGAAAAATAAAAGACTTTTATAGGATTTAGAGAAAAATAACAAGATGTTGGGAATCAGAAGGCTTGGGTAGTTTTCAATCTACCAAGAGAAATGGATCTCTATCTCATCAATAGCCATCTAAACACCAAAGTAAAAAGAACTTTATAATGAACAGAGCTAACTAAAAATAGCATGAGTTCTGTGTAAAACCAACAGCCATCCATCAAAAGTCACAGGGAAAGGATTGCCTACCATGGATAGAGTTAGACTAAATCAGGGTCATCCTCTCTGTAAGATTTGCTATATCCCTCTCTTCCTTACTCAAGAGGAAGGAAAGAGTTTAAAAAAAGACACTTGCTAAGATGAAATATAGGAACTAAGGGAGAATTGACAAGTCAAGAATTACTCTAAGGTTAAGAAGCTAGATAACTAGAAAGTTTGTAGTAATCTTTTTTTTTTTTTAAGAGCAGTAAGGATTGGGCAAGAGGGGTTAGGTGACTCAGCCAGCTAGAAAGTGTCTGAGGTCATATTTGAACCCAAGAGCTCCCAAAAGTAGGCCTAACTCTCCATCCACTGAGTCATCAGTTGCCCCCAAGTTTGTAGTATTCTTGACAGAAATAGAAAAGTACCCAAAAAGGTAGGTTTGGGGGGTGGGGGGGAATTTAGTTCCAGTTTGGACATACTGAATTTGAGATGCCTATGACATCCAGGTCGATTGTCATTGTTATTAGTCATTCATTTGTATCTGACTCTTTGTGACCTAATTTAAAGGTTTTTGGTTTTTTTGACAAAGATAGAGATCAGCTTGCCATTTTCTTCTTTAACACATTTTACAAATGAGAAAATGGAAATAATCAAGACTAAATGACCTGCTCAGGGTCACATAGCTAGTAAGCTTTGAACTGATAAAGATGAGTCTAAAAAGGGGGGTGAGGGGGACAGCTGAGTGGCTTAATCCCCATTGCCTAGCCCTTACCACTCTTCTGCCTTAGAACCAACACACAGGAATGATCTAAGATGGAAGGTAAGGGTTAAAAAAAATTTTTTTTAAATATGAGTCTTCCTGACTTCAGGTCTACCACTATTGTAACACCTAGCTTCCCAGGTGGGTGGGAATAGTCAACAAATGGAACTGGAGATCAGGAATATATCACAGCTAAATGTATAAATCTGAAAGTCACACATGTATATAGATGATACTCATAGGAGCTAATGGCATTATTAAGGGAGAATCTAGAAAGAGAAAAGAAGAAAGAATAGGACAGAGCCTTGAGTGAGGTTTAAGGAAAAAAAGATGCACAATAATCCAGTAGAGTAGATTGAGAAGGATCAGTCAGACAATTAAGAACCAAAGCAGATGAGAACAGTGTGTAGGGGTAAAAATGAATAAATACTCCTACTATTTTAAAAATATATAGGATTTTAATAATAATCAAACAAGAAGGAAAAGAAGAAGGGTTCTTTCAGTCAAGTGAGCAAAGAGAGACAGAGACACACCTGCAGCACTTTACCAAAAGCACAAGCTCCCAAAAAAGAGCCCAGCAGCATGGGTCTCAGCCAAGTTTATTTCCCAAGCATCCTTAGCTAAAATGAGCATGTAACATAAAGAATGCTGGGAATGTAGCTCAGGTGTGGCAAATTTTCCACCTGCACAAGTGTCATGGGTAAAGAGAGCGGCCAGGAGAGGGGGGTAATCAACAAGCCAAAAGCTAACACAAAGTCCAAGAGAATTAAGACTAAGAAAAGCAAATGCTATGTTTTGCCACAATATGAACAAAGCACTTAATAGAGCAAACATTACATGTATACTTGGATCAATTGAGACAAAAAAAAAAAGAATTTGAATTTGTGAAAACTATTTTTTTCATTATTTTACAGAAAATTTATCTTGATACTTTCAAGTACCTAGCTATATAGCACAGTAAACACAGAAAAGAGGCAAACATAATGTTTAAATGAATTTAAAAAAATTAATTTGTGAATAGCAAGCCAATTTTTACATATAAATGGGAGCTTTTTCTCAAAAAAATTTAACCCTGGAGGCAGCTGGGTGCCTCAGTGGATTGAGAGCCAGACCTAGAGAAGGTCCTAGTTTCAAATCTGGCCTTAGACACTTCTTAGCTGTGTGACCCTGAGCAAGGCACTTAACCCTCATTTCCTAACCCTTACTACTCTTCTGCCTTGGAACTAACACCCAGTATTGATTTGTAAAGGATGAGTGCATGGGACATTTCTAAGACAGAAGGTAACGGTTTAAAAAAATTTAACCCTGGAAGAAAATTTTAAATTCCTCCCTTCAATATAGTAGATGTTCAATTAATACTTGTTAAACTGAAATGAATTTTGTTCATGCTATTTTCTTTTCATCTTTATGCTATTAATTTTCATTCTGTGAACAAGGATAAAACAAGAATCAACAGCCCAGATCCTGAAAATTAGTACTTATTAGAAACTAAATTGATACAGTTTTAAATTTCATTTTATTCAAATAGCTTTCTTTCATAATGAAGCACAACTAAAGAAGGTATTTGCTTCCATTTTTGAAAAGAAAGAATGAAAAGTAACTGTAATTCTTTTCGTGAATAAAATCATTTGTGGATGACCTATACTAAATTCAATGAACATGTTACCTAATACATAGTTTTTGGAGTCCGTTCACAGGATTGAAATAAACTGAACAAATTTCAGCTTTGAATTTTCTTATCAGTGCCTTGTGTCACTGCTAGAGCTGTAGAAAACCTCTATGGTCACCTATTTTATAGCTAAGGAAATAGATCCCAATAGGGGTTGAAGTGATAATATGCCCAGGGCCAAATATCAGAGGTGGAATTTGAATCTAATAGGTCTTATTACTCAAGTCAGTATTCTACCCACTACACTTAACATGTTGCTTTTCTAAGATAGTTCATCTTGCATGAGCTTCATCAGTACCCTTCCTTCATTCCACAAAACTTCTTATCATTACTATTCTTTGCTCCTTTCTTGAAATCATAGAAGAGGCATCCCTTCCCACACAATAAAACTTCCCTGACCTGTCCCCCTACTCTTCTAGGATTTTGATTAGCCATCCCCTTTCAACTATATGAAATCTCATCCTCTTCACTGGTTCTTCTGTATCAGCCCATAATCATTTTAATAATTTCTCTGTCTTTAAAAAAATTTAAGGCTTTTCTTGACCCTTCTAGTGAAGTTAAGTACTATTCCATCTCTGTTTATCTTTACTGCTAAACTTCTTGGAAATTCTATTTCTACCTAATGCCTCCACAGCTTACCCACTCATCTACTCAAACCCTTGAAATCTAGTTTCCACTGATTCCACTCTACAAAAATTATTTTCTCTAAGATGACTAATGACCTTCTGATTGCTGAATCCAAAGGCTTTTTTTTTTCAGCCATTATCCTCTGAGTCTTTTTTGACATCACTAATACCCTTTCTTGGGGAATTTCCTCTCTATTTCAGAGATGTCACAATATTCTGATTCTCCTCTCATCTTTCTAACTCCTACTCCTCTGTTTGCTTTGTTAGCGCTTCATCTCACAACTTCTAGCAGACCATGCAATCAAATACAATTCTACATCTTAAAGAAGGTATGTGCCAACGTTCTTCACTTGGTCCTCCTCTCTTATCTTTCTGCACTCTCTTCCTTGGTAAAATCATTTATACCTGAAGTTTCACTTCTACCTATAAGCAAATTAACTTCAAAATTTTTATTTCCAGCTTTAATCTCTAAACTACAACCCAGATCTTCAAACTGATGTCCTGAAAGTACATCTTCAAACAGATGCTCATCCCACTGTTACCTTAATCTTTCCTTAACATATTTCAGCAAAATATAGCCTAATTTGTGCATTGTCATGGAAACAGTTCATTTTTATATGATTGATTATGGTCTAAAAAGTTCTTGCATCACTAAAAGACTGTTTGACCTTTGATCCAGCCATAGCACTGCTGGGTTTGTACCCCAAAGAGATAATAAATAAGGAAAAACACATGTACAAGAATATTCATAGCTGTGCTCTTTGTGGTGGCAAAAAAATAGGAAAATGAGGGGATGCCCATCAATTGGGGAATGGCTGAACAAATTGGAGTATCTGTTGGTAATGGAATACTATTGTGCACAAAGGAATAATGAACTGGAGGAATTCCATGTGAACTGGAACAACCTCCAGGAAGTGATGTAGAGTGAGAGGAGCAGAACCCGGAGACCATTATACAAAGAGACCAATACACTGTGCTACAATCAAAAGTAATAGTCTTCTCTATTAGCAGCAATGCAATGATCCAGCACAACTCAGAGGGATTTATGAGAAAGAACACTATCCACATTCAGAGGAAAAACTGTGGGAATATAAACACAGAAGAAAAACAACTGCTTGATTACATGGGTCGAGGGGGATATGGTTGGGGATGTAGATCCTAAATGAACATCCTAATGCAAACACCAACAACATGGTAATAGGTTCTGATGAAGGGGTGGGGGCAGGGGAAGGAAAGAATATGATTCTTGTAACCAAGGAAAAATGTTCCAAATTGACTAATTAAATAAAAATTTCAAAAATATAAAAATAGAAAGTTCTTGCATCACATGAAAATCCTGTGATACAGGAAACATTAGCCCCATTTTTTTAACTAATAAAGAACCTGAGGCTCAGAGAATAAAAAACCACACACTAATAAACAGCAGCTCCTGAATTCAATTCCTGGTCTTTTGACTCTTCCTCCTTTCCATGTAAAATTCTGGACTCACACAGAAAGAGTTTCTCAACATCAACATTCTGATCCAATCAGGGTAAGATACATTTGAACTGGTTTTTCCTTAGACAAGAACTCAACTACAGCATTTCCTCCTCCTTTGTGTTAAATCTGCTACCTTTCCCTCTCAGCTGGTACAAAGAATAGAAAACTCAACTCTCATCCAATCAGATTCATAGGAACATATTTATGATCACTGTTACACAAAGAAACTGATTCATTTTAACTTGGCTTCTCTTCTCAACATTCATATTCTGTAACACAGGTAAGAGGCAAGAGTGTTAAATGATTTTTGCTGACATAGCACAGTCAAAACTTGCTCTTCTCTGATATCAGAAAGAATATGATCAACAGTACAATGATGGTAATGGTCAAAATTAACATCATAAAGCTAAAGTTTCTATAGCCATATAAGACATATATATATGGAGAGAGAGAGAGACAGAGAGACAGAGACAGAGAGGGACAGAGAGAGACAGAGAGAGAGACAGAGACAAAGAGAGAGAGAGAGAAAGGGCTTAAGCTGAGGTTTATTATCCCAATTCCTGGGCTCTTTCTACCATACACATGCTCTACAGTAGAGGTTTCAAACTCAAATAGAAATAGGGCCATTAACCTATACATTATACACTAACCTCTCTCTGTGGACCACATCCTTAGAAAACCACAAATTAATATTTTCTATGTTCTATTATATTTTTATTTCTTTTGTTAAACATTTCTCCATTACATTTTCATCTGATTCTAGCACAATGGGAAGTGTCGTAGGTTCCTTGGACCCATAGCCTATGTTTGATACCTTTGTTTTTCAGAATTACCAAATCTCTCTCATACCTAAATAAGAATCTCCTATGTGACAAACACCCAGGGCAAGTCATTATCCAGCCTTTTCCTACAGACTTTCAGGGACAACGGACCTGTTATATCCCAAAGCAGCTCATTGCACTTCTTTAGTGGTAGAACCATTAGGATGTTGGTCCCTTCACCAAAACTAAATTTGTCTCTTTGCAATTTCCACCCATTGTTCCTGGTTTTGTCTTCTGGAGCCAAACAGAACAATCCCTTTTCTAATTCCTTTTTTTGAGAAATGTAATTGTTCAGTTGTTTTGATTGGGTCTGATTCTTTGTGATCCTATTTGGGATTTTCTTGGCAAAGAGATTGGAGTGGTTTGTCATTTCCTTCTCCAGCTCATTTTACAGATGAGGAAACTGAGGCAAACAGGATGAAATTATTTGCCCAGGGTCACACAGCTAGTAAATCTCTGAGGTCCTATTTGAACTCAGGAAGATGAGTCTTCCTGACTCCAGGCCCAGCCCTTTTCCTACTATGACACTCAGTTGTCCATTTCTGAGAGAAAGCCCAACAAATACTTCAAAAATACTGTCATATCCCTCCAGGCTACAAATCTTCCATGCCCTCAAGCCGTGTCAAGAATATAAGGCCATTAATATCTTAAGTCATTTAAATAAATAATGATATACATAAAGAAAAATGGCATTATTCATAATTACTGATTATCTGTCCTAAACAGAATAAATCCTACCTTGTGGGAGGAGAACATCAATTAGCCATTCACTGTGATCCCTATAGAGAAAAAATATGATATTTCATGTTTTAAATACATTGCAACTACGACCTCCAAATGAATGCTTTAGAATACCTCCTATTGCTAAAAAAAAAACCCTTTTTAATAGAAATGAAGCATAATTAAGAGTTCTATGATAATAAACTTTTAAAATGCTTACTCCTTTGAAGTTAAATTTAAAATTATAGTCATTTCATCATGTTCAGTTTTTTTTAATGATGCTTTCCAGATGCTAATTAGACCAGAAGAAATATAGTATGGTCTGTGCAGAGCCAATTGTGACTGCTGCAAAACTAATATGCAGAAACACCTATCTGAAATACATTTAATTTGAAAGCCATAGATTTTGATTCCATTTACTTAAAGCCATGCCTTGGTGACAAGGGAATACTTCAAATCCAAGGCTGAATTCATTAAAGATAATTGTTTTTCCCTGCTGCTTCTAGTGTCACTTTGCAACTGTTCGATGTAGAGAGCTTCTAAAGGAAGACTGGGAATATGTTCAATGGCACACAATGAAATCTTTAAAGTTAATTATTGGACAAGTTTTATAGAAGCTTGGTTCCTAGTCTCCGATGCTAACAGTGGAAGGACTTTGTTTCTGAACTCATTGTGACTTTTCATTTTATTTGTGACGTTGATGACTTTACCTACCCTGCGATTCGCTGACTGCATTCTTCACAAAGGTATAATGGTGGTGGTTTATCTCCTAAAGCCACTGACAGGGAAGGGTCTATGCACATCTGAAATATAAAGAGAAAGCCAAGTGAACATTTCTCTACATTTGGCATCTTAGCTGTTGCTAAAACATATAGCTTTACCAAAACTAATAATTCTTTACATTGATGCCTTCTGTACATTTCTCAGTTTTAAACATTGCCAAAACCCAATGAAATAAGGATTATGTCCATTTTACATACAGAGAACCTAAGACCTCAAGAAACTAACTTTCCAAAAGTAATGCAGCTAGTAAGTAGCAGTGCAAGGCATTGAATCTAATTCTTGCTCTAAGTTATGCTCTTTAGATATCAGTTCACTTCTCTCTGATAAAGCAGACCAATGTTTCAATGAATATCTACAGAATTTATAACTGCTCTTTCAATTAAATATTATATGTTTGAGGTTTAAACTAACTATCGTAGCTCTTCATTTTTGCTGTTCGTCCAAGTAGCTAGAGTCCTGGAGATTGTTCATCCTCTGAAAATATTTTTAAAGGGTATTACATTACAATAGATCTTCTCACTTGGTTACAGATAATTGGAGTGGCAAATCACTCTCTAAAGTAATAAACTTAGATAATAATGTCTCTTCAGGAGAAGGAAAATGATTAATAATTCTTAAAGAGAAGGGAGAATGCATGTTGTTGTTGTTTTTGGAAAAATACAATTATGGTTTGGAAAAGTGGAACCACATAAGGAAGTTACACTTTAATCAGCTGACTTCCCCCTGGTTTTCTCTACAACAGAGTATATTTTTCTTTTCTGAGATGCTGGTATGGAATCTTTGCTTTTCAAGTCAATATTCATTCAGAAAGTTGATCATTCTAACTACTATTGAATGAGCTTTAACTCCATGGCCCAAATAGATCAATGATTTCATTGAAAAAAAAGGTTTTCTCCCCTTCACCTAATTAGAATCACAGCTTGTGGTAGCTGCAAGAGACCTTAAGGATCAACTCATCCAACTTACTCATCTTAAAGAGAAAAATTGAGACTCAGAAAGAAGTGACTTGCCCAAGGTCACACAGCAAAGCAGATACAGGACTGAAATCAGATCAATTAACTGTTTTCATTATAACACTATTCCTCTCCTCTGATTTGTTTATCCCTATTACATAATAGTCTTGCAAACTCTCTGGGTATTTTCAAACATCTGGATATCTAGCATTTCATGGATGAGACATCCAGAAGGGCAAATGAGTTAGCCACTTTTCAAAAGAATGTTCCAACAGTGAACAAATTAAGAGAAAGTCTACTTGTCTCATTTTCCAAGGTCATTTTCAATTCTTCCTGGTCTTCAAAATATTCACAACCCCTGCTGTGCTGTTAATGTGCTTGGTACAAAGTCTTCTGAAATTTCCTTCTACCCAGAGGCCATAAAAACATACCAAACTCTGTTCTTTAATTGCATTTACTGATTTTGAGAGGGGGGAAAAAACTACCAGATCATATTATTCCAATCAGCCTTAAAATCCAGAGTCTGAAGGAATTTCAATGGTATTGAAAAACAACAATGGGAATGGCTAAGTTTAAAGAAATCCTTTTTAGCAAAACCAGAAATAATGTAGATGCTCATAAATTTGAGCATAGCTGAATAAATTATTGTATATAAATGTAACTGAATATTATTGCATCAAGAGAAATGATGAATGAGTAATTCAAAAAATATGGAAAGACTTATATGAACTGATACAAAGTGAGAATAGGGAAAATATACAAAATGACTATAGGAATGTAAACAAAAAGAACATTAAAATAAAGTTGGGTGCTCTTTCATTACAATAACCAATCCTGACCCTAAGTAAAAATGAGGACATATACCTCCCTCCTTTCCTTAAAGAATTCTAAGACTACCTGTGCCAAATACTACTGCCAAACGCTGTGATTTATCTCCATTTGTTTTGCTTAATTAGCATTCTTTGTTACAAGGGAAGGTTCAGTCTTTTGCTAATCTTCAATCTCTCCCTAATTAACGCCTTCTTCCCAGCTACCTAAAAGTACATCCAATTCTTCCCTAACCTTAAAAAAAAATTCTAGCTATATCCCATCATGTCCACCAGCTATTATACTACATCTTCCCTCTGTCTCTGCTAAACTCCTTAAGAAAGCCATTTGCATTATATACCTCCACTTCCTCTTTCTCTTCTAAAATCTATGCAATCTGACTTCATACCTCATCATTCAACTAAAACTGCTTTCTCCAAAGTTACCAATTTTCTCTTAACCATCAAAGCCAATGAACTTTTCTCAGGTCTTATCCTTCTTGACCAAGGGAAACACTTAAATAGGAAAGATGCACAGCATTTTAAATGATTGCCCACCTTCTCCCCCTAGACATTTACTCCTCTCAGGAATTGTTTTAATTCCAAAATAAAATAATTCCAAAGGGGAAAAAAAAAGATTGTACACAAGTGAAATTTTTAAATCTCATATTACTTTTCTTAATTTTTAACTTACTTTTCCTCATATCTACACAATAAATCCCATCCACAAGTATCCCAGCTCTCTGGTTTTTGTAACTCTGCTCTCATGATTTTTCTCCTACCTATCTATTTCTTCTCAGGCTTTTTTTCTGAAACTTCATTCAGCTAATGGCCATTAACTGCGGGTAATCCCCATGCTTCAGGCCATGTCCCTCTTCTCTTTTTTTCTCTGTACCTCTCACTTGGTGATTTAATCAGTTCCTATAGGTTTAATTATCATCTCTATGCAGATAATTCTGAGATTGTTTTATTTACCTCTAATCTCTTTCCTCAAATCTGGTCTCATATCACCATTTGCCCTGTGGTCATCTCAGGCTAGATGATGATCCTATAGTCATTTCAAATTCAATATAACCAAAATAGAACATATCTTTTCCCATAAGCCTTTCCCTCTTCCCTATTATTGTTGATGGCACCAACATACTTCAGGTCACCCCAGCTTCACAACCTCGGTGTCATCCTTGACTCCTCTCACTTGTTCACCCCACATATCCAATTTTTTGCCCAATATTCTCATTTCTACCTTTAATTTCTCTTACACAAATCCCTTTCTCTCTAGTCATAGGTACCACCTCATTTAGGCCCTGATCACCTCCAACCTGAACTATTTCAATAGCTTCCTTATTTTCCTCCTAGCCTCAAATCTCTCCCCATTCCAATCTATCCTCCATACAACTGCCAAAGTGATTTTCCTAAAGAGTAGGTCTAATTCTGTTGCCCCTTTCATCAATAAATTCTAATGACCCATAGTAGCTCCAGGATGAAATAAAATGTTCTCTCCTTGACATTTAAAACCCTCCACATTCTAGCCCCTTCTAAACTTTCCATTCTTCTTATATTATATTCCCTTCCAAGAAATCTATTCAACTCTCTTGGCCTGCTTGCTCTTCCACTCATATGACATTTTGTTTCTCATCTCCTTAACTTCATATTAGCTATTCTCTATACATGCATCATTACCTCTCTCAGCCTCTAAGAATCTTAAGAATCTCTAGCTTCCTTTAAGATACAATTCAAACCCAACTACTCAAGAAGGACTGTCCTGGCCCCTCTAGCCAATTGTCTATTTCCTCTACAGTTACTTTCCATATTCTTGATATTTATCTTGGTTGTACTGATTTACATATATACTATCTCCTCCATTACCACGTAAAATCCTTGCAGATAGGGACTGCTTTTTATTTTTCTTTGTATCCCTAGTATTTGGAATAATGCCTAGCACATAGTAAGTACTTAATAAATGCTTGTCAATTGACTGATTGATTATTGAGGAAAAGATGGAAGGGAGACAATATTGAGAAATTACAATTATATAAAAACAAGAGGTATTAATAAAATTCTTAAAATTAAAATTATTTTAAAATCTTGTTCAATTATGCTCAGAGGCTAGCCTAAGGCCTTATAGAATGTTCCTGAAAATGTAATGAACCATGCAAGGATGAACAAATAAAGAGGCATTCTGCGATCCACACAATCACAAACCAAACAACTAAACCCAAAGGACTTTACATGAGCTCAGCAAGGTTTGAAAATTGTACCTCCTATAGGAGTGTCCAAGGTTTAAGCATAGTACCTAGCACATAATACATTTTTACTAAATGCTACTTAACCAACTAGTTGACTTTGAGCTTCACTAAAATACATGAAAGTTGAAAAACTGTCTTTTGCCTCTTTTTGCATACACAGAATTTAGCAACAGTGCCTAACATGTAGTAGGCATTTAATGAATGTTTATTGACATATCAAAACAAATCCTTCTGTGTCATCAAGGGCAGGATTTTCTTGTATTAATATGTATGTGTTTTACAAAAAAAGTCTTGTTTAAGAAAGGTCTTGTATAGCTTTCCTCCCACCTCAAAATATAGCAACCTAGGCAACTACCTTCTACTAGCTGCCTACAAGTACATGAACTTCCACCCAGAAAATATTTGCATCTAATTTTCCAAACATATAACCATGTGTCACTTAAAAATTTTTAAGCTAAAAGATTCTGCATATAATATACATTCAAAACAGTTTATGTACAGTAATGAAAAGTTGTGAGTAAACTGAATATAGTCTATGCAACTGACTACTTAAAGAAAAAGAATTAGAATGTAAAAGGGAACTTAGTACATGGAATGTTAAAACAAAGAACATTAAGGCAGAATTTTAGGACACAATATCAGGGCTAAAAAGACTTTAGAGATCATCTATCCTCCCTTTCATAGTCAAACTTTTAGAAAAAGACAAGTGTCTGTGTATATTGTGTGTGTGTAAAACATATATATGTATAGAGCTTCTCAAGCTTTGGTTGCAAAGTATATAATCAATCTGACATATACGCCCATCTGACCCACTTCTTCCTCTCTTCTCAAATCTTCACATTCCATCCTCTAACCTCATCATTAAACTGAAAATGTTCTCTCCAATAATACCAATGATCTATTAATTGCCTAATATAACGGTCCTTTCTCAGTGCTCAGGCTTGACCTTTCAACAGCATCTGACACTCCTGACCACCCTCTTTCTGGATACTCTTAGTTTTCATGATGCTGCTCTCTATGAAATCTCCTCCTCCTATGAGGTGGCAGTAGTGTAGAGTAAAACTAAGAAAATGAAAAATCATATACATATTTGGAGACTGAATTATGATTTTAAAAGGACTGTCATTTGTATAATGGAAATTTGTAGTTTTGAGTTTTTTAAGGGAAAGGCATTGAGAGGCAGGAATCTCAACTTTAAGCCATTGAACTACTACTAATACAGGGAGAGAGCAAAAGAAGAAGAGCCAGAGAAAAGAGCAGCAGTAAAGGAAGAGGAAAAGTGAAGTCACAGGAGAAAGGCTCAGAAACTGTTCCTAGGAACTGGAAGTGATAAGGCATCATCTAAGAGAAGGCTTCAGCTGAGAGACTCTTGATTGGCTGGAGAGAATTGGTGTCAGCATCCAAGAGCTCCCCTGACAGCTATTGTCCTTTAGTTGCCCCATAGAGGTTTTCAACAACTCAAAAGGCAACTCTACACATGGAAATCACCAAATGGTCAATATTAAAATCAGACTGATTCTATACTTTACAAGCAAAGGATGAGAAGCTCTATACATTCAGGGAAAATAAGACCAGGAGCTGACTGACTCAGATTAAGATCTTCTTATTGCAAAATTCAGACAAATTGAAGAAAGTAGGGAAAACTATTATACTTTATAGTTATGACCTAATTAACATCTCTAATGAATATGAAGTGGATGTGATGAATATTTATGGGATTAGATTCGATAGATAGCATGCCTGAAGAAGAAGATATAGATAGAAGACAGCATGTCTGAAGACAGAGGTTGATTGATATTATGTAAGAAGCAGCAACAACAACAAAAAAAACCATTTCATAGAAAAAGAAGAGCAAGAAAGCAAAATGGCTATCTGATGAGGCATTAATAATAGCTGAGGAAATAAAGGGAAAGAGAAAGAGAAAGAAAAAGAAAAAAAGGGAAAGGTATACCTAAATGAATGAAGAATTCAGAAAGTAGCAAGGAGAGATCATTTTCTTGAGAGAGTAATCAAATAAATAAAAGAAAATATAATGGGATATTTTCAAGAAAATTAGAGAAATCAAGGGAACATTTTGTGCAAAAAATGGGTATGAAAAAGACAAAAATTGTAGGGGTTAACAAAAGCAGAAGAGATCAAAAAAAGGATGGCAAATATATACAGAAGTACTATACAAAAAAGATCTTAACATCACCAGTAACAAAAATGGTGTGTGGTTAATGATTTAGAGCCAGATATGTGGGAGAATGAAGTCAGGTGGGCCTTAGAAAGCATTGCTAACAGCAAGGCTAGTGGAGGTGATGGACTGAGGTATTTTAAATCCTAAAAGATAATGCTGACAACATGTCATGCTCAACATGAAAATTTAGAAAATCTTTAATACTTTAATACTGGCCACAGGATTGGAAAAAATCACCTTACATCCCTATCCTAAAGAATGGCAAATGAATGTTCAAATTACTGAAGCATTACAGTCATCTCACACACTAGCAAAGTTACACTTTAGATTCTGTAAGCCAGATTTCACCATTATGTGAACCAAGAATTACCAGGGCAACAGGCTGGTTTTTGAAGAGGCAGAGGATCTGGAGACCAAATTGCCAATACTTGTTAGATTCTAGAGAAAGCAAGGGAATTCCAGAAAATCATCTACTCCTGCTTCATTGACTGAACTAACACAACAAAATGTGGCAAGACCTCAGAGAGATGAGATTATCTTACTTGTCTCTTGAGAGTTTCTCAATTGAGGGACCTGTAAGTGGTACATGGAAGCAGTTAGGACAACCATGGAATGACTAATTAGTTTAACACTGGAAAGGCAGTATGGCCTCATTTGTTATGAGTATCACCTTATTTATTTAGCTTATATGCAGAGTACATCGTGAGAAATGCAAGGCTGGATAAATCAAAAGCAAGAATGAAGGTTGCTAGGAAAAATATCAACAATTTCAGATATGCAGATGATAACACTGATGACAGAATGTGAAGAAGAATTAAGAAACCTCTTGATGATGATTAAGGAGTGTAAAAACTGGTTTGATAATTAACATAAAAAAAGCTAAGATCATAGGAACTGATCCCATCACTTCCTGGCAAATAAGAGGAGAAATGAAAGCAGCACCAGATTTTATATTCTTGGACTCAACAATCACTGCAGACAGTAACCACAGCCATGAAATTAAAAAACATTTGCTCCTTGGAAGAAAGCTATGGCAAATTTGGACAGCATACTAAGAGGCAGAGAAATAGCCTTGCTGATAAATGTCTCTAGAGTTAAAACTCTATTTTTGCAAGTAGTAATATATGGCTATGAGAACTGGTCCATAAGGAAAGCTGAATGCCACAGAATCACATCTTTTGGATTGTGGTGCTGGGGAAGAGTTTTGAAAGTCCTTTGAACAGCAAAGAGATCAAATTAGTTAATATTTAAATAAATTAATTCAGACTATTTATTGAAAGGTGAAGAACTGAAGGAAAAGGTTAAAATCCATTGTCCACATAATGAAAAGACAGGAATAATTGGAAAAATCCCCCTGGATATTGGGAAAGATTGAAGGCAAAAAAAAGAGTATGAAAGATGATGAGATAGATAATGTCATGAAATCAACAAGCATGAGCTTAGACAGGCTTTGAGAGATAGTGAAGGATACAAGAGCCTGGTATGCCAGAATCTTTGGGGTCATGAAGAATGGAACATTCTTCTGGACCACTACAATGATGACAACAACAGATTTGGAAAAGATAAAGCTTTTCGTAATGGTTTATTGCTTCCACCTCTGACTTGAGAAGAAAATGCAGAGGGATCTTTGCAAGGATCTTTGCACCTGGTAAAAAGGACTTCTTGCTAAGAACTCTGTTCTAATTGGACAGAACAGCATCCAGGTAAGTAAATAACTGGTGGGGCTGGTATGTATAGTCTAGAGATAGGCAATTTCATCAGCTTTGCAGTTGTCTGAATTAAAGAGAACTATTTATATTAAAAGCTAACGTTTTTCTAAATAGGCTTTAAAGGGTGATAGTTAATTGAAAGATCTTATAAAGACTGTGTTCAAGTTATGAACTTAAAAACACCTAAAGACTGATTTTGGATAGTCAAACATTTATTAAGTGGCTACTATGTGCCAGGCACTGTGCTAAATTCCATGTATACAAAAAGAGGCAAAAGACAGTCCCTCAACTTACAGGTACTATAGTAATATCAGTCAACTAGTCAGTCAAATAGATGATTTCCCCAGCACAAAAGGGATGAGAATCAACAGTTAAGTGGTAAGTAGAGAAGCAGTTTAATGTGCTACAGATATTCCTGGATGGACCAATAATATTAAACTCTGAAGCCTAGAGTTTTTAACTGCCCAAAGAATAAAATTTCCTCCCTTGTGTGTTTCTAGAGCAGATTCCTGTGTGTGTTCACCCTTCATCATAGCTATTAAGTACTCTGGTGAGAAAGTATGATCAAAGTGCATTGTGATGTTATTTATGTATTGATTTAATATATTAACATCTATAATACTATTTCTTTTGCCTTATACATAGTTATAAGTATATATATATATATATATATATATATATATATATATATATATATATAGTACATAGTTATATTTACTATCCATGAGTATTATTATTGGGAGTGGCTGGTTGTATAAATAAAAAACTATTGGATAGAGGATAAAGAGCTGGAATAAGGACTGGAAGAAGTATATTTCCCTCAACAGTGTTACCCCTAGGGCCCTGAAAAAGTTTAAATGTTACCTTGTGGTAATAGTGGTCTACCTCCAGGAATTTAGATGTGCTACTTTGTAAGCAGATGGAAAGAACAAAGCAATTCCAAAGAGAAGTGGTGGGTCTCATCTATAGGTGAAAAGAATGAGGTCCCAAGTCCTCCTACAAGTATAAATGACAGCCACACTCCACTGTGGAATGCCATTTTTACCACTGTTAGAGTATAGAGGTATTAGAATAGACCTCCTGGTTATTATTAGTCTGTCTTCACTGATTATTTCTCTGAGGATTCCCAGCTTCCCTCAAAGCTCAGATCAACTCCTTAAAGCCTTTCCTGATCCCCAGCTGCTTACCACCACTCCCCCTAAAACAATTACCTTTTTATTTGTTTTTTGTTTTTAAAAATATTTTTCACATTTACTTACATGATTATGTGTTGTTTCTTCAATAAAATATAAGCTCTTTGAGGGCAAGATTTTTCATTTTTGCCTTTGTGTCTGCAGCACCTACCCCCATGCCTGGCAAATAGAAGGTGCTTAATAAATGTATGTTAATTGACTGACCTATGTCAACCCTCTCGTTTTGCAGATGAAGAAATTAAGGCCCAGAAAGGGGAAGGGACTTGCCCAAAGTCACATAGTGAATTTATTGCAGAGTCAAGATCTCCTCCAAGTCTAGTGTTCTTTCCTTTATATCATGCTATCCTTCATATAAACATTCCAGATTTAAGGATATACATGTAAGTATACAGCATCCTGCTCTATGAAAGCCAACTGAATTTCTATAGTTAAGAAATTGTATTTTTGAACTGATCCAACCATTCTGGAGGGCACTCTGGAACTATGCATGCCCAAAGAGCGATAAAACTCTGCATACCCTTTGATCCAGTAATGCCATCACTAGGTCTGTATTCCAAACAGATCATAAAAAAGAGGAAAGGACCTACTTGTACAAAAATATTTATAGCAGCCCCTTTTGTGGTGGCAAAGAATTAGAAATTAAAGGAATGTCCATCAATTGAGGAATGGCTGAACAAATTGTGGCATATGATGGCAATGGAATACTACCGTGCTATAAGAAATAATGAACAGGATGATTTCAGAAAAAGCTGGAAAGACCTTTGTGAACAGAAGCAGAGAAAAATAAGCAGAACCAGGAGAACATTATATACAGTATCAGCAATATTGTGGGATAATGAACTGTGAAAGACTTAGCTGCTCTTAGCAATACAACAATCCAGGACAATTTTGAAGGACTTAAGAAAAGGAATGTTATCCACCACCAGAGAAAGAACTGTTGCAGTCAGAATACAGATCAAAGCATATGATTTTTCACTTTAATTTATTTGGGTTTTTATTTTGGAGTTTTGGTTTTATAAGAGTATTCTCTTACAACAATGAACAATATGGAGATAGGTTTTTGCATGGAAATACACATATAACCCAGATCAAATTGCTTACCATCTCTGGGAAGGGGGAGGGGAGAAAGGAATGGAGGGAGACAATTTGGATCTTATAACTTCAAAAAAACTTATGTGGAAAATTGTTATTACATGTAATTGGTAAAATAAAATGTCTGAAAAAAAACTGTGTCCCTTAAAAAAGATTTATGATAATGACCTTAGCAGAGCCATTACAATATAGCATATATTACCTAACATGACTACTTGCCAATGCCTAAGCTCACTTTGCTTTTATTGTTTTGCTTTAATATTTAGATAAATTTCTTCCTAGAAAAGGTAGACATTTGTGTCAACAGGGGTTAATGGATACATTGATATATAAATTGATAAAACAATTTTTAATCTTATAGATGGATCTCATTTTAAACAACTCATACATTCCTCAAAAATTATATATAATTTAACTTTTGTCAAGGAATCCCAATTTCCTACTTACTTTCATTTTAATGTTAGGAATATTTTACCTTCATTCCTGATCTTCAATAATGATTCCTAACATTTAAGCCTAAAGGTTTCTGTTTCAACTGATCTCCAGAAGAAAGAATACTAAATGTGGAGACTGGCTTGAATTCCAGCTGTGCAACTTAGCTCCATGACCTTGGACAACCTACTTGTCCTAGCTGGTCTCAGTTTCTTTCTGTTAAAAAAAAGAGGGGTTGGATAATCTCCACAGATCCTTCCAGCTCTAAATTGTATGAAACTTGTAATCATTTGCATTGAAATACCTAAAGCATTGAGAAGGATCATTTTTTTTAAGATACCCTGTGGCATATTTTTTTAAGTAATCACATCCCAATGTATCTATTATGTCTTGTAGATTCAGATTTTCAAGTTTTCTTAATTAAGCAAACTTGTATTATCATTCTTCTGACAATTTAAATAACCTCTACCTTCATTATATCTTTCTCCAGTTTCACAGGAATTTAAGTGAGAAAACTCTCGTAGAGAAAGCTCTCTCATATGCTAGCACTTTTCTACCATTGCTACATGTTGATCTACATTTATAACCTGACCTTCCTAAGAATTATGGGTTTAAAGAAAAAAGGGGCTTTTGAGGGCACCTGGTTTACCTCCTGAATTTTACACAAAATGTAAAATAAATAATTTTGATTACATTAAATTGAAAAGGGGTTATACAAAAAATAATGCAACCAAAATTAGGAGAGTAACAATTTGAGAAAAAAAAATCTTTATAACAAAACTCTCTGACAAAGGTTTAATTTCCCCAATATATGAGAAACTAAGTCAAATTTACATAAAATCAAGACATTCCCCAATCAACAAATGGTCAAGGGATATGAATAGACAATTTTATATGATAAAATCAAAACTATCAATAAGCACATGAAAAAGTGTTCTAAAAGTCATGATTGGAGAAATGCAAATCAAAACAACTCCAAGGTACCATCTCACACCTAGTAGATAGATCAATATGACAGTAAAGGAAAATAATAAATGTTGGAGGAATTGTTTTGATAAGGGACTTAAAGAAAGCTGGGGCCCATAAATTTTGTTACTTGCTAAAAGTCACAAATTTCAAAAAATAAGGATTTGAACCCAGTTCCTCCAACTCCAAAGCTAATGTTCTTTCCACCAAAACATGCTACCTCTCCATACTTGGTATCTTTTCATTTAAAATTACCTTGTATCAGTATAATTACTTTAAATCACTGTTATGTAAGTTCAACAAGTATTTTCACATTGCCTTTTCGAATATTTTAGGCATTCATTTTATAGAATCTGTAGTTTTATCTAATTTTATTTATGAAACAAAACACGTTTATTTACATTTTATTTAATTCCATGTTTAGTTCAAATCTTATATGTACTGTACTCCAAGATGGCACATCAATTATAACATTCTTTCACATTTAAAAAAAAAGAAATCTCTCATTGATTGTATGATATTGAGTTCTATCCTTTTTTAATAATCTGTAGTTCTGAGATTCTAGATATTTTAATTTGAAAATATAAATGAGATCTGGAATAATCAGGAAAGGTTTCCCTAAGGAGTTACAATGTTATCTGTACTTTCAAGAGTGGGTATAATCTGGGTACAGTGAAAAGAGCATATGAAATGGGAGACCAGTTTAGAGGAAATCATGAAAGTTAGAAAGAGCCTAATATACAGAAAGGACTTTAAGGAGACCAGTATAACTAGTGACATTTCCTATAATATTTTGGTAAGAATAAATCCATAGACTTCATTATATGATTTCAAGCTTTCACTTATATGGCGTTATTTAAGGGAAACAATTTATTTTTATTTTTTAAGTTTATTAAAAATTACATGTAATAACAAATTTCCACATAAGTTTTCTGAAAGTTATATTGTCTCTCTCTTTTCTTCCCTTTCCTCCCTCTAAGGGAAAAAATTTGACTTACAGCCTAACCAAATGAAACTACCAATATCAAAATACTATTTGAAAGGTAGGTTCATACAGATCATTTTTCTTGTGCTAAATGGTCTATCTCTTCCATTCTTTAACAAAAAAACCACATTAGACCATACCATCCCCTCAAACTATCATCCTGTATCTCTCCTCCCTTTCTCAAACTCCTTAAAAAAAAGAAAAAGCTGTTGACTATTGTTAACTCCACTTTCTCTCCTCTCATTCTTCAATCCTTTGCTTTTGTTGGCTGACTTATGACTTCATCAATCAAGATAAAGTATCCTCTCCAAAGTTACTAGTGATCTCTTAATTGCCAATTGCCAGATCTGATGACTTTCCCCAATCCTCATCCTTCCTGACCTCTCTGTAGCATCTGACACTATTGATTACCCTCTTCTTCTAAATATTCTCCCCTCTCTGGTTTTTCATGACAATGATCTATTTTTCTCTCTATCTCACCAGTCTCTGTCTCTTTTGCTGGATTATCATCTGTATCTCACTTTCTCCCTACAAGTGTACCCCAAAACTCTGCCCTGAGTACTTTTATCATCATCTCCCATGGATTATTACCTCTATGATAGTAACTCCCAGATACATATGTCTACCCCTTTGTCTCTCTCCTGAAATGTAATCCCATATCAACAATTGCCTTTTGTCCATTTTGAACTAGATGTCCTATCCGTAACTCAGACTCAACATGTCTGAAACGGAATCTATTCTCTTTCCTTCTCAAAAGGACAGCACCATTCTTCCAGTAATTCAGATTTACATCTTTAGTGCCATCCAAGATTCCTCACTCACACTCACTCCAAATAGCTGATCAGTGATGATCAGTTACTAAATCTGTTTCCTTCTACCTCCATGCTATCTTTCACACAAACACTATCCTAGTTCAAGCCTTTGTTCCTCTTTGCCTGGACTATTGCAATAGACATTCAATAGTCCTCCCCAATATCATCTCTTCTCACTTCTCACTCCATTCTACCTTCCATATAGCAGCCAAAGAGATTTACTTAATCATGAGCATAGATATGGCAACTCAACTCCACTACTCCACAGGACTTCCTATTACCTTTAGGTCAAAAATAAAATTTTTTGGCATTTAAAGCCTTTCACAATTTGGTCTTACCCAGTCTTTCAGGTACTCCCTTTTATGTACTCTACAGTCAAGTCAAAGAGGTCATATGACTGTTATCCACTCCCAGCACACAATCTTCTACTTCTTTACCTTTGCTATGGTTCTTCCCATTCCCTATCTTCACCCTTTAGAATCCTTAGTTTCTTTAAAGGTTTAGCTCAGGTATCTCCTTCTGCATTAAGCTTTTCCTGATCCCCAACTGGCTCCTGTCACCAACCCCACCCTCCAAAAAATTATATTTTCTCTATTTTTATATAATTGTATATAGACATGTCTCTTCTACCTAGATTGCATAATCCTAAAAGGCAGATACTATTTCACTAATGTCTTATATTCCTGGTGCCTAGCTCAGTGCCTAGAATAGAGAAAATGCCTAATAAATGCTTGTTGATTGAGTTTCAATGAGGTATTACGATATAGTGTTCCATATTCTCTTTTACTAGAGATCTGTAAATAGAATCTGGATGAATACTTGTAACAAATGTGATCACAGAGATTGCTTTCCGGGTACAGACTGGACTGTATGGACTCTGAGGCAGCTGGAGATCCTGTGTATATACATCAGCTCCCAGATGTTCCTGATTTCCAAGGCAGCCCTTATGCTGCACCTCAATTACTAGCTACACTTGATTTGTGGATGCATCCCACATTTAAGTCAACACAGCTGAATCCAGTCTCCTAAGAGACTTTTAAGAGAACATTCCAATTTTGGTCAGGAGGGTTGCCAAGACTAGACAATGGCTCCTTCCCCAAATTAACAGATACACAGGCTCAGGTACTTTCATTTTTCCTCAAGGCAAGATGTGGCTATCCCAGAATCTGTCTGATCCTCAAGACTCTCCATATTCAGACATTTTAATTATTAAATGTTTATTTTGCAATATCATTTGTTTTATATTTTTACTGATCATTAATTTTAAATCAGCCATTATATGCATTACTTATCTGTATTCAAATATTTTATTAAATGATTTCTAGAAAAAAACAAATAAAATGAAAAACTTAGGAGCACTAAATGAATAAGATAAATTGAAAATTTTAGAAGAACTAAATGAAAAAGGTAAATGACAATCCCATTAGTTCAATCTTTTTTATACTTAAATTTTTCCACTCCATAACAACTTCATGAGTCTGCAGAAAGACCACACTTTCCCTTTAGTCTTTCTTAAGCTAAAACCTAAGGGTTAGCTCGGGTCCCTTTGTTCTAGATTAAAGATTCTTAATGTAGAGTTCTGTGAATTTGTTTTTTTTTTAATATTTTGATGATTACTTCAACATAATCAGTTTCCTATGTAATCATTTATTTTATTTGGTGCATTTAAAATAATACTCTGAGAAGTTTCCCCCAGCTTTATCGGAATGCCAAGGTTAAGGGTAGGTTGAGGTAGATTGTAGCCTTTCCTTTCCATTCAAGACCATTGGCAGCAGAGTCAAAAAATATGTCATGAAGTCATTGGGTTATAGTGCCCCATATCCTGCTGCCTGTTACTTCAGTGCTTTAGAAATCTGATTTCATTAGTGTCATCATTCCTTCCAAATCCAGTTCTAGAAATTTAGACCCAACATAACAATCTATATATATTTTATGGCTTATAAAGCACTGTTCTCACAACCCTTCTAGGTAGGAAGTACAAATAATACTACCTCCATTTCACATTTGAGGAAACGGAGGCTTATAAAGGCTAAGTACCTCCCTCATTATGCAGCTAGGAACAAACAGAAACTCAATCACAGGTCTCCTGATAACAGTGCCTTTTCCATCACAATACATTGCCTCAATCATTTTGTGTAATAGCATTTTTTTTTCAGAAGACATCCACAATAAACTAAGTCAAAAAGGTCTTACAAATGTTGATTTTTGCTTCTGCCTCTACAAACTCAGTGCCATGTTTGCCAGTTAAATAGCCTCTCCTTCCCACCTTTGGAAGCATGATGGAATCAAAGAGTTGGAAAAGATGTCATAAAGTCATAGGACCAGAGTGCTCCATTTCCCCCTGCCTCTTCAGCATTTTAGGAATCAGATTTCACTGGCACCATTACTCCCTCAAGTGAGGAAAATTTTAACCTTTGTAAGATGGTCTGCTCATGTTACTATGGCCAAAAATATTCATCACTCAGGAATCAACCCTTTGGAGGTATTACTTTCTACATAGCTAAGTTAGTCCTCAGACAAAAGGTATGAATTCCATCACAAAGTCCTAACTCTAAAGTTCTAGAATTCAGTGCTTTGAGAACTAGCCACATCCTACATGTTGGGAATCTTTGCTCTAAACCATTTAAGACAAGTTAGATTTTTTTTAAACCCTTATTTCTGTCTTAGAATTGATACTGTGTATTGACACCAAGGCAGAAGAGCAGTAAGGGCTAGGCAATGGGGGTTAAGTGACTTGCCCAGGGTCACACAGTTAGGAAGTGTCTGAGGCCAGATTTGAACCTAGGACCTACCATCTCTAGGTCTGGTTCTCAATCCACTGAGCTATCTAGCTGCCCTCAGATTTTTTTTTTTTTTAAGAAAAAGGAGAGACATCTTTATCTATTTCAACAATTGAGGAGGAAAAACACTTAAGTTAGGGGAGCAAGAAAGGCACCTGCTGTTCTTTATTACTCTAATCAAAGCACCCATTTCATTCATTCTGCAGCTGCTTATAAAAGTCACAGATAAAGGCCGAAAATAGGATAGCCTCTGGATTGGTGTTGATACTGGTCTATTATACTCCAGTTGTGTATATCTAGAGGGGAATGTGAACTGAAACAAAAAAGAGAGAGCAAAGAACTTTTTATAGAAAACCAAGAAGACTCCAGAGGCCAAATTACTGTCCAGAGGTTTTCTTTATATTTCTGTGATCATGTTCTCCTATTTTGTGTTTGCCCCTAGGGAAGTCTTATGCAATATCCAAACTATCTGATGTCTCAGATGCAGAAAACAAATAAAGGTTGTGTCTATGCCTGTGGGTCACAAGGTCAAAAACAACTGCATCCTTGATAACTTTTTTAACTCTTTCCCTTTTCTTAGTACAGTCTGGGTCAGAGGTCACAGAGCTATGACACCATCAGCCTTTCTAGTTTAACTTTCCGTAGTGAGGTTAAATGGAAAGGGGTGGCCTCTTCTTAATTTATTATAGATTGTTTTATACTTTATTTTGTTCTTAATCATTTCAGTCATGTCCAACTCTTCATGCATGACCCCTTTGGGGGTTTTCTTGGCAGAGATACTAGAGGCATTCGCCTTTTCCTTCTCCAGCTCATTTTACAAGTGAGGAAACTAAGACAAACTAAGTTAAGTGATTTGCCTAGAGTCACAAAGCTAGTAAGGATATGAAGCCAGATTTAAACTAAGATGATTCTCCCTGAATCCTGGTCCAGCACTCTACCCACTGTACCACCTAGCTGCCCATGGCTTATTTTACTATAAACTCCATAAAAATCTGATTTCATGTATATTTATACAAATATGAAGAAAATATTAATGTAAGAATAATAGGTAATAATTATAAAGCACTTTTTATACAAAGTCATACATAATTGGAGAAATATTCATTCTTTGTGGATGGGCAGAGCCAATATAATTAAAATGACAATCCTACCTAAACTAATTTATTCAGTGCCATGCCAATCAAATTAACAAAAAAATTATCTTAATGAGTAGAAGAAAGAACAAAATTCATTTGAAAGAACAAAAGATCAGGAATAACAAAAAATAATAATAAATACAAATGTAAAGGGAGAAGGTCTAACAATACCAGATTTTAGACTGTATAAAGCAGCAATTATTGAAACTATCTGGTACTGGCTAAAAGATAGAGAGGAAGATCTCAGTGGAACAGAACAGACATACAACAAGCAGTCGGAAAAGATTATAGTAACCTTATATTTGACAAAAGCATAGATCCAGGCTATTAGGATAAGAAATCACTATTTGGTAAAAATTGGTGGAACAACTAGAAAGTAGTTTCTCAGAAACTAGATATAGACTAATATTTAAATCATTCACTAAGATGAAAATGGATATATGATCTAGACTTAAAGGATGATATCATAAGCAAATTAGAAGAATAAGGAACATATTACTTATTTAGATTTATGGTTAGAAGAAGAATTTGTGAGTAAACAAGAGACAGAGAGCATTGTTAGATGTAAAATGGATAATTTTTAGTATATTAAGTTGAAATGTTTTTGTACAAATAAAAAATGTTGCTGATTAGAAGATAAGCAGAAAACTGGAGGTAATTTTTCATAGACAGCTTCTCAGATAGAAGTCTTATAATATAAACTAGATAGAGAATTTTGTCAGATTTATGGGAACAAGAGTCATCTCCCAATTGATATGTGGGCAAAATTGATATATGAACAGACAATTTTCAGATGAGAAAATCAAAGACATATATAGGTGTATGAAAAATGCTCTAACTCCCTACTGAGTAGGTAAATAGAAATCAAAACAATTATGAGGCCAATATGACAATAAAGGAAAATGATAAATGTTGGAGGACATGTAACAAACATTGGGACACTATTTGTGGTGGAGTTGTGAACTGATCCAACCTTTCTGGAGAGCAATTTGGAATTTATGCCCAAAGGGCATATCCTTTAATTTAGTAATACTACTACTACATCTGTATCCTGGAGAGATCAAAAAAAAAAAGGAGGAAGGATCTACTTGTACAAAAATATTTATTGCAGCTCTTTTTGTGGTAGCAAAGAACTGTAAATTAAAGGAATGCCCATCAATAGGGAATGGCTGAACAAATTGTGGTATATGATGGTGATGGAATACTATTGTGCTGAAAGGAATTATGAAGAGGATGATTTCATAAAGGGCTGAAAAGACTTTCATGGACTGACACAGAGTGAAATAAATAGAATCAGGAAGATGCTGTACACAGTTACAGCAATATTGTGGAATGATAAATTGTAACAGATTTAGCTATTATTGGCAATACAATGATCCATGACAATTCTGAGGTACTTATGATGAAGAATGCTATCTACCTCCAGAGAAGAACTGTTGCAGTCAGAATGTAGATGAAAGCATATGATTTTTCACTTATTGTTTATGTGGGTTTATGTTTGGCGGTTTTAGTTTTACAAGATTACTCACAAAAATGAGCAATAACCTAGATTGAATCACCTGCCAGTACCAGGAAAGGAAAAGAAAGGAAAGGGAGGGAGGGAGATAAGTTTGATAATATAACTTGGGAAAACATGTGTGGAAATTTGTTATTACATTAATTGGTAAAAAAAATATAAAAATTAAAAAAAACAATTCTGAAGTATCATCTCACAACCATCAGATTGGCTAAAATGACAAAAGAGCAAAATGGCAAATGTTGGAAGGGATGTGGAAAAGTGAGAACACTAATACACTGTGGGTAGAAGTGTGAACTGATCCAATCATTTTCAAGTGAAGTTTGGAATTATAGCCAAAGTTATAAAACTATGTATATCCTTAGGCCAAGGAGATCAGGGGGGGAAAGAAAAGAACCTTTATGTACCAAAATATTTATAGCAGCTCTGTTTGGGGTGGCAAAGAACTAGAAATTGAGGGGGATATCCATCAACTGGGAAATGGATAAACAAATTATGGTATATGATTGTAATGGAATACTACGGTATTGTAAGAAATGATGAGCAGATTAGTTTTTTTAACTTGGAAAGTACTACATTGGACAATGAAGACTGAAGTGAGTAGAACTAAGAGAACATTGTATACAACTACAAATTTAATATTTGAAAAGTAGCTTGTGAATGTTCATTTCCAGAGAATGAACTGAAAAGCAGAAACACAAAAGACTATATATTTTGCTGAATATGCCTTCTATGTTGTGGGAGGGGAGAGAATGACTGAATAAAATAAAATGAACTCATAGAAGTTAAAGGAAATTCAGAGAGAGACTCAGACAAGCAGGACAGCTATGAAATGATTTTATTATATACTTGAAAAAGTTGCATGTAGTCAAGATTTCCACTTCATTTGCAATCCTATAGTTACGTTATTTGTATAGAAATGATTGTGTCTGTTAAGTTCAGAATAACAGAATAATTTTTAAAAAGAAAACAATAGCTAAATCCTATATAGCATCATATGGCTACAACACATTTTCTATACAGTAATTCACTTGAACCTCATAAAATTCCATGAATAAGATAGTATAAATATCATTATCCCCATCTCATGCATGAGGAAACTGGGATTGAAAGAACTTTAAGTTACATGCCCAAGGACAAGTTATTTCAGCCCAGGTGTTCTGACATCATCCTACTATGCCCCATTGCATCCATAAGGAGAGACTGATTCTGGGATACCTATTTTAGAGTCAGGGGAAGACTTCCAGGACAGATTGTATAAGCTGCAACAGAAGACAGGACAAGGGAAACTGTCTTGTCCTGAATGAGAGGCCACTATTTAGAGATCTAGCCTAGAGACCTAGAGAAATCAAAGTGAAAAGCTCTTGCCTCTTTGGTATAAAATTAAGTGGGCAACAATAAATGGGAGACACAAGGTAAAAGTAGTAAAAGAATACTAGTGAGAGTCTGGTCATTGTGCTAAGTTCATTTGAGCTGGATTACATGAATAAGCCATGGATCCATAAATGACCTGCCTAGGTAGACATATCCCAAGATTTCTCCACAGTATGATAAAATAACTTTGTACAATTGGCTGACCTTGCAATGGGGAGCTGAATTGCTGTGGAGATGTAGGAAGTACTTTACTAGTAAAATGAAAAAACAAGAGTTCAAGAGTTATAGGCTCCATTTGCTAAACACTTCTGTGCTTGAGTTGTGATAGAATGCTAGAAAACGTTCATTTTGTGGATTATCTGGACTGTTTTTATTATGGGCAACTAAGTGATGCAGTAGAAATATTACTAAGCTTGGAATCAAGAAGACTTCAATTAGCACAATACTGGTGCACAGTAGAAACTTAATAAATGTTTATTGACTGACTGATTTCTCTAATAATTTGGTGGCTTGACTGTACACAAACATTTTAAACAGAAATTGATGTCTCATCAATAACCAATTGTTTCTAATCTGTTAGGATAGAACCAGTTTGGTTCGGGAGGATTCCATTGGGTCCTTACTAGGTCCATCATTTCTAAGCCAATTCCTTTTTAAAAAAATTCATAATATATGTGAAACTTCTGTGTAACAACTTTTGCTCTCTTTTTGTTTTTTTTTCCTAAGCCCATATTCCAGCATAGTTCTTACTGTCCTCCCCCAAAGTTCCTGAATTTTAAAACATATGTTAATAAAATTCAGAAAGTCTTGTTGATTTCTCTGTAGAATTTCTCTACATCTTCATCCCTTGTAACAGATGGTGCATAAGCTTCAATTATCTTCCTGGATATCTTTTAAGAGTTGTACATCATAAGCACTTCAAAATAAAATGATTAAGTTTCCCACAAAATGATATTTCTTCTACTCTTCAGACATACAATAAAACCTACTTTGGCAACTCCTTGGTTTGTATTTTGAAGGAGGTGTATGAGCCATCCTTCCCTTTAGTTGCAACTTCCTTCTGTCTCTGGGTTTCATTTCTTATAAAAATAATATTAATATGATTCAGCTACTACAGTAATAAATCTACTCTTTGACCACTGGACAAAGGGTTCATATTTAGAATATTAATAGTTGTTAATATTTAAAGATTTACAATTTTTTTGGTTCTTATCACTCCTTTTTGTCCTTTTGACTTCTCTGCTACCATCAAAGCAAAAGTAGAATTGGGCTACATAGGGAAAAGGACCACTTTGTATTTTGCTTTGATTCAAGGATTTCTATTTCCAAAAACTTCATTATCTATTGGTTATCCTACAGTTGATGAGCATAACTATAATTAACTAGTCTAGGGGTGCATCAGAGCTGGACCTGGACCTGAAATCAAAAAGTCCTAAATGCAAATATGGCCATTCTACTAATTGTGTAACCCTGAGCAAGTTGCTTAACTTCTGCATCAGTTTCTTCGATAGAAAAATAAGGATAATAAGCACTTATCTTGCAGAGTCCTCGTGAGGAAAAAATGAGATAATATTTGTAAAGTGCTTAGCACAATGTCTGGCACACAATGGGTCCTTAATAAATGTTTGTTTCCTTCCCTCCTCCCTGGACCGTACTCAAATGACTTCATAGAACCTTCCAGAGCTTGTGCTCTACAGTTGCCACAATGTCACAAAGAGTAACTGAAGAAAAACTTTCAAGAGGTCTACCTATCACCACAAAATGCTTACTCGACGTTTAAAGTATGGATAGTCTCATTGTCCTGGGTAGTCTCTTAATTGATACACAATCCAACTTCTCTCTTATCAAATAAATACCCTTTAAAAGTTTCAACAGCTAAAAAATTTACCACTTTGAAGCTAGCCTGATTGTAAGTCTTTTCAACTTAAATGATCCTCAAATGACAGACATGCAATCTAATTCCAAACCCACACCCAAAACGTATCCAACCTGACAGAGTTTGTACTCCACTGGCATCATCTTTGGGAATTCAGGATCACCACAACAAGGCATCCCCAAATTTTAGCCAAGCATCACAAATCATGCCGGTTAAATTCCCCTGATAAAAGTTCCCATGGGTAGTAGGTCATTATTGGTTCCTCGATCCTAGGAAATACACAGGTTGTCCATTGCAGATGCTCACTTTTTCCACTGAAGCATTCACCTGACTCTTTTTCCCCTACTTAGAACAAAAATATTTCCACAGAACCATTTAGGAAGAAAATGTGCTCATTCTACTTATCAACCCTGGAGGTCCGGAAAATAACTAAAAATATTTTCATCTCCCTTAGTAGTCCCCTGGGAGTCCACCATGAATTTACCTACATCTTTTTTTTAATGTATGTATATGGTTGAAATAATTTGTACTATAAGAACTATCTGCTGTTTCTTCCTCAATCCACCTTTCATAAAGCACCCAAAGAATCTACCCACTGAACAGGCCTGAACTTTTCTGCTCAAAAATTTTCATTCAATCTATCATTCATTCATTCAACGAATAATTATTAAGCTTCTACTATGTGCAGTGCTCTGTTTTTAGATAAACCACAGTCCATGAGTTCATGCAGTTATAGTCTTACAGAATCCTTAATCTGGGATTTAATGGCTTCTTCAAACTGGATCTAATCTTTTTAACCTTCATGATCTCAGCATTTAAACCAAACCAGATAACCAGCTGTCCTTGATTTCATCTTTTATTTATCCCTCTTTTGTGCATTTTTGCATGCTGTCCTCCTTAACCCCTGTGTTTGGAACACGTTCCCTCTCCTCTTTATCTCTGTCTGATGAAATCTGCCCCTTCCTTTAAGGTCCAGCTAAGATGCTGGAATTTCTATAAAGCTTCCTGGCTCTTTCCCCAGCCTGATGAGGTAGAAAGAACACAGCTCCTTGATTAAGGCTTCATATCATGGCTCCACTACTACCAGTATAATCCTGGAGCCTCAGCTTCTCCCCATGTAAAGTGAAACTACTTCTAGTATTACTTACTTTAGACATTGTGCTAAGGAAAGTGTATTGGCATTGTGTTATGTATGTACTGTAAAGGTAAGCTATGACTATTATTAGTTATGTCAGTTTCATATCCCCTTAATCAATTATAAATTCTTGAAGTCAAGAATTGTTTTGCTTTGTATGCAGAGCACTTAGCACAATACTTTGCACATAGAGCATGCTGAATAAATGTTCTTTTAAATTGAACTGGGATAAAACCTCCTTTATTTGTCCCAGACTTATCTCTTTCAAGTTTCTGGGTAAGGAATGTCTCCTGAAATTTAGTGACTAAATCTGCTCACCTTATCCATAATTTAATGGGCTGTGATAATATTCCTTCTCAAACTCTGTCTTCCAATCCTATTCTCTAATCTATCTGTTTAAACATTTGTAGGACTCCGAATGACTTTTAAGGTTCCTGTAGAGGATCATCTGTATTGAACCTTCTGATTTCTTTGTACTTTTCTTGGTTTTTTTCCCCTCTTCTTTACCATACTTATAGAATTATTTATTTAAAGATTATCTAACTCTCTTACATTTAATTATATCTTAGATTTATTTTCTATTTCTTATCTAAAAAACCCTTTATTCATATATGTATCTGTAAAAATATGTGCATATATATTTCATTATTATTAGAGGAGTTAGAAAGATTTTAGTAGATAGAGGACATAATTGTAAGTCAATTATTGTGGGGTGATCTAAAAAATGAATGAGCAAATGAGAGGAGTACACTGGGAGAAGATATGAGGAAGAGGAAAAATGGGGGAAATTATTTTACTTATATATAAAGAGGCACATAAAAAAGAGCTTTTATAATAGAGGTGGAAATGGAGGGGCAGACAATGCTGGAAACATTCTCATCTAAAAACCTATCTCATCAGACAGTGAAAAACATGCATATACATACACACACATTCAATTAGGGATAGAAATCTATTTTACCCAACAAAGAAGTAAGATGGGAAAAAGGATGAGAAAAAAAGGGAAGAGTGAAAAAAAAGGACAGATAAAGGAAAGTAGTGGTCATAAGCACAGGAGAGCCTTTTAAATATTTGGAAACAACTATTACACCCTTTAGTCATCTCTTCTCCTGCGTAAAAACTGCCCAGCTCATTAAACTGGTCTTCCTTCCTTTCATTGGTATTGAAATAGCCATTAATTGTCAGAGGTAGGACTTGAATCCAGGGCTTCAAGCTTCAATACCAGTTTTCTAAGCCCTATGCCATTCAGTGTCTAGTATGGATTAGACACAGCTAACTAAGGAAACAAAAGAAGAAAAAGATGACTAATATTTCCTTTGTGAATCAGTGAGAAAAGAGTGGTTTCATTAATAGAAAAGGAAACAACATGATATAGAGGAAGAAGCACTATGGACTTGGAATCATAGAATTTAGGATTATATTATGGCTCTATCACTGATTAATATGTGACCCTAAGTGGCTCATTTATACCTCTCTTCTCTCTGCTTCAATTTCCTCATTTTTAAATTAAGGGGATTAAACTACATGATCTCTAAGGTCTTTTCCAGCTCTAAAATCCCATATATCCTTTGAAAATGGGGAGTTTAGAATAGGTAGGAATAGAAAGAATTTATTTGAGTAAAAAAAAAGATAAGAAATAATGCACAATGAGAGGCAAGACAATATTTCCATTTACTTGATCCAAAGAGTATTTTATGAGGCCAAAGGGCCAAACATTGAGCTCTGTGGAATGCTTACAAGTACCAATGTAGAGATGATAGTTAGAAAGAATAATAAAGGAGAGAACTAGGAAGCCAAAAAAAGGAAGAAATTTCAAGCAGGTGTAATAATTAGTAGCTTCAGATTCTGCAGAGAAGTCAAGAAGGATAAAAATTAAGAAAAAAACATTAGATTTAAGATGTTCATTGTTGACCTTGAATAGTACATTAGCAAAAACAAATGCTATGAAATTAAAATGACCAAAGTTGGCCCCAAAAAAACAGATCTTCAAAGCCACTTCACTGATTCCTTTGTAAAAGTAGGGACCACATGTGTCAAATACAGCATATAAAGTTAGTTTCTTTTCATATAAGGCTTAGTTTCATTGAACTTTTTTTCCTTCCTTTCCTCATACTTTATTAAGGAATAACTCTTTATGGGGGAGAAGGGGAAGTATAAGATAAAAAAATCAATGAAAATATACTTTTGAAAAACATTTGTAGTTGGTAGGGAGGAGTGCTGGTGAGAAGAAAAACTGGAGGGAGCTAAAGAAGAAATAAAGGATTAAAAATGTAGAGGGTGGATGCAAATCACTCATTCCAAATGGTTGGCAGTAAATGGGAGGACATAAATATGGTGTTATGGGGGCAGCAAAATCAAATAAAGGATTTCTAAATGAGGAATATAAATGTATGTTTGAAAACATAAGATGAGACACTGGAAAACTCCAAACATATTTAAATAGGTGGAATAAAAGTAGATAGATGTAAGACCCTTCAGGTGTTAGAAGAGATATTATTAAGAAGGGTACCACTTATGAAAAAGAGGAAATAATGGATATAGAAACAAATTTTTTTTTAAAAACCAAAACCATTTTCAAAAAAAAATAAATGGTCAAAGGACATGAACAAAAAATTTTCAAAGGAATATATCCAAGCTATCAAGAATCATATGAAAATACTCTAAATTACTAATAATTATAGACATGCAAATTAAAGCAATTTTGGGATTGACAGCAATTAATTTAAAATATAGCAAGAGACAAACATTTTTGTACATGGCTAATGTGGAGATTTTTTTGCCACACATTAGAGACGTGCTGAAGTGTTTATTGAGGTTTATTTGCTTAATGGAGAGGCAAAATAGTAGAAGGGACAGATTACTTTTTAAATTACTTGAAAAAAAGAGAAGAAATTGAAAAAGTAACCTATTTTCTGAACCTTTGAATTGCAGAACTTTTAAAAAATCATAAAATTGTAGAATTTCAAAGATTTTATAGGTCATGAAGTCTAATCCTCACCTAAAACATGACTCCTCTCTACAATACCCCAATTAAAGTAGAAGACAAGGACATTTGCTCAGAGTAAGAAGAATCAGGTACAATGGTGGACATGACAATCACAAACGCTTAGAAGAACTACTTCAAAAGTGTACTCAGGAATCTACAAGAAATTCATTATCATGCACAAAGACTTCCTCTAGCTTCTCCAGGACTGGCCAATATAAAACAGCACATTAAAATCATGCAGTGCTATTCCCCTCAGTTTTGCTCTTTTCATTAAACCCTAATAATTTTTATCAGTTGGATTCCTTTAGTTTCTTATACTTTCTATACATCCTACATGAAACGTATAGTCTCCCCAGCAGGGTGTGATTTATCCTTTAACTTCACAACACCTTCTATTCCTCTGAAGAATTTATTCTAAGTTATATTACAATTCTTTAGTTATGTCTTTTCTTCCTCTACTAGACTGGAACCTCAAGAGCAGCAACTAGATTATAATTATCTTTGTCTCTCACCCAGAACCTAGCACATTGCCCTGTACATAGCAGGTAAATAATATATGTTTGTTGATTTAATAAATTAGTTTATCATGTAGATACAAAGAATCAGTGCTTCCTTTTCCCCACTGCCTATCATTCCTGTCCACCTAGAAATCTCATCATGCTTGCTATCCCTCTATCTCTCAGTTTGTTGTTGTTGTTTACTCATATCTCATTCTACATGAACCCACTCATGTCTTCTTGGAAGAAATACTGGAGTGGTTTGTCATTTCCTTCTCTGGAGTGTCCTTATTTTAAAGATGAGGCATTGAGGCAAACAGGGGATAAGTGACTTGTCCAAGGTCACCCAGCTAGTAAGTATAAGAGGCTGGATTTGACTCAGATCTTCCTAACTCCTGGCCCAGTACTATATCCAGTAAGCACCCACCTACCCATCCATTTCAATAATTTGTCATAAATCATAACTTTGTTCTTTAGGAAAGATGCAATCATTTATTGCTTGTGCTCCTTGAATTTACATAACAACCCTGCAATCATCTCACCTTGAAGCAAATCTGAGAATAAGGGAAAAACCATATTTCCTGATCTCTACCTGACCTCTCCTTCCTCCATGTCTAAACATATTTTCTTCACCTACAGGGAAAAAAATTACTTTTTCTACTGATATTCTCTCTTTTTAAGGGCTACCTCAGATGCAGCCTTCTCCATGAAACTTGTTCAGTTAAAAGTGATCCTTGAAGTTATCTTCCTTGAAATCTTTTGTGTCATTCTCACTCTTATGCACTTAGCCTTTTCTGATGTGCATTATAGCTACTGGTGCATATGCCTCACTAGATAGTAAGGTACCAAAGGATAAGATCTAGGTCATTTTTTTCAACTTTATATTTCTAGCACAGTGCCTCAGACAAGGCAAGGGCTTACTGAAAGTCTGTGGGATAGAATGGAACTTCCTCCACTTGGAATCAAAAAGTAAATTCACAGAATCTTAGCTTGAAGAAGCCCCTGAAATATAGGTCACTCCCCACCTGAACGCGGGACCCTCCTCTACAGTATCCATGACAAACTAGCTATTTAGCCCATCGGGAGACTGCAAATGATAGGAAATGAGTCTAGACAGAGGCAGCCTATCATACTTTCATAGCTTCCATTTATTGGTCCTACTGAGACCTTGAATCAAGAAGAGTAAGTCTGAACTGTCTCCTACAAGGCAAACTTTCAAATATCTGAGAGGAATAATTACATGACAATCCTCCTCTGCTTCATCCTCAAAGTCTTTACTTCTCCACATGAAACACCATCGTTTCTTTCAACCCGTCCTTTTATGGCATTGTTTGGAATCTCCTTACCATCCTCTGGATGCATTCCAGTTTGTCAGTCCCCCACCTATGCGATGATATCCCTTAATTGTTTAACCATCACAATTATAACAACTAAGGCAAAAACCTGCAATGGCCACAAAAAGTATTTGTGATGGGATAATGGTGCTAGTTACCCTATCTTTCTATGATTTTGTCTGTAAATTCTTGGTCACTACCTACATATATTATTATTCCATACTCTCTTAATCTAATTTGCCAAGCTCCAATCAAGTTAGAACAAAAGTTGAATACAGACAGAGAAGAGGTCTGTGGAGAGAGAAGAGGTTTCCCCAAAGCTCAAGCTTCTGAATTTTAGAAGAGAATGACTGCATTCGGCTCTGTTTCACAGAGTAATTTACTTCCAGTAATTTGACCATTGGCAGAACAATGTGGTCCCCAGTCAAATGAAACAGTACCTTCACCGCTGGTTTGTTAATTGCGTTATGGCATTCAATATGCTGGCAGTGGATGGGATTCCAGGCTGTAAAGCAAAGCACAATTGATCAATATTTACTCATTATAGCTATTACATTCCCTAATACTACCACTTCAGTTGTTTCTTTGGATTCTTGTTTAAAGGGGCCCTTAGCTGGGAGATGTCAAGGCATATTCTAATCAGTTTAATGTCTGAATGATTCAAAAATGAGAAAGGAAATTACACTCACACCATCCTTCTCATTGGGGGACAACAGGTTAAAATGAGGAGATGATACCATCAGACTTCTGTAATGTCTTTTTAACCTAACAAAGCATTTTAATATCTTTTGTTGAAATCTTGGAAATTGTCCTGAGTGTCATTTGATCTGCACAGCTATTTGTAAGACAAATGTTGTCATTCCCATTTCACAGATGAGAAAATTAAAGCCAGAGAGATTAAACAATTTGTCTAAATTCACACAACTAGTTAGTAGTTGAACAGAGACTAGAGCAATTTTTACCCATTGATTCTAGTTCTTCTAATTTCTGGACTCTCTGACTTATTGTTCTCTCTGTTATTTCCACTACTCATCACTTACCCCAAAGTCTCAGATTTAATTCTATGGAATTGCCCAAATGTGACAATACTTCAGGTCTCTGTTAAGCTCTTTCTTCAAATGTGAAAGATCATAAAGCCCAAACCAATACAGGACTTAGAGCTGGAAGGGACATTAGTCTAATCACTTCTTTTTACAAATGACAAAACTGAGACCCAGAAAAGGTAAGTGATTTGTCCAAGGCCCCAAAGGCATTACATGAGGGGCAGTATTTGAACTCAATCCTCAGATTCTAAATCCAGCAGTTTTTCTACTATACAATAGAAGCATGAAGGGATAAATTTCTTTTTTTTTTTAACTTTACCTTCCATCTTAGAATCAGTATTGATTCTAAGGCAGTAGAGTGGTAAGGGCTAGGTAATGGGGGTCAAGTGACTTGCCCAGGGTCACACAGCTAGGAAGTATCTGAATTCATATTTGAACCCAGGACCTCCCATCTCTGGGCCTGGCTCTCAATCCACTGAGCCACCCAACTGCCCCTTAGGGATAAGTTTCTTGACCAAAAAATATTTCTCCTTCCACTTACCCCACTATTGATTGTGTCTGCCTTATTCAAATTGAACTTCTGTTATGGGTTTTTTTTAATTTGTTTCTATCCAGATCCTTAATTTGGAACACACAGCAGGTATACCTGGAAACCATGCCAATGGGATCACATGACAATGAAATGCTCAGCTAAAAATCATCACCATATAACACTTGAAGTGTTATAGCCTAAAGCACTAAAAATTCCTTAATAAGGTAATAAGTATATTTTCAAGAGCATTAAAGGTGCCACGTTTTCATCCTTTTATAAAACTGTGAATTCCTTCACAAATAAGATAACTATGCTAGTATTTATCTTTGTAGATCATGACATCATAGGTTTAGGGCTGTTAGGTTCCTTAGAAATTGCCTAGGGGCCAGCTGGGTAACTGGGTAGCTATGGGCTAGGCAATGGGGGACAAATGACTTGCACTTCCTAACTGTCCAGGGCAAGTCACTTGACCCCCATTGCCTACCCTTACCACTCTTCTGCCTTGGAACCAATACACAGTATTGATTCTAAGATGGAAGGGAAGGGCTTTTAAAAAAAAGAAAGAAAAGAAGTTGCCTTTACCAACCTCCTCATTTTATGGTTAAGGAAACTAAGGTCCATAAATATGAAATGACTTGTCCAGTGATACAGAGGTGAAAAGTCCCAGAGCTAAGATTCAAACTCAGGCCCTTTCACTGCAAAGCCAAAATATTCTTTCCACCGTAGGACAAGGCTATGGTCATAGTAAGCAATTTCCAGATGAAATTCAACTTATATTTGTCATTTGCAGCAATAATTTTACTATCTGTAATTGAGTTTTTAACATTTTTAAAAGATATCATGTTATAAAGCTACCATACAGTTTAAAAATGCATCACTTCACATCACTCTTAAAGAGCTATTTCCCAAAGGGACTAACTCACCTGCAGCAATAAGCCTCTGAAATGTTTTATGATGTGTTACTGCTGAAACAACTGAGGATGACATCAACAGTCAAATGCCTCTGCCACCCATCAATATTTTTCAGGCTCATATGTTCAAAGTTGGAATCGGTACAAACAAGCCCTGATCAACTATTAATCAATATTAATCAATTTAATTGATTAAATGTTAATCAATAAAACTGGAAAATGTCAGTCAGACGGGACCCCAGAACCAAATAACCCAAAGAAGATCTGAGCATGAATTCCCTCTCTAGCATTCCTGACAAAAAGTCATCCGACCTCTGCTTAACAGCTTCTAGGGATGGGGAAATGACAGTTTTCTGAGGAGTCTCATCCACTTTAGGAAAGTTCTGATCTTTAAAGAAGTCAACAGCTGCTTGTGCAATTTTTCCCCATCGATCCTAGTTCTTCCCTTTTAGATCAAGGAGAACAACTCTAATCCTTCTATTTTACAACACTTCAAATACTTGAAGAAAATGGCCCTGTTTCTCATACTGTTTAGGCACCTGCAGAGAGGGATGGGAACAAGTGGATATTAACTACTGTTCTGTTCACTTCTGTAGAGCCACCTCAGTGCATAAAAGGGGACCTCCACAGCCAAAACTCTTAACAAGCAGACCTTTTTATCAGGTAGGTCTCACATACCAGACTCTTTTACTTAATACTTTAATTTTTACAAATCACCTTCCCCACAACATCTAGATGGTAGCAGTATTATTGTCAATACTTAATGAGATGGCTGGGGCTCAGAGAGGTCCAATCCCTTTCCCAGAGTTACACAGCTAGTAAGCATTAGATCTAGGACTTGAACCCCAGTATTCCTGACCACCACTGTCCTTTCCACTTTAATACAACAGTCTACAAAGCAAGTGTCCTTTATCACTGACCCTATAGCAGGTCTGTGACCAGAGCCAAAACCCCAAGAGCATTTGGGGCTTTTGTCCTATTTGGGGTCCCCATAGGTCCCAGGTGGATGTCCTCACCATTCTCAGTCACCTCCATCATTAGGGGCCCTCTCAGTCCTGGATGCCTACCCGTTCTTGTATAGGGCCCTGCTTGGGGCCTCAAGGAGCCCTGGAGTCATTTCTCTCACTAGATGGTGCTCTTACCTGTGTACTGTAATCCCCTGTACTCACTTATGGCCCCTGGAGGTTTTAAATTGGGCCAATAGTGAAAGAGCATCTGCACAGCTGGTGGTTTCACTTGAGACGGTCCGTACGCTATTACATAGAGCAAATCCTAAAGAGGAAGAGAAAATTCACTCAGCATCACAGAACAGAAAAAAAGTCATTCAACATGACTAAAGAAATATTACTAGATTTTACATGAGTTAAGCAATAAAAAATGTATTTTTATAAAAATGTATTTTAAATTTTATTTTTTTAAATGTAAAAATCATATCTATGGTAATATACCCTGAAGAATGTACTGTGGGTCTAGCTAATAGAAGAGATCACCTTGCAACTAAGCCTTTCAGAATTATCTCTTAACAATTCCTAAAGTGGGGTCTAAGAGGGTCTCAGCTTCAACCAAATTCGGTTCACCAGAAATTAATATTTTTTTAATTAGTAAAGCCTTTACCTTCTGTCTTAGAATCAATACTATGTATTAGTTCAAAGAAGAAGAGTGATAGGCAATGGGCATTAAGTGACTTACCCAGGGTCACACAGCTAGGAAGTGTCTGAGACCAGATTTGAACCTCCAGTCTTTAGGCCTGGCTTTCAATCCACTGAGCCACCCAGCTGCACCTCAGAGATTAATATTCTAACAAGGTTTTGGCCTACATATATGTCATTTTTTAAAAAACTCATCTGTTATAGAAAAAGGGACCTCAGACAAAATTTTTATTTAAATTTAAAAATGTCATCTGAAAATATAAGAGAAACAAAAAAAGGTAAATTCCTAGAATGAAGACATGTTCATCAACTTATTCTGTCAGCACATTGGTCTTTTTTTAAAATGTATTCATTGGTTTGTTACATTAAATTTCCCAGGTATCTCCTTCCCTCTTTCCCCTCCCCACACATAAGAAGGCATCATTTGAAATATATATATATATATACATATATATATATAAAACAATGTCATGTTTGTTTCTATTTATCAGTTCTTTCTTTGGAGGTAGATATATATGAGTTAATTTTCAAACAATATTTCTGTTATTGAATATTATGGTCTCTTTTGGTTCTGCTCATTTTTCTCCTCATAATATCATTTAGGTCTTTCATTGTTTTTTTTTCTGCTCAACATTTCTTACAGCAGTAGAATTTCATCACAATCATATGTCAAAATTTCTTTATACATTCCCCAATTGATAGGCATCCCTTCAATTTCTAGGTCTTGACCACCACAAAAAGAGCTACTATAAATATTTGATAATATATAGATTCTTATCCTTTTTTCCTGATCACCTTGGGAAATGGGCCTGGTATTGCTGGGTCAGAGGGTATATACATAGTTTTATAACTCTGTGGGCCTAATTCTAGATTGCTCTCCAAAAGAATTAGATCAGACAGTTCCATCAACAGTATATTACTGTCTCCATTTTTCCACATCCCAGACTGCTTTTCAGTTTTCTGAACAGTTTTTACCTAATTGTGAATTTTTTCCAAAAAACTTGGATCTTTACTTTGTCAAACACAAGGTTACTATGTTTTATTACTATTTGTTGTGCATATCTTCTGTTCCACTGATCACTCTTTCAACTTCTTAGCCACTATCAGATAGTCCTGATAATTATTGTTATACAGTTTAAATATGGTAATGTTAGACCTGCTTCCTTTACTTTTTTTTCATTAATTCTTCTCATTTTCTTGACCTTTTGTTCTTCCAAATCAATTTTGTTGTTATTTTTTCTAGGTCAATAAAATTATTTTTGCTAATTTCATTGGGATGGCATTGAATGAGTAGATTCGATAGAACTATCGTTTTTATTACTTTGGTTCTGTCTACCTATGAATAATTATTCTTTCTCTAATTATTTAAATCTGACTTAATTTGTATAAAAAGTGTTTTCTAATTATGTTCATGTAGTTCCTGGGTTTCTTTTGGCAGTATACTCCCAGGTACTTCATTCTGGCTAAAGTTACTTTAAATGTAGTATCTCATATTACCTATTCTTACAAAGCTTTGTTAGTGACACATAAAAATGCTGATGATTTAGTGTGGGTTTATTTTACATACTACTTCTTTGCTAAAATTATCCTTTTTTTCAACTAACTTTTTAATTGAGTGTCAAGGATTTTCCAAAAATATACATTCATATACTCTGCAAAAAGAGAGTTTTATTACCTCTTTACCTATTCCATTTCCTTCCATTTCTTTTTCTTTTCTTATTGCTTTTGCTAGCATTTCTAACACTATGTTAAATTAAATTGGTGATAATGGGCATCCTTGTCTCATTCCTGTTCTTATTGGGAAGATTTCTAGTTTATCCAGCACAGTGTTATTAAAGCATCATTTCTGTTCCAAATAAAAAATAGATTCACTAATGAGGGAAGAATTAGAGTCACTGTCATATCTAGAGGGCAGGATTTTGATATATTTGACCTATACAGTAATTTATATTTGTCAACTACCTTCTAAGGTATTATATAAATTCATTTTACATCCACCAGTAACAAAACTGGTCCAAAACTTACTTTCCAGACTTCTTGCTTATATTTCATGAGGCATTCCAATAATTGGCAATGATACACTAGAAGAAGGAAAATGCAATTTGAGCATGAAATTAACTTGTAAACACAAGGGGGGAAATTGCTTATATATACTATAATTACAGGTTATATAACTATAACTCATCAATGAACTAGTCATAGCTAGAAAGGACCTGAGAAAACTGCAACATAAAACATCAGAGCTGAAAAGAAATCTTATAATTATGTAATCCAATCTTATTTTACAAGAAGGACCTAAAGTCAAGAGAGGTCAAGTGACTAAGCCAAGATCACAAAGTAAGTTACTGGCAAAGCTGGGATTCAAAATCAGATCTCTAAACCTTTGGGCCAAGGACTACAGTTAGCACTAGGGGGAAAAAATCATTTTTATTTTGTCAAAGTTCCAAAGAATAGAAATAGCCTCAGGATTCCTCAGTCTTTATTCCAATTTCTTTTAGAAACATTTAATTTATCATATTAACAAAGTAGAACTTAAGAGACTCCTAGAAATCATGATACAGTATGTCACCTGGATTTAAAGAAAGTCAAGAAATACCTGAGAAAGAAAGAAGAGACTTGACAAAACAAGTTAATAGATCCAAATTGAGGCCTTCCTTGACTGTGCTCCCCACCCCAAGGTAGGCTCTCTTTTCATTCAAATCCTCACTCCCATTTGTTCTTGAATTCAATTCACTCAGTACCTATCTCATACCATCATGACTATATGTTTTGCCTCTTAAACTAAACTATGAAATTCCCAGAAGACAGAATCTGTGTCTTTTATCTTTGGTATCTCCTATAATATCTAATATAATACCCTGCACAGAGTTCAATTATTATAGGCAGATTGAGTATTGGCAAGAGATAGATGAATTTCATCCCATAAGCTACAAGACCAGACAATGAGTTACAATAACCAGGTTTCCATTTGCTATTCCCATAATAAATTCAAATGACCTCAGAATAGGCTGATCAATACCCCATCACCTAATGGAAGAGAATCCCAGGGGAGAATTATTTTATTCTTTGATAATTCCTCAAAAAGGCACCCAGTGTGGAAGAAAGCAATGGCCTTAGATTCAGAAAAGCTGAGTTTGTGTCCCTATTCCAACACTAAATAAGTGTGTGATCATGAGCTAGGCACTTTCTTCTCTGAGCCTCAATTCCCTCATTGTGAAATGGAGGGATTACTTTTCTAGGCTAAGACAAAGTATATGAGAAAAGCAGTGATATGGATTTTCTCTAGTGGAAATGAGACAATATTTTAGAGTACCCATTTGCTTATATGAGTATTTATTTATATGATGCAGAGAAAACAAGAGGTAGACAATATTTATTAATATTAAAAAATTAAAGTTGGGCCTTCCTTGGCCAGACCCCAGACTAAGTTTCTTTACAGACCAATAAGAAATGTAATAAATATGAACTTTATCTTATTCATGCTCTGTGATAGATATATATGGAAACCATTCCATACGCAAATATATATTTTTATGAAATTCTTATACTCTTCATATAAGGACCTTATATTTATTGATATCTGAGAATATTTGAAGAGTTTAATCATAAAAGCTGAGGTTAAAAGCTGGGTACCATATCATCGAGTTTTTCTTTTTCTCATAAATGAGAGTTTTAATAAAATCAAATAAAACCTAATTTTACAAAAGTAGAATGTGACTCTGAACAATTTGGCCTTTAAGGTCATTTTCCAGAATTCATTTACAGAAAAACCTGTGCAAAAAAAACCACAGTAGATACAAATCTCAACCACCAGGTTAATAAGTTCCATTCTAATGTGAATATACATGTCTATTTCTACTTACATATTTTCAATGAAAGCTTGTTTTTAATCATTCTGAAAGCATAATGAGCCAGCAAGTTTTTTCTCGCCTCTACAAGGAGGCTGAAGAAAATTCTATTTTGACTTTAAAACCTGTTTTCCAATAGGTTTCCTAAAATCTCTCTATTCTACCAAAAGAAGCCTTTCTTAAAATGAGAATTCACAGCCTGTTTAGAGTCATAAGAGTATTTGATGATTGTTTTGTAATGGACTTAGCACTCCAGGCCTTTGGGAGGAAACGGAAGCAGCTTACACTTTACCTACCTGGGTTCGATGTGTACTGCATTGCTATCATTAACATGGAAGATGCAGAGAGATTAACATGGGCAGGAACACTTTCTCTCCTGGATGAGCCCACTGGAAGCAAACATTTTTAGATTAGACGCAATGTACTTCTTATTTATCATATTGCATACAGCATGATAACTGACTTTTAATATCCATGAGGGCAGGCATTGTATCTGATATCAATTTTGTACTTCCCCAATGTTCTGCACAATAAGTAAGGAAAGAAGGGAGGGAAGAGGAAGAAGGAAAGAAGGAAGGAAAGAATGAACAAATGAACAAATAAATGACAGAATGAAGGAAGGAGAAGGGAGAAATGAAGGCGTAGGGGAAGGGAAGGAGGGAGGAGGGAAGAGAGGAAGAGAGGGAGGGTAGGGAGGGGAAAAGGTCCATAGAGTACAATCATGTAAAAATCCACACATACAATCGGTGCTCTTCACTTCTCGTTCTCCACAAATGTTTGTAGTGTGGATGATGACATAAGCAAAAAAGTGAAGATCATTTGGGTGCCATGCAATGGATATTAGATAGCTAATTATGGAAGGCATTTTTCAAGAAGTGGATTTTGAGCCAAATCCCAAAAGATCTAAAGAGGGTAGGCAGCAAATTGTTTAAGTATGTCCTGGTATCAAATGACCTTCCCTTTTTAATTAGTAGAGGGGAGTATGGCTAACAAATGCAGCTCCAATGCACAAGGACTTTCCATCAGAACATGGGAGGGAAGAGTGTAAAGGATCATTGATTTTCACTACCAGATTTTCTGATTTACTCTGTCTTTCCTGACTCTGAAGGCTTCCTTTGGCACTATATTCTCACCCAGTTCCCATCTTTAATTCCTGTAAGTCAACCCAACCCAAAACTCCCAACTCCTGCTTTTGCTGTCTTCTTAGGCACTGTCACTCCACTTTCAACAACCCTCTGAACAGACCCTAAGAGGAACCTCCAACCAGTGAGTGAACCTCCTCCACTTCTATTTACTAAGATCATTGATTTACAGGGGCAATGGACCTTAGGTGTCAGTTTTAAACACAGCATCCCCTAGTTAACAAGTAGAACACTTCTGAGCCACCATCACCTTGATGTTTATATTTTCCCAGTTGGACAACGGCAAACTTGAATAGAGAACAACTTGAGGAAAAGAAAAAAATCACACACAATTGGTAGAGCTTTAGATCTGTCTGACTAGCACAGAGAATAAAAACTACAAAACAGGACCTGAATTATTTTATATAGCATGGAAAAAATCTGGAAGGTTTGTATTTGGTAATTAAGGATTTCTGGAAGAATCGGAAGGGGTATAAGATTATATTGTTAGGAGCAGCTAGGTGTCTCAGTGGATAGAGTCAGCCCTAGAGACTAGGCAGTCCTGGATTTAAATCTAGCCTCAGGCACTTCCTAGTTGTGTAACCCTGGGCAAGTCACTTAACCCCAATAGTCTAGCTCTTACTGCTCTTCTGCCTTATAACCAATACTTAATATCAATTCTAAAACAGAAGGTAGGGATTTTTTTAAGGCTATGTTGTTGCTACCCTCCTTTTAGAAAAATTCTAACTAGCTCATGTTAGTATAGGACTTTCCATTTTATAAAATACTTTCCAATTAATAAACCTCTGAAATGGATAGAGCTGGCATTGTTATTCCCATTTTACAGATGAGAAAAATGATGTGTCAAGAAACAAAGTGACTTGCCCACGGTTACACAGCTGGCAATTCAATCCAATACTTTTTTGTTGGTCTAGTAATCTTTCCTTTATACTACCCAGCCTTTCAGATTGATGGGGTGTGGGGGAGGGAGGATTTAAATACTTTATGTCATATTGTTAATTTAAGAGTGTTTTCAATTTTGTTCTGCCCCACCTCAAAGTAAGGATAACATTCTGAAACAAGTTACCAAAGAAAGCTGTCCTTCTAATCACAATTAGTCTATGTTTTCACTAAAGTGTGGCCAAATCAGAAAGTTAAGAGCTTTTCCCTTGAAAAAACCTTGAGAAATTGACTCTGATTATGTATAAAAAAAAGTACTTGGGTCTTCTGAAACACTGAATATAAACAGCTCACCTCTAATTTAGTAAATATGCACAAGCACTCATCATTCATTCATTGAATCTAGTTTTTCAAAAGGTATGATGTAAACAGATGTGAAGTCTGTACCCATGAGGCTGAATGTAGACAAGAATACAAACAGCAAGAAAAAGACCATTCAAAATCTCTCTCCCCCTCTCTCTCCCTCCTTCTCTCTCTCTCTCTCTCTCTCTCTCTCTCTCTCTCTCTCTCTCTCTCTCTCTCTCTCCCCCCCTCTCTTCCTCCCCCTCTCTCCCTCTCCCTCCCTCTGTCTCCCTCCCTCTCTCTTTCTTTCTCTCTCTCCCTCTCTCTCTCTCCCTCTCTTTCCTCTCCCTCCATCCATACCTCCCCTGCTCCCATGCTAATCATGTCTTCTCCACTGCACATGACCAAGTATAAGGAAAAGACTTTCAGAAAAATGTATAAGGTTCCATTATGCCTTTATAATAACATTCCATCTTCTGCACATGAGCCTTGGCATAGACTATGCCTAGAATGCATTCTCTCCTCACACTAACTTCTTAGAATCCTTAGTCTTTTTCAAAACTCAGCTTATACTCAACCACCTACATCAAACGATTCTTGATCATTTTAGCTGCTAATACTCCCCCCAACATTTCATATTATATATGCATCTCTGTGTGTAAGTATGTGTATACACACATATACACATATATACATACACTTATATGTCTCTAAATATGAGCTCCCTAAAGGCAGAGATTTTTCTGTTTTACTGTGTATTCCTAGAGCTTAATATAATGCCAAAGAACACAGAAAGTCTTAATAAATGCTTATAGGTTGAATGATTAGTGTTCTACCTAAACTCAGGTGATTTTCAAATATCCCATTATCACAGGATTTTAGATTTGAAGCTAGAAGGGGCCTTAAAGACCACCTAGTCCTTGTCCTCGCTTCTCTCCCCATTTTATATATCAATGGCTCTTGGAAGAAGCACAAGTATTTCCACTCTCTAAGAAATACAATAACAATTTACGCACTTTATAGTGTTTCAGAGGATTAGTAGGCACCTTGTCCACAACAGCTCTGTGAGATGAGAAGAACAGATATTAATATCACCATTTCACAGATGAGAAAACTGAGGAATTTAAATGGGCTGCCCATAATCACATAACTAATCTAAGAAATGTCAAGCCCTACTTTTCCTGACGCCAAGTCTAGCATATTTTCCACTACTATGTTGGCCTGGGCAAAGAATTAGCAATGATAACCTGGAACTTCTTGGTCCTGAATGCCCTAACTATTCATATACAAAGAATGATTCATATTGTCATTATAATAATAGTTAAGATTTAAGACACGACTGAGCCTGTTTTCTGAGGTTGAATGACATCCTAAGGGAATCCAGACTTGCAAAAGAGAATTAATGAGACTACATAAACCCCCAAAATTCTAAGGAAGACAAAATTCTTAGAAAATAAATCTAGAAGACATGACCCTTTGCAAAATAGCTTGTCTCTGTGAAAATAATTGAATAAAGGAAGGTAGATTCCACCAATAAATTTTACTTGGACAAAACTGATAAGCTTCTCTGCCAAAGCACATCCCCAAGCATACATATTTCAAAGGTATCTACAAATCCCCAGTCAACCCATGGAAAAAGAAAAGTTTCCAGAATGGAATAAAAATGAATGTTCAGTCCTTAACCAATTTTATAGCATATCATATCTCTATATATACACATGCATGTATGGGTATACTATATGTATGTATATAACATATGTGTTTACATCTGTATTTGAAACAAAAAGAACAGGAAATCGATGTCACATAGAAGAGAGGAACTGAAAAGAAAGATTGGCATAAAATAGCCAATCTGACAAAAAATGAACCAAAAGGCAGTATTAACTAGTAAAATTACAACAGCTGCCATCTTAAGGATGGCACTGAAGACTTACCACTATAGTCCTCTTAAACTTTCAAAGGCTGCCAGTAACTCACTGGATCCACTTTAAAAGACCTTCATACTCTGGGCCCACAAGGGTGTAGTGTTACACCTAAGAAATAAGCTATCCTTGGGAACATCACAAAAATGACAGAGAAGCCTATTTGACTTAAGCACTTTCTCTGTCAAGATTTCTGAATGTAGAACCTGCCCGATATTGCAGAATCATAAATAGAATATTAGAGACAGAAGGGAGCTTAGAAAACAAATTCAAACTCCTCATTTTAGAAAAGGAGTAACTGAGTCTCAGAGATTACTCAGAGTTCAAGATGAGACACAATAGGGACTCACAATTCTATAATGCTCTAAAGTTTGCAAAGCAGTTAAACTTAAATAATACCACTAAGTAGACTTCAAATCATTCAGAAAGACAGATAGACCCATGAGTTTGTGCTGAAATACAAACTTCTTCCACTGGTTCAGATGAGCATTAATCTGTGCCAGTCTTTCTGGTCTATAATTTACAGTCTTAACAGAGTTGACTTGGGAATCGAGATGGTAAAGGACTTGTCTATAGCAAAGCATCTATTACAGACCAAGTGTAAGACTTGAATACACATCTTCTTGTCTCCAAAGCCAGCCCTTTATCCACTCTGCCATGTAGCTTCTCATCTCCATTTTACAAATAAGGAAATTAAAGCTAAAAGAAGGTAAATAATTTGGTTACCTTTACAGCTAGTAACTAGTGGCTAGTAAACTCAGGTAGTAAATTTCAGAACTGGGACATGAGCCCATGTCTTTTATCTCTAATCGCACGGCTCTTTCCATGCTGTCTCCCAGAGTCAAAGCCAAGTCTTTTGTCCTCTGCCTACCTCACAGTCTTCTTATATACCTAAAATACTCTAGTAATGAGGGATATTTTTAACATTATTCGTTCTACACCAGGGTTCTTGCCACTGGCCCATATTGCCTCTTGCTGCCTCTGGTATGAAAAAAAGATTCATAAGGAAAAAAGCTAATCTTTTTTTTTTCTCTCAAAATTCCTTTTGGGCACACATTCCCCTTAATTACCCATCTCTCCACTCTCCTATTCACAATTCCAATCTGCAGTTCTATAGAATATTCATTGTAGGATTCCTTTCCTCCCCTTTTTTTTCTGGGTCTTTGTATGACTTCCTAAGCTGTGAAAAAGCAAATGTAGCCCATGTATGGAGAGTCAGTTCCTCCCAGTTTGACTCTGTCAGTGGCTTGGCAGAACATTTTCAAAGATCTTAGGAACCAATAGAATGAATGCCAATTGTCAAATTAATAAAGTAAGAAGAGTCTCTGATTAACATACAGATATGTGCTATTGACATGGAGAGCAGACTCTCTCTACAGACACAGGAAAGTTATGTACAGACAAGCTAATAAAATCAAGATATCATCATAGGGTTTTAGAGCCAGAAGGAACCTTAGAAATTTTCTAGTCCCTCATTTGATAGCTAGGTTGTGCAGCAGATAGAGTGATGGGCCTGAAGTCTGGAAAACCCATCTTCCTAAGCTCAAAACTATCCTCAGACACTTACTATCTGTGTGACCCTGGGAAAATCACTTCATCATCCTATTTGCCTCAGTTTCCTCATCTATGAAATGAACCGGAGAAGGAAAGAGCAAAATCACTCCAGTATCTTTGCCAAGAAAACCCCAAATGGGGTCATGAAGAACTGGAAGTGACTGAAATGAAACAACAACAAAACAAGCCCAGAAAGACCATCCAGATTAACAAGTATCTTATTTTACAGATGATAAAACCAAAACCCCAATGGGGTAGGGACTATTGCAAAGTCACATAGGTGAGATTTGAAACCTGATCACTCAACTCTTCTCTTATACTATTCTTTTTACAGATAAATGTGACTCAATGAGTACAACTGAAAAAAACAATTAGATAGAAACTTTATGGTTTTTTAAAAATATTTTTGCCTTATCATAAAAGTTAGATATGTTTAGACCAGAATTAACTGGTTAATTTCCTCAATTTTCTATCTCCCTCTGATGATGTAAACAAACCTTAAGTTTGCCACTTTTAATCTTCCATTCATTGGCCCTAGTTGTCCTCTTGGGCAAAAAAGAACAAAGTTTAATCGTTCTTCCAGATAATGGCTGCTCAGAATCATAAAGACTGATATCAGCTCCTCCCTGAGTCTCCTCTTCTCCACACCAAACATTCTCAGTGCTTTCAACTCATGTCATATGGCATGAACTGAAGCCCTTCTTGATTAGCATATTAATAAAATGGTCTAAACAAGTAAATATACAAACAAAAATGGCACAACATTATCCAGCCGTCTTGAAATAAACCTTTCTTTGTCATAAGAGAGCATCAATCGGCCATTCATTGTTAACCCTCCTAATTTTATTACATTGACCCACAATGCCACCATACTACTATGTGTACACACACATACCACAGAATGAAATAATAAATTATCATGTAGGATCTAAATTTGAATAGTATAAGCAATTGATATTGTAGTTTCTTAATTCTCTATTTAACAGGCAAAAAAGAATATTTTTGCCTAAATTCCAAGAATTTTTGTGAGTCAATTTGTTAAACTTAAAAATTAAAGGGATCTTGATAAGGAAAAAGTTGGATTAGATGGCTCTTCCAACTATGAGAGTCTGTGAATCCGTGAAAAGATATGTATATCCATACGTATATACATATATGGAAAGCATCCTGAGCAAATTAAAATAATGAGCACAATGAACATCAAGTTACCAAATGTTATTATGAATTGGTAGGATATATACATATATATATATATATATACATGTAATTACCAATTAAGCAGCAGTTTCTAATGACATAGGTAAACACAAAGGTAAAAAACTGTGCTTTCTAAAGATTGAATTTGGTCAGCCAATAAATGTTTTCTATGAGAAGAAATGTATCTGGTGAAGCAAAATGAGAATCAATTTTCAGGCTTTTAAAAATATTATAAGGAGGTTGTAATTTTGAAAACTACAAGATCCAAAATCATTTTCTCTTCATGACCATGTTCTGGAAGGGCCTAAAAAATTAAACCTTTAGCAATGAAACAATTTAGACTCTCATAACTAAGATTTGTATCTATATGAACACTTCAAATTTTTCTGAAAAGTATTTACACCCATCCTTTATTTATCATCATGACATTTCTATGAGGTAGGCAATGTATTATTATTCCTCATTTTGCAGATTAAGAGTCTCAGATTAAGTGATTTGTCCTTGAATTTGAATTTAAGATCACATACCAAATTAGAGCTAGGTTGAAATCCAGATCACCTAATTTTAATCCAGTGTGCTCTGCACACCAGTATATTTCCTTTAAGTACAAAAGGTGAGAATTATTATAGCTATGAAGGTGTGCATGTTGACATTTTTATAAAAGAAAGATTGCATCATCCATGAAATGGGAATTTTTGAGTAATTTATGGTCAACAATGTTTTCTTTTTTCCTACAGCATAAGGACAAAGTATGAATCGATAATAATTCATTCCTTTATTTGATCTTTACCACAATAATATCTGTCAACTTATGCATTTAAATTATAACCAACATGTGAAATAACAGAAATTATATTTCTGAAAACCTGTAACCAATGTTATCGAATACAATTTTTGTTAATGGATCATGTTAACATCTCTCAAGTTCCTACAAAATGTGACAATATCAGATTGAGTTGAACTTACATATAGCCATGGGTAGAAAAGATGTGCTAAGATATTCAATAATATCCTTGTGTAGAAATGGAGGAAAAGTAGCTAATGTTGATATCATTGTGTAGGGCAAAGTACTCAGAATGTCATCATTAAGAAAGGGTAGCAAACACGTCGTTGTATAAAATATTGACTGTCCAAGATCTGCAAAACAAAAAAGGGGAGATTAGTAACTAAAATAGTTTGTAACCAACAAAATATACCTCCCACCCCATTAGGAACTCAATTGAAAATTACCTAGTCTATTGCTCTACATATAGAAGCCACCCACTAAATGTTTATTGAATTAATATATGTATATACAAGATTATTCAATGACACTGAAATTCTAGTCATTATCCAAGAGCCAACTCAAGATATCACTTTCTCCATGAAAGCTTCCCTAATTCCCCAAGGCATAAATGATCTTTCTCTCCTTGGAATTCACGTAGCATTTTATTTTTATTTTTCTGATGCCCTCATCATATTCTTTTTAAAATTATATTCATCCATACAAATCTTATGCTCCCATTAGATGGCACGCTCCTTAGGTTCAGGTACTATTTCTAAAATACTTTCCTCTGTGCCTACCTTGTACAATGCTTGGCAAATAATAACTACTTAATAAATGTTTCATAAATGGATAAATAAAATAATTTGATAGAATATATGATCCTTCCCCAGAATACTTGTAAACTCCTTGGGAGTAGGAATCATTTGATTCTATGAAAAAGTTGCTTAATAAATGCTTGTTGACTGATAGATTATAGTAACATGGTATTTATGCTGCTCCATGCTTTAATCCTCTCACCTCGTTTTCTATGTAATGGCAAATCTTCAAATTCCTGAATCATTCTTAATCTCCAATACATTTTGATTAAGATGATGGACCCAGTGATGTTATATGATCTTATCACTGGTGTTTTATTAAGTTTTTAAAAATGGAAGTCTACAGTATCTATCCACCATGCCATATAACTTAAGAAACTATATCTCATAATCATTGCCTCCAACATGAGATGCCAGAAGCATAAAATCCAAGAAAGAAAACATAGCCACTAGTATTGCATTTCCATAAATAATTAACATTGTACTAAGGGATGAAACACTGTCACCAATAATCCAAAACCATGAGTAGAGATAATTAAAAATTCAATTCTATTTTACTCTGGAATTCAGTATGGAGTCATTCTCATGGCATTAAACTTTGGTGGATGGGGAGAAGGGAAATTATATTTTTGCTTGTACTGTAATTTTACTCTATCAAATACTGTTCCAGGTAAGTGGTCCATCATCTCAGAAGGACTTAAAATGTTAGAATAAACAAGGACATTAGAGATCATCTAATCCAAATCCTTCATTTTACATTTGAGGAAAAAAAGGACAAAAAAAATTCTTCTCTCTAAGATTACCTTCTACTTACATATATCTTCTATGCATATAGTTATTTACATGTCACACACCCCATTAGGATTATGGGGTTTTGCCTTTCTTTGTATCCTAATGCTTAGCACAGTGCCTGCCCCATAGTAAACACTCAATAAATGTTTGTTGATTTGACTTGACTTTGGCCTGATTCCCAGGACAGTACTCTTTCCCTGCCCAAAACTGCTACTTATTCAAATTATTTTGAAGACACAGCCTCTGTCTCTAACCCCTTCTACCTCTGAAGCCTGACCTAAAGTTATGGGTCTTCTTTTAACTTTTCTAATGCAAAACACTGTAAATGAACAACAGCAAAGAATAAAATGAAACAACTTTTAAGACAAAGATGTAAATAATAGGATTAAAACTTCTCCACAAATTAAACAAGCAAAATACAATTGATGTGAGTTGTAATGTATTAAAATGAACATCCTTATTCTTGAGTCATAGCATCCCAAATGTGAGTCAGTGTGAGAAGGGATCTTAAGATCTAGCCCAATCATTTCACTTTACAGATGAGGCAACAGTGAACTGACTTGCCCATTGCTCAAATAAGTAGAACAAGCTGCTTCGAATGCCTCAGAAGTTATAGTTTTGCCTCACAGAAGTCATCAAAAAGACAACTTTCTGAGGATGTTGCAGGAAGAATTACTGTACATATAGGAGTTAAACTAGATGTTCTCTGGGGTACCCCCTAATTCAGACATTCTATGATCATGGTTCCATTCTTATTAAGTGGTCAAACCAGAACTTCTAAATTCTGTTTCAGTACATTTCCATTCTACTGTACTACCAATACATCAAAGAGCTTAATGAATGCTACATTATTTAGTTTCAGATTCTTTATCCAAATTCCACCCATCATTCTAAGTGACAGCACATCTATTCAAATTATTCATGCTACATTTGGGTCCTGAAGGACAGTGAAGATTTATTCCTGTATTTTGAACAAACTAAATGCCGAGGATTAATATTTCATCAAGGGGGAAACTCCAGGGTAAACCCTTCAAAAAACATTAAGTAAGTAATTCCAGTCAATGAAGAAGAGAGTAAAAAAAAAAGAAAAGAAAAACAACCCTTGAAATACAGAAGATTTTAATGACCAAAGAGGTCCAGTAGTAGCACGGGCCACCTGTTCAATACCGATAACAGTGAAAAGCCATGTGTATATTCAATTGCTAGTACTACCATAGTGATCTTTAGGAACTTTGTCTCACATTTTAAACTGAGATTTATGTTGTTTTAAATCTCAATCAGTTTAGAACTGGAAAGAACAAACTTGTTCATTTGGAACAAACCTTTTCATTTTAGAGATAAGGAAACTGAGAACAGAAACTTAAAGATATTTTCCAAAGCTAAACTGATAATAGTAGAATCAAGACCAAAAGAACCGGAGCTAGAATATGTCCCTTATACCTTTCGACTAATATATAAGATTTCAACAAAAGTAGATTAAATTAGTTCCTGGTCTTGATGATTTGAAATAAAAACCTATTAATCAAGAGATCTCAGAAAACAATTCAGATCATTGATTGTTTTTAGCATAAAATAAAAATAAATTTAGCAAAATTAAAAAGATGGACAGTTTTTGACAAGTAGCATATCTTTGTTCAACTATGAATTTTAATCTATTTTGTGGATTATTTGTATATCGATATACCATATGGATTATAGTCATGCCATATTCCACCCCCAAAAGACCACCAAAATTCAACAATAAAATCATTATTGTAAATGCAATTCATTTTTAAAAAATAACTCACTGAATTTACTATGACAAAAATATAAAACATACTATTAAATTATTTAACTAGAAATGCATAAGATTCATGAAAATACTCTCATTCATCCATACAGTGAAAATTCTTTATCATGCTTCAAGAACAAAATCATTAATTATATAACTCTTGGAAAACTAGCATTTATTTACTTTCTCCAAAATATAAAATAATTTACAGACTATATCATAAAGTGAATCCTCCTGAGAGCCCTGCTAGATTAGGATACTAGGTTTTAGTTAATATCCCTTTACAGGTAAGGGAAATGAAACTCAGGAAGATTAAGGAAGTTGTCTAAAATCACATCAGCCAAGAAGAGGAGGAGTCAAGAAAAGAGCCTATGTCTCTTTATGACCATTCTAAAACAGTTAATCAAATTAATGCACAGAATATTTTAAAGTCAATGTTCAGTCAGAAATACAGAAGAATGTTAGGGCTAAACGAGATCTTGGAATCATAGAACTATATGGAAATTTAAAGATAATTGAATCCGGAGGTGTCAAACCCATGTATCCATGGTATATACCACAAGTATAGGCAAACCAGATTAAAATGTAACTAGGAATTGTTTTTAATATATAATATAATATAGATAATGTTAATTTGTGATTTTCAATATGCTCCCCTCAAGGATCTGTTTCTATTTGAGTTTGATACCTCTATCCTTTATAGAGGAAAAAAATGTGTCTTAACGAGGTTACAGGATTGTCCAAAGTCGCAGTTATTCAGTCTCCTGATTCCTATTTCATTGATTCATCAGGTTAAGTGTAAATTTCAATTTCCAGAAGTCAACATTTAATAAACATGCTTTTTGCTCTATTTGCTTCAAAAAAGTTACCTTCTGGCTGAAAGGAATTAGATCTTTAAGCTCTCCCTATAAAATGTAGGTTGGCTTAGAAAGTAGATATAAGAATATCAATAGCATTTTTTTTTTCAAAATGGACAGGGGGGATAACATAAAAAAGTTTCACTGTAAATAGCCTTTAGAAACATGTTACTCCATCAAGTGATCCATAAATACATTCCCCCAAAAAACTCTATTATACACTTCCCTTTCCCACCACCAAAATAGCAAAAGCATTTATCACTTTCAATTCTCTAAATCCATTGTAACAATCAGGAGAGGTGCTTACCATGTTGACCATGCTGTAGTAATGGAATGAGCTCCAGCAGAGTCACCAAAGTCACGTAAAGGCCTTGATAGTCCAATGAAGGGTAATCTGATAATTGAGCATCACGACTTTGCTGGCCACGTTCAGATGGAGCATCTCGCAGGACGCTGTAAAGGAGGGAGCGAGTAACAGTAGGGTTGATGGAACTGACCTGTGGTCTTAGAGATGGGGTGAGTGGGAATGGCACAGGAAAAAGACACATGGTCATGGGCACTGTCAAATTGGAGGCATCTTGGCTTTCCTTCTTCCCTGTGCGGGACAAAATGCTGTTGGGGGGACAAAGAAAAAATAGAGACAACAAAGACACAAAGAACAGCACATTACATTGAAATGACACTATAAAACAAATAATAAAACACCAGATATTGCCCCACATAAGATGCAATTGCTACAAAGGCAGTGTCTACAAATCTAGTAACCGGCCATGTACTTCATGCTTAGATATACTAAGAAATTAAGGTTGGACTTGGTGATAATTTGCATTGCATCTCATGTGTTATCTGGTTAATAAGGAGCAAAAATATAAAAATGCATGTTTCATGTTTCAGTGCCAGACCCATGTTTTACAGTTCAGCAATTTGGTGAAGGGGTGGTTTTCTCAAAGAAAAAGACTGTCAGATTGGTAAGGGTTTTGTTTAACAATATAAAGGCACTTTGCAAGGGCATTTTCTGCATGACTACCTTGATCAAGTCAATTACAACATGCAAAATATAGGCATGGCACTTTCAGAAACATGTTTTAGCAAAGAATAAACATGTGCGTTTGTTAAGAAAATCTTAAAAATCACATGTTTATTTCATCAAAATAATGTCTGTATGTATTTTATGATACTGTTTCATGACATTCTGTCAGTATCATTTGAGAGAATGAGTTTAAACAGGCACATGGATTTAGAAATAATATATATTTCTAAAATGCTTAACTAAGCTACATTTGGAAAAGCTATAAAATAATATATAGTTGATGGTCTGTAGCATATGTTTGTGAGCTAATGATAATGGTTGTTTATGTGTGTGTTTAAATTTTGCATGTTGGGGGGAGGAAACATCTTCTCTTATGAATACAAACACTGCTTTGTTAAATATTTACCTTCAAAATTCTAAGGGTTAAGCAAGCAACACCTGTTATATAGCTGCACATCATACAGTATGCTCCCATTCGTTACTGATGCTACTTACGGTATTATTCAACAAAACTCACTATAAATTAGAGGAAAGATAATTTAGAAAATTAAAAAGTTTAGAGGGAATCAAAATCAATAACTAAAAAGAAATTCGCTTGCTTTTAGCTTGGACATTTTAAAAAACATTTTAGTAAAATTACTGCAGCTGAAATTAAAAAGAAGAAATCGCTGCTTAAAAAAACTTTGGGGGTTGGTTAGGGTTTTATTTGCTTACAAAGTAAGTTATACTATTTATCAGAAGAAGAGACAATTAATAGGCAATATAATAATAATAGTAATAATAATAGTGATATACTTTGCACTTATACAGCGCAGTTCTATAGTAAGCATATAAGCTTAACAAATATGAAAATAGAAAGCACTTATTTTTATCTATGTTTCATCTTATAAAATAAACTTAATCTACACTTATTCTATAGTCATTACACAGAACTAAATTTCTTAGTGATTGGCTGTTACATGTACAAATGAACAGTTCTGTGACAAGTTGGTTAGTATCAGGCATGCTTGCTATGTCAGCTATGCATTTATTTTTCTTCCCTTTTACTGACAGATAAGTCACAATCTACAATAAATGACTACATGGTTTTCCATGTGCCTTATTTACCTCTCAGTTTCCTTTGGCTTCTGTTACCCAATGTCCAGTGCAAAACAATTGATAATAATAGAAAATACTTTCAGAATAGTTACAAAATATTTCTTAGCAATAAATAACCTATGAGTGGATGTGTTTTGTTTTTAAATAGAGTGCTGCATTCTTGATGTGTTAGGGTTGTTGTTGTTTTTTTAATCTGCTTGACTATGACTAACAGTTGACAATAAAAAATGTGCCAGTATTAAAATTCCTGTCACATATGTCCATCTAGATCTTTTGGGGGGTGGCATCAAATTATCCACCAGCCTTTGAGCTCTTTTGCAACAACAGATCTCTACTGAAAATATCACCTTTAAATGTACTCTTGAGAAGGCCAGCGCTCTGAAAATCAGGTCTCGTCCTGTAGGATTCTATCTGGGCCAAGGCCATAACCACTCTGGAGCATTAAAAGGAAATACCCCTTTCAGAACTACAGGGCCCCAGCTGGAATTTGTACCTATCCCCACTAATTCCATTCTTATATGCTCCAATATAATTTCTGAAGTCTTTCTAGTACAAAATTTTGCACCTGCATCCCACTGAAAATGCTGATAGAATCATACAGGAGAAGAGTCAGATATATTATTTCCCAAAATGCAGGAAATCATTAGTCTATTCCCAAAATACTGACTTTTAAATATAATTCTTTTAAAAGTGGTAAAAACAGACTAAAACTTCTCATCTCAGATAAATTATCCCAATATAATGAAATAAAATCAATCCCTTAAATAAAGCCCTGTGCCCCAATCAAACATTTCTTGGAGGGAGAAAAAAGTACTATGATGTTTTTAAAAATGAATACTATTATGCTTCCTAAAATATGAGTAAAAGAAAAATTTTTCCCAAGAAATGTTTGATCAGTTAATTAAAATATCACAAGCCAAATTCCACTTTCTGAATTCTACTTTGCTATTTTTGCCTCCCTAAATGTGGCACTTTCAATAACAGCTGCACACATGCAGGGCGGGGAGGATGTCAGCAAAACATCTGGCCTACAGATCTGATAACAGAACTGCCCCCTCACTGCCTTTAGATTTCAATACTCAGGTGAGGGTAGGAGGAAAAAGCTGATAATGAGTAATCCATGAAACCAGTCTTTAATTACTATCCATGTATTAATGTAAGGAAATGCTTTCATTTGTGGAAAAACTGAAGGAAGAGCTAATGAATAAATGTGTAATGCATCATTTATGGTGATTTTATGATGTTTTGTGAAGTTTTTTCAAAAAATAAAAGTATTTTTTCCCAACCAAATGGTGCGATTTGGGAATGACAAAACCATTTCCCCTATCTGCAATTCTTGGTAATAGATATACACTAGACATTAAATCACAAAGAATACTAGGAATGCCCTGCTCAGAAGAGTTAAGTTTAACAGCCAAATTTTCACCCTTCCTTTTCAACCATAAGAGATTCTCCTTCCACAGCACTCAAAATTAGAGCTAGGAGGGATCTTGGAAATTATCTAGACCAACACTCTTAATTTGCAAATGAGGAAACAAGGCCCCCACAAGAGAAGAGACTTACCCAAGACCCACAACTCCTTGGTGGCAGAGTTGATATTAAAAATCAGGTCTTGGGACTCTTAGGGCAGTGTTCTTTACATAACACCGAGCTAAGTCCCTTTCATGTTCATAAAAATTCTGTGCTAAGAGAGAACCTCTGATGGAGTGCTGGGGAAGATGAGAATTTGCCTTCACATATTCATATCAAATAAAATTAACTGTCCAAAGTTTCCCATGAGTTTGCTAATTTGACATCTGAATTGGTTCTGAGTAATGAATAAAATTTACTTGACCAAGCTAAATTCTGGAGCTAAATAGCTGAAAAGTATATGTATTAACACACCAATCTCTTCTTCACAGTACTTATAGGTTGCAATTGAGACTTCTGAGCTGAGAATGGAATCCACTCTTGTCTTAAATTCTTTAAAAAGTTAGCAATAATCAATTCAACCTTGATTCTATATTTTTAAATAGTAACTTTATATTCACTGTGAGCCTGAATGGCATTAGAACAAAGATTGGTGCTAAGAAAGTTTTCAACTTTGAGAAAAGCCTGGAAACTTTGAAATTTCAAATTGGGGAAAGGGCAAGCCTATTCAAAGAGAATCTAGATGTGAAAAAATGGCTATGACATGTTTTTAACATGAAATAAAATTATAAGCTCCTCAAAGAGGACAAGGATAAAATTATATTCTTCATATAGCCAAGACACTGTCCAGCATAAGGCTTTATATAAAGGCAATGAGTAAGTTTGTTGAATTGAATAGAAATGTATTATGGATTGAGTAAAAATATATCAACTCTTCTCAATTTCTTTCCCATGAGTATGGTAACATTTTGATGCATTTCCTTTCTTTTTATCTTCTAATGTCCTATTTTGATGCCTTATCATGGTGCAGAGGAAAACTTGTGTTCTTAACAAATATACCAGTGGAAACGTAAGCTCTGGCAGGTCCTACCAACCTGGGAAGGTTTTGAATAGGGTATTGGTGATAGATCATGTGTCTATAATCTGAGAGTCAACCTATCTAAATTCAAAAAGGCTTACCACATTGGCCACTATTTAGTAAGATTTTTGGCCTGCATTAACACTTAAAATCTATCTATTAAAGCAAGGATTCTGAACCTAAGGTCTTTGAACTTGGTATATTTTTGTTTTTAATGTTTTGATCATCGTATTTCAATATAATTAGTGTCCTTTTAAATTCTCTGTATTTTATTTTATGGATTTAAAAACATCCTGAGAAGGGATCCATAGACTTTAGCAGAATGCCAAGCAAGTCTGTAATACAAAAATTGTTATAAGCCACTGTATTAGGGCAAGAAGGAGTTGAAATCTAAGCTTAGAGAGAATGCCCACACTGATGAAATTGTAATTCTTTGGAAATATTAAAGAATCCTTTCCTTATATGACTTTAATAAATGAAGTTTAGCATCTACTTATTTTAGTCTTTAGACATCTGTTCAAAGCTTTCACTGAAAGAAGAGGGAAATGCATGCATTAATTCCAATCGTTCCATTGTACTTAATCAGAGCTCTGGCTAAAATAAAGCATTTTGCAGTTTTACCTTGTACATTTTCATAGTTTAGAATTAAGGGAGACGACCAAAGTTTCCCCTTTGAAAACCTTGATCTCCAATACATAAAGGCTATGTCACTCATGAGAATATGGTCAGGTTCTCTGGCTTACAAATAATTTCACTATACAGTCTCTTGATGATAGTCATTAGATGTTAGTCATTAAAAGGGAAAGAAAAGATAATTTCACTTGAGCAACTAACTGACAAAAGAGTGTCTCAAGCATGAGGTCTATAATCACAGACCACAGAAGGCCCTAAGGAGAGGAAGGACATACTCCATTCCTTGAGCCAATAGGTAAAATCTTCACAATTTGGTTCTGCCTGCTTATGTTCCTCTGGCAACTTCTTTAAGAACCCAAGTGATCACTATGGATTTGGAGATAAAAGGAATCTCAGAGGTCATCTAATCTAATCCACTCCTTTTTACAGATGAGAAGACTGAGGCCCAGAGAGGGGAAGTAATTTGTCCAAGGAGCAGAGTCTGAATTCAAATCCAGGTCCTCTGAATCCAAACTGAGCACACTTTCCACTGATCCAATAGTGTCAAACTCAAAAAGAAGAGGGAGGGAGCAGTAAATGTCACATAAGAAGCCCTGCCATGACATGTTGACTTAGAAAACCAAATATTAATAATTAAATAATTAATATTAGCTGTGTTTTAACATATTTTTATTTATTTTGTTAAATATTCTCCAATTATATTTTAATGTCATCAAGGGCACATTTGGGAATTTTACGGCCATGTGTGGCCTTCAGGTTTTACATCTGTTTGGCACCTCTGCACTACACCATAGGTGTTCCCACCATAAGGCATCAGAATAGGAATATTATTGACCCAAACAGTGAACTGAATTTTATGAGCTATTTGCCTGCTTGGCTACCTTGATGATTGCCAGGAAGCAGATGGACCTTGACTTTCTGCTTTAAATCTTCTCCACCTTATCAAAAGAGCAGACAATGAAAAAATGGGGCCTATGGTTCTGTTTGCTTTTTCCTTGTCCCTTAAGGATTTTAGATAACTAATTAGAAAATAGTTTTATCAAATGAAGTGCACCACAAATGTGCAAAATTTATTATCATGGCATGATTGTTCTTCACTCAGGAGGAAGTCAATTCTAGTAATATATCTAAGTCCTACTGAGTATTAACAATAGAGGGATTTATCTTAAGACCAAAGTATTACCTGACCTTAAGTTACAACAATGTCCATTCTCAGTTTAATCCAACCATCTATTGGCATAAAGCTCATAACCTTTATTACTTTTAATCAGACACTTGAAAAGAAGCTTAATCAGCAAATCGGGCAATAGCCATACAAGTCATCATTTTAAATTAATATCTATGATCTGACATTATTTTAAAGAAATTCCTGACTCTTCTGGCAGAGCAATGAAAACTTTAATGTTCATTAAAACTTTTAGTTCAATCAAACATTAGATCCCAATAAATTCTAAAATACTGCCTAATAATTCTTAGAGGAAGAGAATAATTTAAAGCTTACCTTAACAAGGTCTGAGAAAAGTATTTCAGGGTGTTTGCGATGTCAGTCCCCGAAGGTACAGGATAAATGTTGTGGAGGACTCGGTTATGGTATTCCTGCAGGTGACGGATCTTGGAAGCAACTAGAGCAAACCGAAACAAAACAAGAAGAATCTTGTAGCATGTATTTTTCCTGAATCATCATTCACAAGTTTGACTTTAATTACAACTCTAAGGAAATCATATGCTAATTCTCTACCAGAATCTCTTATTAAGATTTACAATAGAAAACATATCAGCAGAACTCCAATAACTTCTGGCTGCTTGTAGCCAGCACACTAGTAATATATACTACAGATTTCCCAAATTATCCATCTATTTTGTTCCTCTAAAGAGGAGATATTTATAATAGGAATATCCCATAATTCAGTTTTTAAAGCTGTAATCTTATGAGTTAAATAGCATAGGTGTTATTGTCCCATTTTATAGATGAAAAAATTGAGACTCAAAAAAGGTAAAGGAACTCCTGATGACACTTCCTCAGCTAGGTAACTTACTATTGGCAAAATGAGAAGAGAATAAAACCAATAACCTCTCTACTCTCAGAGAATATTGTGTTTGTGCTTCTTTAACATGCCTGTCAACTAAAATTGAAAATGAAACTGAAAACTCTTTCAGGTAATGCCCAGCCTTCAGGAACAGGGTATTCTACAATGGCATCAATTCAAAAGACAAATGCCTATCATATAACCAGGAAATTGTTACTTCCACAATAGATAATGATAATGTACTTGGCATATAGCCATACTGCTAAATAATGTTAAAAGGTGATTAATTTGAGCCATCTACGTAAAATAATAAACTAGTGATTGTAGTAATTTTAAAAATAAATCTCAAAAAAAAATGAATCTCTCATTTTCTTTAAGGAACTTTATAGCTGTTAATAGCTTTCTGAGTTTGCCTGCCCAGACCTTCTGAGAACTCAGAATACTGGGGCTTATATAGGATCTCCATTTTCCTAGACCTACCTGGAGTCACCAACATTGTCCATACTCCTGACCTGACTGTTTGACCTGGCTGTAGTGACTGGACCAGTTCTAGTCATTCCTCGTTGACACATCCCAAGGAGCCATGATGGTCAACTTCTCTTTGGTATCCTCTTCCACAGAGATCAATTAGTGTCCATTTGTCCTTCTCAGTCATATGTCTCTGAGGCTACTGAGAAAGACCATTAGGTGGTATGACTGTCACTATTAGCAGTCAACATAAGACATCTCTTTAGTATCAAATCCAAAGGAGTCAAGGTCCTGTTGATTGTTCCTAATAGTGAATGAAAATTAGCTTCTAAAATAATTCTAGTCAATGACTCAAGTTACCCAGAAAAGAGCAAGATATTATTGATAGGCAAAGGGAATAAAATTATCACAGAATTTTAGACTTCTAAAGGACTTTAAAGAAATCATTTTGTCCAGTGCCTTATTTTGAGAAGGAAAAACTCAAGACTTAAACAGAAGAGTGACTTGCCTGAGTTTACACTGCTAGTGAATGGTACAGTCAGGTCTAGGACACATGAATCCCAATCCAGGGCCCTCTCCACTAACCCTACATTCTTATTAAAATTTAATGGATGTAGAAGTGATACATTTTTCACTCAATGGCACCCAGGAGGTGGCAATTCCTCACTGCTTCTAACTTTAACACCAGTTCTGAGGGAGAAAAAAACATCAATCATATTTTCTTTTGTATGCTTAGACCTCATTTGAATTATGTCTTTTGGAGAAATAATGAAAGGCTACCAATAACCAGAAAATCTTCGATTTGTACAGCACCTCTGTCCTGAAGTAATCAGACAAGTTCACCTCTGATATCACATTTATCTTTATAGATGTTTTACTTAAAAGTTATTTGGATTTCCCCAGTAATATTGTGCAAAATTACAAGATTCTTTAAAAAAACTGAATTATATCATCTATAAAAAATCATAGGACATCAGAGCTGGAAAAGATATTGCAATAATAGAACAAAGAACTAGAAGAGGAATTAGACACAGAATACTAATGCTGTGCAGGGACCATAGAAAACAGAACATTATTGATTTTGAGCTGGAAGGAACCTTAAAGATCATCTAGTAGAATCCCTTTGTTTTGCAAGTGAAAAAATTGAGGCCCAGAAAGAGGAAACAAGTTCCTGGGTGATTTGACAGAGTCAGCATCCAACACAATATCGTTTGCCTTCAAATCTAATACTCTTTCAGTAATACCACATCAAACGAAATGTTCGAGCTTGAAGGGACTTTTCATTGTTATTGTTCACTTATTTCCAGGCACATCTGAATCTTCTTGTTCCCGTTTTGAGTTTTTCTTGGCAAAGATACCAAAGTGGTTTGCCATTTCTTTCTCCACTGTGTCCCTATTTCACAGATAAGGAACTTGGCAAACAAGGTTAAGTGATTTGGGTCATACAGTTAGCAAGTGTCTGAGATCAGATTTGAACTCAGAAAGAAGTCTTCCAGACTCCAGGACCAGTGCTCTATCTCCTGTAACACCTAGCTGCTCTCAGAAGGGACCTTAGAAATGGTTTGTCTAATCCAAGTCTCTCATTTCACGCAAGAGAAAACTAAGACCTAGGTAATTTTCCCTGTGTCCTACATTCCCCATATACCATAGTTTTGTAAGTAGAAGGACCTAGGTATCGTATCCATTTCTAATGTCCCTTCCATTTAAGATAGAGGCTGTCTAATCCAACCCACTCACTTTACAGATAAAGAAACTTAAACTAAGGGATGCCTCATGACTCCCAAAGTCACATAAGTAGGAAGTTATCACAGGCAGGACTCAAATCCCCTACTTTCCTTCCTCCTTCCTTCCATGGACTCTCCAAATTATATTGACCCTATTTCTGTGGTATTAGACATCATCTTTCATTTAAATTAAAAGAGGACTCCCCCTTTTTTCAAATAAGATAAGGTAAATAAAATGTTTTGAAACTTTTACAATGCTATATAAATTTTAACTATTATTATTATTATTATTATACTAGAACTAGGGTTGCGCCTTGTTGCCAAAGCCAGTCACATATTTTGACATTCAACAAGTTATTTAACAAAAATGCTGCATAACGTTGACCTGGTTAAAGACATTAAGGATTAATGCCATTAATCAATTAATGAATTAATCAATAAGCATTTACTATCTCTTACGTGCCAGAAACGATTCTAGGTCCTGTGAATTCAAAGATTAATTAAAAAAAAGAAAAAAAGAAACAAATCCTATAATCAATGAGCTTATATTCTATCAGAGGAATCATGTACACATAAGTAAATATAAACTGTATATGAAATAAATATAAAGTAATTGCAGGGGAAGAGCACTAGCACCTTAATTAAGGTTTTTTAGATCAGTTGGCACTTGAGCCAAGTTTCATGAAATCTAGAGACTCTAAAGGCAGAGGAAAGGAAGAAATACATTCCAAGCATGGATGACCTCCTGGGGAAAGGCATGGAAATGAAAAGATGAAATGTTATGTGGAAAGAACAACAAGTATTATCAATAAGCCCACCATTAAGCTGCTGATTGTTCACTTATAAGGAAACTATCTCCCAGCTGTAACATGGTTTCACCTAACATCATGAGGTTACAGAACCTAGTAATAGTACAGAGTACTTCAGTATCTCTTTATGATAGGGATGGGGTAGAATTGAAAGTCCAGGAAAAGAACTAGAAATTGGAGCTGGGGTAGAATGAGCATCAGGTCACATACCAAAAAAGAAAGAATCGTCCTCCAGTCCTTTAGGCAATAACTGAAAAAGGGCAATTTTCAGTCATTTCTATGTCGTATCACATTGTGTTTTATTGAACCATATGTAACTGGAGGGTCACCTTTGGACTCTGCCCCACTGAGATTCATGATAAAGAATTCATGAAATATTGCTTTTTCATTTAAATTTTTTAAAAAAGAAACACTGTCTCTACTGGAAACTCTAGAAGCAGTCCCTCAAACAGAAATGATGGTCAATATATTCATTTTATACATGATATTTCCAAAGCAACATTTTTTAAAACTATGAAAACAAATATTCCACTTTTGTCATTTGTTCTTTTGCCCATTTTTCTCCTCCATGGCATTTTTCCTTATGGCTTGTTAATTTCAAAATTAAAATATTCAATATTATACCTTCCCCATACTGCTTCTATTCCTCATACCAAAGTCATCAGCTTATTCCATTCTTGTCCTTATTCTTTATTTAGCCCAAATTACCTTTTCTTTAAATGGGCACACATATCTTACATAGGGAGGCATAGTGGCTAAAGTGTTGAGTTTAACTATCCACATCCAGAGGAAGAACTGTGGGAGCAGAAACACAGAAGAAAAACAACTGCTTGATCACATGGGTCAATGGGGATATGATTGGGGATACAGACTCTAAGTGATCATCCTAGTGCAAATACCAATAATATAGAAATAGGTCTTGATCAATGACACATGTAAAACCCAGTGGAATTGTGTATTGGCTATGGGGGGAGGGAAAGAACATGAATCTTGTAACCATGGAAAAATATTCAGAATTAATTAATTAATTAATTTTCCCCCCTCAAAAAAATAAAATAAAATGCTGTTTAGTGGTCAAATCCCACCTCTAAGAGTTAACAATTTCATGACCCTAGTGAATTCACTTTACCTCTATGTGCCTTAGATAGCTCCCTAGGACTTATCTACTAACTCATAGGCTCACTAACATCTGCATCAGTGTAAGGTGTTTCCTCACTATATGTTCCTCATTTTGAAAAATCTAGAGGTCCTTCCCATATTCATGTATCTTCCCTTAATTTATTAACAAAATACTTAATGAACATCTGTATAGAATACTATACATTTGCTCTAGTAGATAGAAGTAATTTGAAATAAGGTTAAAACTGTAGGTTACAGGGAGTAACTGGGTAGCTCAGTGGATTGAGAGCCAGGTCTACAAATAGGAGGTTCTAAGTTCAAATCTGGCCTCAGACACTTCCCAACTGTGTGACCCTGGGCAAGTCACTTGACCCCCATTGCCTAGCCCTTATCGTTCTTCTGCCTTGGAGCCAATACAAAGTATTGATTCTAAGGCAGAAGGTAAGGGTCTAAAAAAAATTTAGGTTGCAGCCAAATTATAAGTGCCTTTAATATTTAGCTAAAGAATGTATAATCTAGTCTAGAGGTCAATAGGGAGCCCAAGAAGGTTTTTTAACATAAAGGCTTAGACATAATCAGACTTATGTCTTGGGAAGATTATCTTGGCAACTACATGAAGGACATATTTGGAAAGAGGGAGGCCTAGAAGCACAAAGACAAATTAGGATGATATTAAAGTAGCTAAAGTAAATGTTCACAAAGGTCTGAAGTAGGGTTGTGGCATTGTGCAAGGGGATAAGGGGATAGATAGGAAAGATATTGTGTAGGTAAAACTCATAAGACCTTATTGAAGATGGGAGATAGAGAGGGAAAAGTTAAAGATGACTTGGAGGTTACAAGTGTCTCACTGAAAAACTATTGAGGACCTGAACAGAAATAGGAAGATTTGGAAAAGAGACATGTTAAAGGGAGAGATAATTAGTTCAGTAATTGAAATGTGGGATGTGAAGTATGAACAGTACATCCTGATGGAAATATCTAGCAAGTAAATGGGATTCAGGAGAAAGATTGGAACTAGACACATTGATTTGAGAAACACTTGGGCCTCAGTTTCTTTATCAGTAAAATGAGAACTTTGGCATTTTTTTAGATCTTTTCCAACTCTGGATCTAGAACCCTATGAACAGATGATAATTGAAGTGACAGGAATAAATGAGGTTATCAAGAAAGAAATCTCATAAAGAGAAAAAATACATCCCAAGATAGGATCTTGGTGGCACTCAAAATTATAAAATGGCACATAGGTGATGGATAAGCAAAAGAGACTGAGGAATAATCAAACAGTGATTACTAGGAAAACTAGGAGAAAGCAGTCTCACAGGTGCCAAGGGAGAATAGGGTATCCAAAACAATGGTGGTTCGTATGTTCAGAAATAATAAAAAGGTCAAGAAAATTGACATTGGAATTTGGAATTCAGTGACCATTACTTTGAGAGAAGTTTCAATAGAAATATGCAAAGAAATGTGGAAGAAGTGGGCAATGAACAAGTCAAAAACAATCTTTCTAGACATCTGACAAGGAGAGGAGAGAAATATGGTAATGAATTGAAGAGATTATAGTCAATTTAAGGTGGTCTTCTTAAGGATAGGAAGATCTAAATATATTTATAGACATAGGGGAAAGATCAAGGATGAAATAGCAAAGAGCAAAATGAAGAGTAACTGATAGGAAAAATTCTCAAGACGATGGGAAGAGAAGATTGGAATATGGCAGAAGTAGAGGCATTAGTTAACACTGACAAGGAGAAAAATTGCCCCCTTCTTTCAGACTTGAGTAAAGGAGAAGATGCGTGAAGATGTAAATAGGAGTAAGGAAGAAAAGGGAGATTACAGCAAATGTTATTGATTTTCTCAGTTAAATAAAAAGCATGGTCATCTAAGAAAGAGGGATTGGGAAAGGCATTGGCAGCCTTAGGAAAGAACAAAATAGATTAGCATTATGATGGAAATAATCGAAAATGAATAAAATGTGTATCATCCCTCACAGAAGGCCCAGTTGGGATTATATAACAAGAATTTATAGCCAAACCAGTTGGCAAAGTGATAGAATGTCCATCAGCAGCTTTGTTTCAAGGGCAGAGAAAGCACATGGCAGGAGTAACCAAGAAATGAGGATTGACGGGAGTATGAATGATAGAAGGATATGGGGCAAAGGACTCAAGAGTGGAGATTAGCACCTTGTTGAGCTGATTAACTGTTGGATCAAGACTGTGAATAAAAGAAAAGGTCACAACCAAGAGGAAAAGGAGTGGGAGGAAGATGAATAGCTAGCATTTATATAGCAATTTGACTTCCATAGCACTTTACATGTGTTAATTTATTTGACTCTCACTGCAGCCCTATCAGGGAAGTGCTATTAGTGTCCCTATTTTACAGATGAGGAAACTGAGGCCCTAAAAGATTAAGTGGCTTGCCCAGAGTCACACACCTAGTGTCTGAAGAAGGATTCTAATTCAGGTCTTCCTGACTCCTGGTCTTATGCTCTTTCCACTTTGCTAACTTGCTGACTAATTGGACAAACAGGAAAAGACAGTCGGGGTAGAGATTGTAGTAGACAAAATAATTAAGGAGGAATGAGGCAGTTGAAGAGGGGGAACAATAAGAGTAGGAATAAAGAGTTCAAGATAACTGAGATGAAACCATTTGAGTTGATGAAGAAGTCGAAGGTGGGTCTGCTTTCTTTGGGGCAGCTCAAGCAGAGTAAAGATGGAAGTCATGGAGGAGAATAAATTCAGAAGACAAAGCAATCCCCATAAATTGAAATGGCCAAACCTGAGGGAAAGGAATTAGAAAAGAAGATAATGAATCAAGTACTGAATTCTTTAAGAAAGAACAGAGGAAAGTGACCTAAAGTTTGGAAGATGACAGAAAAAAAAAAACATCTAGGCATGGCAACCTAGAAGCATGCAGAACAAAGACTTAAATTTTATCTCTTGCTAAACAGTACACTATCCTGTGGAGATTTACCAATGGAAGAAATGTTGATCCTGTTGTAACTGGTATTGTGAAGCATTTAATGAGCTTTAATAATAAATTCCTATAAAGGTATCATTTCCCTAAAGGGGGGGGGGCACTTCAAAGGACGAGACAATTGCTGAATGATAGTGACATAAGAAAGGGCTGAAGGTATCAGGAAGGAACAAAGAAGTTTGCCCACTTTTCCTGGTCCACTATATGTTGGGACTTGAGTGGCAAACACTGTAGTTAATTGCAAGTCATTTTCTGAGCCTCATGTTCTCCATCTAAAAATGTAGCTAATAATAAATCCTACCTCACCAAGATGCTGTAAGAATCAAATGAGGTAATAAATGCAATCTGTAATAATAATGTACTTTTCAAATATTAAGGTGTTATATAAAATGTTCTTTTTTTAAAGGACAATAAAATGCTTGCCACTGAAGCTACTCCCTGGACTATTTTGTCAGCCTATAGTTAAAGAAGAATTAGCAGGTTCTCATTCTTCCATTTACATTGCTATAGTCATATAATTTGGTTTTCAGCTCAACTTATCTCACTTTACGTCAGTTCATGAAAATCTTTCAATGCTTTTCTGTATTCATTATGTTTGTTATTTTTATAGCACAGTAAAAATTCCATCACATTTATGTATCACAATTTGTTTAACTATTCTCTAGTCAAAGAACATTCATTTTGTTTCTCATTCTTTGCCATTACAAAAAGTGCTGCTATAAATATTTTGGTATTTATGGAGCCTTTCCTTTTGTGAATGACTTCCTTGTAGTATATGCCTAGCAGCGAAACCTCTGCATCAAAGGATATGGACATTTTAATCACTTTAGTTATCTAACTCCAAATTCCTTTCCAGAATATTTAATATCAATTCACAGATCCACCAATAATACAGTACTATTAGGTCCTCACTCTTTGCTCCTTTTCACTTCTTACATATATAAATGCTACTCCTAGCTTTATCCCACCTTATTTTGCATCTGCAACATCCTCAGAATCACAGACTCTCAAAGTTGATAGAGATTCCAGAATTGATAGAGTTCATCTAATGTCACAAAATCCATCATCCAACCTCTGCTAAAAAGATTTCCAGTGACAAGAATTCATCATCCACCAAGAAACCCATTCCACTCTCAGACAGCTCTAAATATTGGGATGTTTCCCTTACAGTAAAATCATCCCATGATTTCTATCCATTCTTCTTAGGAAGCATTCAGGGCCCAATATTATTTTTGTTTACTGTCCCACTTCATATTTCTGATGTTTCTTCTGCTCTGAGCTGGTCTCCAAATATTTTATCTTTTATTCCTCTCCATCCTACACTTTTTAGAAATAATTTCTCCCATTTTGGTGCAGTCAGTTAGGCTTTAACCCATTAATACTCACAACAAAGATTCATATACCTATTTCACAAAAAGAGAAACTGAGGTACTTTAAATTCATATAGCATGCTCAGGGTCATAAAGCAATCAGTGTCACAGTAAGGACTAGTACAAAGAGCTGGCATATGTAAGTATTTAATAAATGTTTTTTTTCATTCATTCCTCAAGTGCCAGGCCAGTGGTCTCTACCCAAAAGTAGAATTCAGTAACTTGTTTGCTGGAGAATACACAAATTACTAAAATCAAGACTACATATTTGGAGAGACGGCTGTGCTATAATAGACATTTTAGTCCTATTTAAAAGACCTGTATTCAAGTTCTGGCTTTTACAGCTGTTAGCATCTTCTGCCTAAAAAGGTACTTTCCATCTACTCAGTATGTATCCTATATGCACCTATTTATAGACATTTTGTCTCTCCTATTATAGCGTAAGCTTCTTGAGGATAGGAAGCGTTTTAGATTTTTCTTTGTATCCCTAGCACTTAGCTCAGAACCTGGCACTTTGAAAGTACTTAATACTTTTTTATTGATTGATTAATGAACTAAGTAGGCCCATTACTTGGTAATTGATATTGACAGCATATTAGCCCAAAAAAAGAGAGAAACTTAATGAGTTCCAGTGCAGGAAAAACTGGGATTAAACCAGCTGTGAAATAAAGATTTGCTTCCCCTGTTTGACTAGTTTTCCCCCATAAGTGAAACTGAAAACAGGGACTAAGAAGGGTAGACACACACATGCCACATTATTCAAATTTTAATTCAACAAATACCAACTTCAATGAACCTCCATCAAGAATCTACTTACTGTAATGTGCAGAACACTGCACTGGATGTTGAAAGAGATACTTAGATGGATCTGAGACATCATCGAGGTGGGTACTCTCTCCAACAAAATCTTGCCTTTTCATCCTTTATCTTTTGTCCACCTTTTCCCATAACTCCTCCACAGAGGGTCTACCCACAATGCTGATGGCCTTCCCCTAGATCTCTTGACATTGCATAGATACAAGTGCTTAGTGTGAACTGTCCGTGATACCACTCATTCTCACTACATGACTAATCTGCCTCCTTTTTCAGCCATATGTCCCCCTGCAGATATCTTTTACTTTACTTTTTCTTGCTTATTTCTTCATTGATAACACAATGTGGCCCCCTTTCACTCACCTGCATCTCTTCAATTGCCTTTGGATGACCCAAAACATTAATTCTTGAAGGACTGTGGTACCCTAGGACTTAGTCATATAGCACCACTAGACCAAAATTATTTTTAAAATCTAACCCATTTTTTAATTTCCTATAGCTATCTCAAACTAAGAATATTCAAAACTAAACTTACTACCTTCCCTCCAAAACCTTATCCTCTTCCTAACTTCCCTATTTCTTGTGTGTTGAGGACATAACACCAACTCCTAAGTCATCTAGATTTGCAACCTGAGTCATTCTCAACTCTTCCTTCTTCCTCTCTCTCATATCCAATCAAGTGCCAAGTGTTATCAGTTCTGCCTCCATATCACATATCCAGTCACTTTTCTACAATTCATATAACTGCTATCTAGTTCGAGCTTCTAATGCCTTCTTCCTAGACTATTACCAATATTCAGTATTCATCTCCAGTCTGTCTGATTCCCAATTCATCCTCTAGAGTTGCTAAATCGATATCACTCCTTTGATAACAGTCTCTAGTGGCTCCCCTTTTATTTGAGGATAAGACAGAAATTCCTCTATTAGGCTTTAAACATCCTTTGCAATCTGAGTCTAAACTAATTTTTCAGTATGTTCATATATTGCTCTCCTTCATGCTACCTACACTAAACCAAAGTGACTACTTGCTGTTCACCACACACACAGCATCCCATCTCTTTTCTCTTCAACTTTGTACATATATCTGTGACCTGTGCCCTTCCTCATCATCTGGGCCTCTTACTTTAAAGCATAAGCTCAAGTCTATCCAGATCCCCTTGTTCCTCTATTTGCTAATACTCTACCCCTAGAAATTATTTTGTGTTTAATTTTCTAGGTACATGCCCCAACCCTTCAATACAATGGAGGATCCTTGAGGGCAGCAACTATTCAATTTCTGTGATTGTATTCCCAGCACCTAGTATAGTGCTTGGCATGTAATGAATACTTAATAAATGCTTCCTGAATGAATGGATGGATGGATGCACATCAGAATCATTAAAAGCACCGAAAAAATCTTCCAAAAGCAATGAAGCCTTCTTTCCTTCTCCAGGTTAATTCAGATCCAGCTCATCATCCATTCATAATATTTGTTCAAAATATATGTACTAATGAATGAACACCTGTCTGAAGTCTGTCCATTCAACTGCATATCACAGTTTGAACAATATCATCCTTCATCTGTAAAAAATAGACTCGAATACAGGACTACAATCCCCATGAGCCTTTGCTCCACTTCCCCAGAATGCCTTGTAATCTCACCTGGGCTGAGATCGAGAAGATATTTAAGCAAAGGCTTTTGAAGGGCTCGGCCCTTTTGGACTGCCGTTTTGGAGCAGAGGCGTCTCTTCCATGATGTGAGGTTATTTTGTCTAGGCCTCTGGCCTAGGCACATGTTTCTTACTTGTATATTCTTAATCTTTAACTTTAATAAACCTCTAAAAATTATAATATTCCTTGCAGAGAGAAACTAATTTCTACCTGCCTCAGTCTCCCCCTCTCCCCTAAATTTTAATCTTTACAGTTTTTGGCGACCACTAGATTGGATGAGAACTTCTCAAAAATGTTTTTAGCCTAGAGAATTTTTTTAAAGCCACGATTCTCCAAGATACTCTTTAGAAAACCATCTTTATCGGCTCCTGTTTCTGCTCCTGGCCTCTCACCTGGTGCCCGAGCTGCGCTCCGGCTCCCGGCCCGACCTACCCCGGCGGTCTGTCTCTCACCCATCTGGCCTCCGACCCAGACAGCTCATCACCCCAGCCCCAGACCCCAGAGCACAACCCCAGCGGGCTCATCACCCAGATCCTTGGAGCAGATCGCTCAGGACTCATTGCGGCCAGCTGGTAACAGTGTTGGCCACGTGGGCGGAGAGGAGAGACTAGAGGGAAAGGAGAACGGGTAATTTTCCCTTAGGCTAAGCCTCCACGTGGCTGGGGGTATTGGCCGCAGGGGTATCAGAGAGGGGAAAGAGAGAAAAGACTAGAGAGAAGAAACAGACTTTTCAAACAGAAACTTAATAGCAATGGGCTGTTTAAAAGGATTTTTGACTCTTCTGGCAATTTCATTGATTTTGCCTGCCTATCTGGGAGCACACTCAGCCCAAAGATTCAACTTTAACTTTGGGGAGGAAAATGGGTGGCCCAGCGAACTGGAAGCCAGGCCCAGAGAAGGGAGGTCTCTAGTTAAAATCTGGCCTCCGATGCTTCCCAGCTATGGGGCCCTTGAACCCCATAGCCTAGCCTTTACTACTCTACCTTCGGACAATAGACATTTAAATGGATAATTAAAAACAAACAAACAAACCAAAAAAAAAACCCCAAGGAACTTTGAAGAGACTAAAGGCTATATTCTAAGGCATTTCAGACTCTAATGGTTTATAAAAAAATCTCTGTATTCTATTGCATTGTTTTGTTTAAGGTTTAACTTTGTGATTTTAAGTTCATATATTACTGGATTCAATATTATTCTGCTTGAACTGAAGGTTGATTGAATTTATTTTGAATGTACTGAGTTTTGAAATTCTGTTGTTTTTCCCCTATAACTGTTGAACAAATATTGTTGTGAATAAGCCCATATATGAAAAAACAGCTTTTTTCTACTTTGCTGAGGATAGATGGACTTCAGAACTGGTTATAATTGTATTAACAACCTTGGAAATTTTAATGTGCTAAATACCTCAAATGATTTGATTTTAAGGGTTTTTTAAATATGATTTTTGGATTTTTTTTTAACAGTCTGGTTATTTTTGCCTGCCCCTACCACGAGGTAAGGCCCATTCTAGTAGCTGAAGTGAAATGTATTTTATAACCCCCAACCTTCCCACATGTGAATGGAAGTTGGGCAGTTAATTTCAGGGCATTTGTACCCTTGGGAAAAGCCTCCAAAAGGAGCACCCTTTATTTATACTCTTCAGCTCACTACTTTACTTGCACCAGAATGATATATAGATTTCTTGATTATGTTCTTAACCCAAGATGAGTTTTACTTTGTTTTAAAAAAAATATATGTTTATTACCAAGGTTGAAAGATTGCTACGTTTGTAAAAATTGTGACAAATGTCCATCAATTCATAGGTTTTAAAAATGTCACACAGCAACTTATGTGAAATATTAAAGTGTGTTTGTTTGCTATTGTAATTAATTGGGCTATTGAGAATTTTGGGGATTTTGATTTCTACATATTCATACTACTGTATTTTTAAAGATGAAAAAATTGTTAACCTTGTTCAATTCATTTGCCTTCTACTCACAGTGATCATGGCCAGATATTAAGAGGAAATGGATCTCATTTTTTGGTGAGAAAGCCTTGCATTTTATATTTTCTTAGCTGACACAGAGTGTCAATGATTATAAGCTATATTTTTGAATTTTTTAAAGCTCCTTTATTATTATATTTTTCTTACATGTGCAATATACTTTTTCAGTTTTTTTTATTTTTTCTCTCCTTTTTATATTTGAAGCACATGTCACCAGCATTAAGATTTTCTTTAACCTTTTGATTTTCAGTGCTACAAGTTTAAAATACATTTTCTAATGCATGCCCTAAAAAGCTTGTGACTATGAAAATGATTCCACTAATTATTTAAATAAATTATGGGACTTTGCTTAATGATTTTGTCTGATTCCAGGACAAGAGCTACACACAAGAGCCATTTCATAGGACCAAAGAAAGGCCAATCTAGGATGGATTGATGCACTTCCAGGCCAATACAAAGGTCTTGAACCTAGTGTGAAGACTCGAGGTTACTATGTTTAACATGTGTTAAGACATAGGCTTTCCTTGTATCTACACTCACTCTGAAGATACTCATAAATGAGTATCCCCGAAACCTTGGCTCCTACTTGGCTTCTATAATCTGGTCCCCTTTTCTGCCTCTCATAGTGTGGTACCTTTCTGTAGTCCTGGCACTGACTGGGTAAATGCATCATTACTTAGATCATTTTGAATTGGGCCCTGATTCAAGGACCTGTTATAGATTTATTTTTCTTCTACTTGGAATTTTTACACATAAGACTTTGATAGTCTATATTTTCATCCAGAAATTTTTCTTTTCTTTTGGATTTTCTGATGTCTTTTTAATATCTCTTTCCAATTGATTCATATACCTCATACCTCAGCCATGCATCCCTAACTGATTCTGAATCTTTCAATCACCCACAACACGGGGGAATGTAAAAAAATATCATTATTTAAATTGCAAAGTTTAAATTCTTTTTGAGAAGAATTTTAGGTAAAGAAGATGCTACTTCCCTGAATTCAGAAACTGAACTGTTGGAGAAGCCATCATGAAGAAGCCTCCAGACCACAAGTTGCACAAAATTGAACTTTGGGTGTGGTTGATTGAACATTTATTTGTATGTATACTTTTATGCCAAAGGGGACTGCCCCCTAACGGCTTTTTGTCAATGTGTTCAGAAATTATTGGTTTTATTCTTTTTTCTCTTATCCTCACACTATTGTAATCTTTTAAGTTTATTATGTTTTTATGATCCTTTTGGGGAAAAATTAATTTTTCCACAAATGATCACACGGGGGGATGTAAAAAATAGACTCGAATACAGGACTACAATCCCCATGAGCCTTTGCTCCACTTCCCCAGAATGCCTTGTAATCTCACCTGGGCTGAGATCGAGAAGATATTTAAGCAAAGGCTTTTGAAGGGCTCGGCCCTTTTGGACTGCCGTTTTGGAGCAGAGGCGTCTCTTCCATGATGTGAGGTTATTTTGTCTAGGCCTCTGGCCTAGGCACATGTTTCTTACTTGTATATTCTTAATCTTTAACTTTAATAAACCTCTAAAAATTATAATATTCCTTGCAGAGAGAAACTAATTTCTACCTGCCTCAGTCTCCCCCTCTCCCCTAAATTTTAATCTTTACACATCCCCGTATTTTTTTTTCCTGTGTGGATACTTAGGTCAAACTCTTTTGAATTATTACAGATGTCATTTAGAATGTTCCAAGGTTTGATGCAGTCAGCATAATGTTATACATAAATGGAAATACCTGAAAGATTGCACCATCTCAAGAGGAGCATTTTCCATTTTTACTCTGTATAAGACATTCTTCATGACACTAGAAAATTCCTTTAATAAACATATGTCTCCCTGTAATACACTTCCTTGATTAAAATAATCTGATGATTACCCTGTAGTATAATCGTATGTAATGGACTTCTCTACTAGCAGCAATGCAATGATCCAGGACAATTCTGAGGGACTTAGGAGAAAGAACGCTACCCACATCCAGAGAAAGAACTGTGGGAGTAGAAACATAGAAGAAAAACAACTGCTTGATCACATGGGTCAATGGGGATATGATTAGGGATACAGACTCTAAGTGATCACTCTAGTGCAAATACCAATAATATAGAAATAGGTCTTGATCAATGACACATGTAAAACCCAGTGGAATTGTGTATTGGCTATGGGAGGAGGGAAAGAACATGAATCTTGTAACCATGGAAAAATATTCAAAATTAATTAATTAAAGATTTTCAATTAAAAAATTAATAATCTGATAATTATCTATGAGTTGTTTATGTTATTTTAGCTTTTAAGGAATAGTATATTAGTTTCATATATGCATGTTATACAAGAGATGTTAAGGTGGGTGTTTTTCTCTATCAAATCAAACACTTTTTCTAAGGTGGAAGGTTAGGGTATTGGTTCCAAGGCAGAAGAGTGTTAAGGGCTAGACAATGGAGATTAGGTGACTTTCCAAGGGTCACACAACTAGGAAGTATCTGAGGTCAGATCTGAATTTAGAACCTCCCATCTCTAAGCCTAGCATTAAATCTACTGAGCCACCTAGCTGCCCCCTATATCAAATGCTTTTTTATAGGCAATAAACAATAAGCACAGTAGGGTTCTACAGGATCCCACTGCCTTAAGTCAGTTGTATATGCAAAATTATGGTCTGTCATAAGACATCACTGTATAAGCCTCCCTGCTCCCATACTCTTTCTTCCTCAAAGATGCCTTTGTGCATATGTAGAGCATTCATCAAGGATGTCCTCACTGTCTCCATGGATGATTCCAACAAAAATTTTCTGGAAATAAGAAAGTAGCCATTAATTGGAAGTTGTAAATATTTTGTTAGTTACAATTTTTAAGGTAGTAAGTAAGGTCCCTTATTTCTTGCAAGTATTTGGTATCTTCACCTCTTTAAGGTATCTTGAGAATCAATCACTCAACACCCTCAAAACTGTGTTTCTTCCAAAATGAGGCACAAGTATGCACATATATATATGTGTGTGTATATATATATATATATAGTGATATATGTATGTGATCTAGACTAGCTTTTTTCCCATCTTGATTTTACTATGATTCCTAAATTTTTGTGGTACATCAGGAATTGTGATATTACAATCCAAATTCAATGGCACTACTGTTATTGATGGAGAAAAGATTTGTTAAAAAATCTTCCTAGAATTTTGTCTGTTGCTTTCCTATGGTTTCATTATAAAATACCTTTGGAATGATTTGGCTTAGCTGGTTCTCTCGTCAAGTTTTCTATGAACTATTTTTCCTCCTGTCTTTCTTGCTGTTTTATGAAGTGATAATGGTCATAGTCTCCTACCATCCTTCTCCAAAGAATTTTACAATGGAGATTATATTCTAAACTGTGTGTTGCCCTTGGATACCACATCACTCTGCTCAGCAAGGAGATCAAGTGTTTGCTAATTGAGGCAATTCTTAGGCTCTTGTAGATTTCTTGTAGAGACTGATTTATGTCAGTTAAGTTTCCTTGATAAATGGTGATAATTTGTATTAATATTGGTCTCATTTCCCATTTATCATTGTCAAACAACTAGCCTAAAAAGGCCATTTTAAGATACGGTTTGATCTTTACTCAAACAAGCTGAGAATCTATATACAGACAGCTAATTCGGAAGTGATAACCTCAATGGTAACAAATTCTTTCCTATGAGTCATGGTTATCATTGGGTAATCCAGTCTTTGCCCTAGAACAAGAAATTTAGAAGACATGAAAATTTAACACATGTACTACTTTAGTTGAGTAGAAGGAGGTGAGGGGAACACAAATCCAAATGCATTTTTGGCAAAAACAAAGAGCAAACTATTTACAGTTTACTTCCCTCCATCCCATCCCATGTAAAGCATCCACCTACCACACATTTTCTTCACATGGGTAAAAAGGAACTATATGAAATAAGACTAAAAAGGTATATGGAGCCCATATGAGGAGGAGGGCTTTAAATGTCAGACTAAAGACATGCTCTATAAGTTTTCCTTCTGGAAGCAACAGAGAGTTCCTAATTTTTTTAGTAGTGTAGTGACATGGTCAGATTCCTGTTTTAGAAATATCAATTTGGCAGCTCTGCAGAGAATCAACTGAAGCATGGTAGAGTGGGGGATGTGGGTGGAGAGAAGAATGAAAGCAAGTAAAGCAATTAAGAAACTATAGCAGTAGTTCAGGTGTGAATGTTGAGGACCTGAACTAGGACAGTGGCTGTGTGATGAGACAGATGGGAATGTATGTGAGAGATGTTAAAAATACAGAATCAATCAGACTTAACAATTGATTGAATATGGTTCTAAGGATGACGCAAAGTTCAATTATTTCTCTGAAGATGCAAACCTGAGTAAGTGGAAATATATAGTAATGAAACAGGGAAATTTGGAAGGATATGGATTTGAGCTAGGTTTTATAAAAGTTAAATCTGAAAAGCCTACAAGGCATCCAAGTAAAGATGTGTCTAGCAAACAGTTGGTAAAGCAGAGTCAAAGTTCAGGAGAGAGATCAGGGCTCAATACATACATACATATACATGCATCACACATATGCATGTAAACATGCACACATACATGCACCATCTGCATAGAGATAATAACTGAATCCTTAGAAGCTAATGAAGTCACTGAGAGGATATAGAAAAAGAGAGTAGAGGGCTCATGACAGTCTTGTGGCTACCCATGTTTACTACACAGGAGAAGAGGAAACCTAGAATCACCCTACACTACTGAGGATTTATCAGAGCAGGACTTTGTAAGAAGTGATACAAATACTAAATAAGGGCCCTAAAAAGCACTGCCCATCTTTCTTTAATCCACATCCACCAGAGCCATAGTCTTCAGACCCAGAATTGATACAGCTTGGGGAGATTGCCTCAATGAATTATTTCCCAGCACTGTGCTATGCTAGGGGTGAATTTATATACTGAATACAATATACAGCCTGATGCTCTCTGAATAACTGAAGAAGAATTTGCAGAAGGGGGTTCTCCATCTTTTCTAGTCCTCAGAGGAGCCTTAAAATGAAAAGACTGGAAGTCAGGAATTAACTGTGAAAATAAATGCAATCATGGTAAGAAAGCCATTTCTGTTCTCCCTCATTCGTGTTCTACCTAAGTGCAGGGCAATCAGATATATAACATGGAGTGTAGAAGGTAGTGTACAGCTTGATACACATCCATCTTGGGACCAAATGAAATACTCTTCCCTATCAATTATGAGTAAATGGTGTTCTTTGCATTAGCTAAGATCCCTACCACATTTCAACATCCCCTTAATGAGATTTGGAAAAACTTGACTAATTTGAAAATAACTTCTTTTTTTTTTCAAAAAAAGCTTAAGAATCATGTCCAGCAGGTGAAATGGGTTTTACAGTTGTTTTAGCCAATGGACTTGACTATCGAACTGAAAGAAACCACAACTTTAAGGACAGAACCAGGACTGCAAAAACTATTTATAACTGGGTCCAACCATAAGAGATTACAAGTTTGAAAAGTTAGAAGGACACTTAGAAGTCATTCACTCCAACCTACACCAGAGTCCCTCTATGATATCCCTAATGAGTGGTCATTATATAATGTCTGAGCAGTATTTCCAGGGAAGAGCAAATTTTTCTTCTTCTCCATCATCATCATCATCCTTCTTATATTATATTTGATGGAGTTCAGATAGGAATGATCCTATAACTGTTACTAAAAATTACTATCTTATTACTGTTCTTTTATGTTTAATGTTTGGCAGATTCTTGTGCAGCAGATAAAATTATTGCATTTGTAGTTAAATAAAATGTTAAGCTATAAGTGCATTTTCAAGTGAAATCATCTTCAAGACAACTCCAGCAGCAGACAAAATGACAAGAATGATATATTTTGTCCTGCTCCTAAATTATTTTTACTTTGTCCAGTAGGTCTATATTTTAAGAGCTTTTTGTTCCACAAATTTAGAGGATATTAGTGTTCAGAATGGCTACATCTATTAAAAATGTGATGCAGAAATTCTATGGATTAATATTCTGCCTTGAAAATTGTAGACAGCGGTTTTGTCTGTAAGGAGGTTCTGACTGGAAATTCTAGTACTGTTTATCTGTTAAATTCTCAATACTATTTTGAGGTTTATATTTATAGTATGGGAATTCACTTTCTGTTAGTTGATGAAGGATAGCAAGCTTCCGGTGCATAGAATTCTGATCATTTGATCATGTCCTTCTAGGTAGTTAGTAAATACTACATTATTTTCCCCCTGCAGTAATGTGAACAAATTTTTTTTTTGCCATTTTCTTATGAAATCTACATGATCAGTAAGTCAAGGGTCCTTGAGAATGACCTTTCTACTATTTCTTCCGGTAGCAATTATCCAGTCATTTATTAGCATTATAAACCATTCTTCATGACAGGCGTGTTATTGTTGTTGGATCACATTTAAATAGCACTTTAAGATTTTTAAAGCTTTTATTCTACACAGCCCTGTGAGATAAGTAGTAAAGATGTTATTATTCTTATTTTACAAAGAGAACTGAGGCTTAAAGTTGGTTATGATTTGCCCAGGATCACCAAAGCTTTTAAGTGTCAGAGCCAGGATCATGGAGTATTTTCTACCACCAAAATAACATACATAAAGCAGTTGTACATACTAAAGGGCTAAACGTTAACTAGTTCACAGATTTAGAGCTGAATGGAACTTTAGAGATTAGAGAATCCATCCTCTTCTGTTTTATAGATGAAGAAACTGAGCTTGAGAGAGGTTAAGTGACTTGCTCAGGACCACACAGCTAACAAGTATCTGAAACAGGATTTGAACTCAGTTATTCCTGACTCTCAAGCCAGTAATATATAGAATCTACCACCTAGCCACCTCAAACCTAAATCTCCTAACTGCATTCCATCTTCATTTATCATTGTCAGAATATCCCCCAAATACTTCCTGTTATTGGAGTTCATTATTCAGCCACTGAAAAGGGGAACCTTGTTTCCTTGCTTGTTGTTATAAGAATGATCTTTTAATCTATTGCGCATTGTCCTTTAGCAGTGTTCCTTTACCACTCTGACCTTCTCTGTCCCTTTGGAGTGGAGATGGATGCCTAGGGAGCAGCACTGAAGAAACCCCAGGAGGGCCCCCACAAAGCCCACAATACCAGTATTTACACTTACTCATTACCTATTACAAAAGATAATTTACTTGGACTGACAGAAGTACTATAATGACCCAAAATTGCTGGCAGTTGTGGTTTTGGAAATTTGGCACTATTTTCAAGATGGGATATGATCCTTCATTATTTTTACAAATTATACAATTAGTCTGTATGCACGTTGTCAGTTACTTGGTCAATCAGAATGTATTGAGTAGCCACTATGTGCCAAGTACAGTAGAGTCTCCTCCTCTCATGACTCAACCTCAAGAGTGGCATATAGGTCAGGCTCCACCTCTATATGGATCCTTTATTCCTGCTCTCTCCTTTATAGCCTCATGGAAGGCACAAAGGACGCTAGTGGTGTAGATCCAGTCTTCTCGTAAGCTATAGTTACAACACTGTTCCCAGCTTATAGGCAGCGGGGTCCAAAATAATTTCAGAGCCTATTCATGCTTCCAGCACATTTTACCACCATCTTAGTGGGCCACCAAAGCTTCTTTCATAGCAAAGTTCTGTACTTCTACTGTACCCTTGATGGTCCAGGTGGCCTTTTGATGTATGGCTTTATGTATAAGGATGACAGCACAGCCATTGCGACAAATAATCCTAGACAAAAGTCATAGGGTCTGGGACAGCTTATTCTAGTCACTATTCCTCCATGGTACAGGATGGGATTGAATTGTCAATATCTCTAGTAAAATCATTAGAGTCTGGCCTAAAGATGGGAGGGTCTGGGTTCAAGTCTGATCTCAGACACTTTCTAGCTATGTGACCCTGATCAAGTCACTTAACCACCATTATCTAGCCCTCACCACTCTTCTGTCTTGGAACCAATACACAGTATTGATTCTAAGATGGGAGAGAAGGGTTGTTTTTTTTTTTAAAAGAATCATTAGATTACTACACTGTGGCATTTAATTATTTTTCCCAGGTTGCTATCAGCCCAAGAAATGTTCAGTAGTTTTTTTTAAAAACTATGTTTTGAAAACCATAATCTAGTTTCTTGGGATGCTCTCTTGATTGTCTCAGACCACAGACAATAATTTGTTCTACCCTTCTGACAGAGATGGCAGAAGTTTCTGGGGCACAGCTCTTCCTGACAATGGAATACTACTGTTAAATAAATGGACAGGTAGAGGGGTGACCTAAGGTTTAAAACAATTTGTAATATTATACATCTCACTTATAACAAGAATGAGTCCTCTACCTGCCCAACAATGTCTTCACTGTGAAAAACAGTATACTTTTTGTTCTTAGAAATTCTAAATTTCAGAAAGCAAGAGGCCTTCATCCCTTTTATGGGAATGAATGAATGAATGAATGAATGGATGGATGGATGGATGGATGGATGGATGGATGGATGGATGGATGGATGGATAAAGGCATGGATGAACAAAAAAAGCATTTATTAAGCACTTACTTTGTGCAAAACACTGCATGCTAAGTGCCCAGCATAAACTTAAAAGAGCAAAATAATCATTGCTCTCAAGGAGTTCACAATTGAATAGGGGTTGACAATACATTTGGGAGGGGGGATTCAGCTGCAAGTTCTATGGAAAGGTTCTATGGTCCTTAAAATGTAGCAGCAAAACATATGGTAATTCAATTTCTTTAATGTTATTTTAAAGGGAAAAAAAGCATGCCAATTTCTAATGTTGAACAGTTTGACAATGCCAAGGACTTTAGTGCAAGGACTTTCTTTTTCTGGTCTTTAGTAGCTGTGGCTGCTGAGGAGGTGACAGCTGCAAGTAGTTGCAGGAGGAGTTGCCAAGTCTCCTCTCCACAAGGACTGATTCCCTAGAGAATGGCTATAAAGTCTGGGCTGGAAGCAAGGCTGGTGGTCTGTCTGGAGGTGTACTCCTTTTCCTGGGGTCCTTAGGCTTGGGCTATTTCCATCTGGATTTGATGTGATGGTCAAGAGAGCAGTAGTCTGATTGGTTGACATATGCCACCTTCTGCATCTCCCTTAGGATGCCTTTCTGTTCCAGTCAGGTTGCCTTGCCTACCCTGTGAATGCCAGTTGACTTGAAGAGTTGGACTTCTCCACAGAGATTGCTGTGAGAATATTAGAAATTCTCAGCAATGAGAAAATGATAGTTTTGTCTACCTTGGAGAAGCATCTTCAGACAGGTTACCAGGAATTACAAAGGTTTAAGAAGGGATGTGATCTCATGGGTGTCAAGCAGTAGTCTAATGAAGAGTAGATGCCCTCTTAAGGATAATAAGAAACTAGCTCGATTCAATCATTACATTTATCTATATGAAAGTTATTAAAAAGTTGTCTTTCCTGATCAAAACTTTCATTGTATGTTGTATTCACTTGTGCATTTATTTCTTGCTGCTTTATATCATATCTAGGTGTGTATATCTATTTCTCATTGAGGGAAAGCTTTCTTGTTTAAATTATTACTCCTATTTCCTAAAAAAAAGCTTACAGACACATAGTTGGCACTTAATAAATGTTAGTAGAATATGGCCCAATGGAAAATAACTGTTTCTCATACCCTGTCAAGAGCCTGTGGTTTTAGGCATTGGTTCATTAGAAAGTTATTTTATGGTTAACGTTCACCAAAAAGTGGGGTCCTTTTGTGATTTATATGGGCTTTTGATTATCAGAGATTGTTTATGTGGAAATAATTTGGGAAGGATAATGATATCAAGTTAGAATTTTTTTAATGTGATAAAATTTGGCTATAAAATTATTGTCTGAGGCAAAGCAATCTGATGCCTCCACCTTTACTTGAGAATAAGAAATAAAACAGAACCAATTGGTTCATATTGGAACAGATTAATCAATCAATCAAAAATATTTATTAGGGATTGACTATGAGCCAGGAACTGTGCTAGGCAATGGAGATGAAAAGACAACAGACAGATTAGACGAATAACTTGAGATCCGTGAAAGCGAATTTGCCATTAGATACTGAACAGAGTAGAATAAATTTCCATTTTTAGGTCCAACTCTAAAAGTAAAAGACTCCCACATGGTAAGCCATATGTTATTTGGGGTTTCTGCCTTAGAAGGACAAAAAACAGAGCTGGCCTATTCAAAATCAAAACCTATGGTTTGAAATGAGCTAGAAATGCTAAATGGAATATTTAGGTCTTATACAATGTTGAAAGATATCAGGTTGGCAAAGGAATTTTTATGCTAAATGTGTTTTTAATCAAATAAACATTTAGCCCTACACTACGCTTCTAGTCCAATATCTCACTCATGAAATGGAGATGATCCTGGGTTCCTGATGGTCTACACCAACAGAATGAAAGTACTAGCTTTTGATATCAAGCTAAAAGGACTTCAAAAGAAGTCCTAACCCCTGACCATCGGCCAAACTAAGTTAGAAAAAGTTTGGCCATGGGATAATGATTTTTAGTCACAGCAACCCCTAAAGATCAGCTATTGAAATGAACAAGACTTGTGATCTGTGCTAATTTTTTTTAAAGCATCCTCACTAATGAAAATATTTGCATACATAGAGGCCCCAAAAGTATCTAAATGGCCATATCCTTCAATCTAGTGATTGAAGTACTAATTCTAGGTCTATACACCAAATATCAAAGAACAAGAAAAAGAATTTATATATACAAAAATATTTGTAGACATCCCTTCTGTAGCAACAAAGAACTGAAGGCAAAAGGGTTATCCATCATCTAAGGAATGGGTGAAAAAATCATGATATATGAACACCTTCTAGTGTTATATGTCTTATATGTCTTCATGTGTTATATGTCTTAAGAAACAGCAAATGGGAGAGTTTCAGAGAAATATGGAAATCTTATATAAATTGATGCAGAGTAAAGTGAATAGGACCAGGAGAAGAATTTATACAATAACAAATATTATAAAGAAAACTTTGAAAGATTTAAGAACTCTGATGAGGGGACAGCTGGGTAGTTCAGTGGATTGAGAGCCAGGCCTAGAGATGGGAGGTCCTAGGTTCAAATCTGACCTCAGACAATTCCTAGCTATGTGACCCTGGGCAAGTCACTTGACCCCCATTGCCTAGCCCTTACCACTCTTCTGCCTTGGAGCCAATACACAGTATTGACTCCAAGAGGAAGGTGAGGGTTTTTAAAAAAAAAGAACTCTGATGAATACAATGACCAACCACAAATCCAGAGACAGTAGTATGCTTTACAGACTACCCATCTCCTGACAAAAAAGGTGATGCATTTAAGATACAAAACAAGACATACATTTTCAAACATGGCTGGGCAGGAATTTATTTTGCTTGACTACACTCATTTGTTAAAGGATTTTGTTCTTTCCTTTTTTTCCCCTGGTAGGAGAGGGGAACAGTTGAAGGAGGGGGGGGGGGGCGCGGAATGCTTGTTATTTGAAAAAATACCCTACTGGATCTGGAATCAAGAATCCTAGGTTCCAATCCCCATCCTGTAACTTACTGGCTGTGTGGCCTTGGGCAAGTCCCTTAACATATTTGGGCCTAAGTTACCTAAACTCTAAAATGAAGGATATAGTCTAGATCATTGTTGGCAAAGTCTTGGCACGTGTGCTGAGCCAGCAAGGGGAAGCTGCTGTTTCCCCACTCCACAGTGCCCAAGGACATTTTTTGTATGCCTTGCTCCTCTGTCCAGCAGCCCAAAGCAAGCAATTCCTTCCTACACTTTCTGGACTAATGGGGGGCGGGGCACCTCACAGGCAGCTTGACGTTGCAGTTTGGGCACATGAACTTGAAAACATCCACCAACACTGGCCTAGGTGAATTCCAAGGTTCCTTCCAACTCTTAAACCTATTACCTTGAATCTGTTGTTGAACTGAAGTATCTTCCTTTCCACTCATTCTAAAGTTTGTCTTCGGTTTTCTAAAGTATTTCCAAACTCTTAAACCAAAAGTTTCTCAATTGCTTTCTTTAGCATAAAAGACTGTAAATTTTCTAAAGGCAGCAGTTTGCTTCAATTATACATATTCTTATCCCCAACAATGTCTTTCATTTCAAATACTAAATGACTATTTTTTAATAAAATTGAGGCATGACTCAAAACTAAGACAAATTTTCCTCTTCTAGATATGATGCACCTAACATGTACTCATTGAAAATACCCTCTTATTCCTGTTAGCCTAAGTGTGTCATACTCATAGTTCCTATGACAGAAAGTTGGCAACATTAAGAAGTTGGGTTTTTTGTTTTTTAGCAGTCACCCTACTTTGAGTTTGCACCATTATTAAAAAGAAAAGAAAAATCATTTTCCACTTTGACTATCAGGAGTTGAGTAAGATGCCAATAATTTGTGGTGACATAATGCCTCTCTTCATTTCTAGGAACATAAAGTTTATAATTGGATCCTTAGAAATCATCTAGTTCTACTCCATAATTTAACAAATTATGAAACCAAGGTCGAAAAGATTAAGTGACTTGCCCAAGATAACACCACCAGAAAATAGCAGAGCTAGGATTTGAAGCTATGGTATAGTGGGTATCCTGGGCTCCAAACTCTTATTCCTGAAAGAGTTCTATTCCCAGAGTCTCCAGGTGGGATGGGGATACAAGCTAGGGATTTCTCTTCTCTCCAGTGGTGTAAAACAACTTGAACATTAACTACAAATCGAACGTTTTTTCTATGATACACTGCTGCCTCCAAATAAAAGCACTCTAACCTAAATGAAATGTTTTTCTATACATTGTAACTAAGTATACAGATCTAAGTAATTTGGGCTCTTAAGATTATTTTTCTACCAAAGAAAACTGAAATCTATGATTTTGAAAAATTTACTCAAAATACTTCTTAAATCTTTTTAAATTTTTAAATCTTAATATTGCACTAACTTTATGAGAATTTTTTCTTTGACAGATACTTGAAAATACAGTCAGTCATCTTGACCCATTCAATCACAAATGTGATTGACTCAAAGAGCTCTAGATGAAACTCAAAGAAATCTAGATGAAATGGGCTACTACCAGAGCTATTTTGCTTTGAAGGAATATATCAATCTGATATTCTTGATAAGAAAAGTATCCAGAGAACAAATCATTTTAGTGCCATATAAAATTAACTGGTAGTAACTGTGGTTTGGATGCCTTTTCCTGAGAAACATCCTAAGAAAGCAAACACACAGATACATATGTACATAAAATATATGCATATATTTATATGTACATTATTATTTATATGTTTGTTTACATTTGTATTTTAAATCACCTTCTACAAATTTGACCAGGCACAATGAAGTTAAAATTGGAAGACCTGGTTTTGAATTCTGACTCTGCTACCTCCTATCTATTCCCTTTGGGGCAAGTAATTTAACATTTTTGATCTTCAGGTGTATCTATAAAATGAGAGAATTGGATGAGAGACCTCTAAGATAACTAAGATTCTATGATTCACATAAATAATTCATGGGAAGAATTTTTAGCTCTCAATACACTGGAAACAAACCCCCTGCTCTTTAAAAGTACTTAGGGCTCAGCTTATATCTTTCACATTTTCTAAATAATGATTTGCCCAAAGTCCCAATATAAGAAAAAACTGTATATTTCATGAGTATAGGTTAGCAGTTCAAAATTTACATTCAAAGATTCTACACCTATAGATAAATTCCTAGCTTACACCCCATTTTATATGAAGGCTATAGGGGCAGAAATACTCTATAGAGGTGAAAGTTTAGAGTTTAGGATAACAAGGATGTCATTCAGCTGCCCAGCAAGGCCATTTTTCTCCAAAAACAGAATAGGATGCCTCAAAAAGGGGAAAGTTTTCCAGTAGGTTTAGGTAGTAGCTGGATGACAATTTGTTGAGGATATTATTATCATATTGGCCATGTCCAAAAATGCATCCTATTCTGAATATGTAGTTCATTGTTCCTTTGTTAGGAGGTAGAGAGAATTCTTCATTGTTCCTCTAGAATTATGGTTAAATATTGCATTGATCAAAGTTCTAAACCTTTCAATATTGTTATTATTTTTGCAATGTTGTTGCTACAGTATAAATTTGTCTCCTGGTTCTGTTCACTTCACTTTGCATCAGTTCTTACAGGTTTTCTCAGATCTCTCAGAAACCATCCCCTTCATTATTTCTTACTATATAACATTATTTCATTACATTCACATGCCATAATTTGTTCACCATCCCGTAATTTATGGAAACCCCCCTTAGTTTCCAGTTCAAATTCCCATTTGCCACTGCAAAAAGATCTAATATAAATATTTTTGCACATGTGGGACCTTTCACTCTTATTTTGTTCTCTTTGGGATTATAAAATTGGTAGTAGTATTGGCATAACATCATTTTGACAACAAAAAAAAAAGATCAGATGACATCATAGACAATTAATAAATACTTATTGACAACTTCCTGTTCAAACAAGTTAGATATGGCTTTCAATTATAAGATTCTACAATTTTACAATTCTGGCCCAATATCAATAACCAGGCAATCATGGACAGGATAACTTTTAAAACCTCCTAAAGGTTATGGTAGAAAAGTCTGAACTAAAATAAATCCCTCACCTATAATTCCTAAGAAGGACCAAAAGTACCCTATACTCTCAAATATCCCCCATATGAGAAACTAAGCCAGAACAGGATTGTTCAAGACCAATTCATTGGCATGCCCCCTGTGTGGCAAAAAAAAACTGGAATATTGGAAGAAAAGAAAATTTTTTAAAACATGTAAATCTTTGCAATCGTCTGAGAAGTTGCTAAGAAGCTTTCACCTTCTGCCAGGGCTGTTAGCACATGGCACAGAAAACAGATTGAACATATAAGTACAGGCCCCAAACCAACTATATCCCTAGCTAAAACTATCCTCTCCTCTTTATTTTTACTTGTTTCATAAGCAGAGAGAAAAGGCCATGATATAAAAATAAAAGAATCAATCATAATTCTTACATTTATATAATGATTTCAAGCTTACAAACTGATTTACAAACATGGTCTTAATTGATTACCACAGCAACCCTCTGAGGTGGATAGAATAATTATTATTATCCTTATTTTACAAATAAAGTTGAGGATCAGCGAAGTTGAATATCTTGAACCAGTTTACATAGCAAATGGAAGAATGTTAAGTTTTAGTTCAAATGTCTCATCATGACATGGTGATCCTAGGTTCTCAAAGACTATACCAAGCAGAGTACAAGTTCTAGCAATTCCTTACAAGAATGAATGGCTTAAAAGATAAGTTCAGTGAAATATAGAGAGGTTAATCACCAGAAAGTCAGTTGGTCATTAAGGGATCAATGTTTTTGACCACACTAATTCATATAAAATATCTACAAGGGTGTGGGGATATTCCAATCTATACCATTAAAGGAAGTAACCATACTAATGAAATCATAAAATTTTTAAACTAAGAAGTATTGAAGTATTTATAACTATGTGTCATCATCTGAAGAGAAATCATTTATCATATTTCCAAGATAAATTACATCATCTGTTTGGGTTTTTAGGATTTAGCACTGCAAAGAACTCTAAAGATTATCTAGTGCAAAATCCTTGTTTTACAGAGAAGAAATCCAGGGCCTGAAGATTTGAAATTATTTGCCCTAAATCAAACAGATAATAAATACTAGAGGTGAAATTCAAATTACGGTCAAAAGACTTCTAAATCCACTATTCCTTCTAAATTCGTGGTATTTTCTCTCACTGCCTCAGCCACTCACCTTAACTTCCTATACCTGTAAAACTTTTATCTATAGAATAGAAACAATCTTCTTAAAAAACAGAGTACAAAAAAGAAGATACGGACAAAAGAAATAGGCAAAACAGAAAAGGAAGAGAGGCATGATAACTGTCCTCAAATATTCAAAAGGCTGTCCTGTGGAAAAGAGAATAGATATATTCTTCTTGGTCACAGAAGACAGAACTGAAGAAAATGGATTGAAGTCGCACATCAGATTTGGGCTTGATATAAGGAAAAACATCTAATGATTAGAATTATTCGGGAATAGAATGGACTATCTCAGGTTCCCACTCACTAGATGGCTTCAGAGAATACTTGCATGACCATTTGTCAAACATATTGTAGAGGGGATTCCTGTTCAAGTATCTGTGTGACCTTCAAGGTCCATTCCAACAGTAAGATTCTATGATTCTGTGAATAATATGTACCTGTCATTTGAGTATTTTTCAATCACACATATCGAATTCAATTTTTCTCCCTTCAAGATTAGAAAAGTACTGCTATGCATCTATTAGAAAATGAAGGAAAATAACCTCCTCCATCCCTCTCTCCTTTGATAAGCCCTTCCCCTTTAATACAGGTAAAAATTCCATGTCACATCTGCCAGAAATTCTTTTTCTAGTCATACTCTGACTACGAGGTCGTGGGTTAAAAACAAAATAAAAAAGAACTTATAGCCATGCTTACTTTTCTCTGTATGGGTTTTTTAGTTTATCATACCAGGCAGAAAGTTCCACTGATTCCTATTTTCTTTGCACTCTAAGTATTCACAGAAATAGCAAAATGAAGAGTAGCATAAGAAAACAAAGTGTATTCTCAACTATGTGTATATACATATATATAAATGCCTAATGATATCCCAAGTAATCTTTGTATCTATGCAACAATACATTCTCATTCATCTTATAAACCTTTTAAACAGCACTGTGAGAAGTAAAAAAAAAAAAAAGCTTTCCTATCCCCACCTTTATACATGGAAAAAAGAGGCACAGAACAACTAAGTGACTTGCCCATGTCCAGAGTAGTGAATATAGAACTAGAACTAAAATCCTAGTTCAACATTTTCCCACTAATTTGCTGAACTGTTTACTTCCCTAGAAGCAGCCCATGTGCAAACAAAGGAAACTACATATTAAAGAAAGCTTAATTCACTTCCTGAACAATGAAAGAAACTGGATACATGAATTTCGGCCATTCTGTTTTTAAGTTTACAGAGGAAAAGAAAAAATAATATGGATAAAGTAAGAAAATAGAAGAGAAAAAAAAGAGAAAGTGTAGAATATTTGGCAAAAGCATCAATAATTTGACCTGAAATTACTTCTAAGAAATATAACTATAGTCAGGTGACTGATCTTTTAAACAAACATGTGACAATAAATATAACTAAATAACAACACATATTATTACAGAGCTTCATAGTTCATATAAGGCAGTGTTGTGGATAGAGTGATAGATAACTTGGGTTCAAATCCCACACCCATTGACACTAGCTGTGTGATTACAGCAAGTGAGCTTCAAGCAATTTTCTAAGTTATTGATGGGTTTTGCCTGTTACTGGTGAAGAGAGTTCCCACCAGGTCTTTGACTTATTGATATTTCATAGTTAAAAAGCTGTGCATTATCTCACTTAGCTCCTTAAATTTGGTGAGGTCAACAATATTACTCCCTCATATATAATATCACATGTAACACTTTACAGTTTACAAAATGCCTTCCTAACAATTATGAGAATACAACATTCTATGGTTTTAGAAATACATACTCAGAAGGATGAAGTAAATTACACCTGGAAACACAACTAATAGATGGAAGGGTCAGAACTCAAATTCAATTTTTTTTTTTTTAATGCAAGTCTTGAGACTCAAAAAGATCTGCTTAAGGAGTAATACTGAAACTCAAAACCATGCCTCTGGCTTCAAATTCAGTATTCTTTCCAGTGCACCACAGTTCAAAGTAGGAAATGCAAAGTAGGATGTATAACCTCATTAGGAGACTATATACTTATCCCATTGGTGGTACAAACCTTCATAAAACTGTTCTGTTGTAAATGCCTTCAGAGATTCAGGAACATTGTTTTGAATAATATCAATGGGGACAAATCTTCACATTAAAGGTAGATTTGATTTTCTGGAAATGACCAAAAGTCATTCAGTATCAGTGGTAAATAAAATGTTCCAGCTGTGTGATAGTATTTTTTGGGCCCCAGAAGTACAAAATTACTTTCTTGTATGGCAAAAAGAAAAAAAAAAACTAATTCCCAGAGCAATTCCAAAACCAGTTACAGACATGTTTTGTGCAGTAGAAGCATTTCTGGATTCAGTTTATTGCCTCCCAAGGAGACAAAATTCATTTGTATGTATAAATTCTGGCATGTTTATTTAAAAGATCAGTCTCCTAACTTTATAGTCATGCTTTGTATTTCGAGTCAAAAGTTTGTCACTCAGTCCATCAAGCACACAGGATAGGAAGCCTTCATTTCAATTAATCAACCCACAACATATATTAAGTTCCTACCTAATACTATATGACTTCTGCCCCCAAGGAGTTGTTGTTCCAAGTTGTTCATGACCTTGTCTCTAATAATTTTGGGGGGAGGAGGCCTCTGTCCCCAATCTTTCTCTCAACATCCCACAACTAAAACCCACTTGACATTTCCTGGGGTTTCATGGTGAGTTATCCCACAAAAGAAACCTACTCTTATTGATATTCAGATCTGATTACTTAACAGAGCAGTGTTGTGATAGTTTCTTCAGTGCCCCTTCCACCTCCTTTTCTCTTTATCTCCTAGTCGTTTTTAAGTCCAATTCCCATCCCCCAACTCCATCCCTCTTTTGAGCCCAATATTCTGCCTAGCTGCTGCTCCCTCCCCCTTCTCCTCATTACCACTGCAACCCGGAGTGGAAACTGCAGACTGAAACTCCCCTATGGCTCTAGCAGTGAATGCTGGGCATGCTCAGTAGCCCAGGCAGGCTTGGACGCCACTGACAGTTCTCCGCCTCTGATTTGTCGTTACCCCCCTTCCCCCACCAGGAGATACTGAAATGTTTATTTGCAAGGTACAAGGCCTCTTTTTCCCAGAATGACCCCATTTTAATTTTATTTTTGCTTCTTTAAATTTTTTTTTTGCAAATTTCTAATAGCTCTTGAGGAAAGAGATTTGGAGGTTGCTTTTTCAGCACCGCGGACAGCGCCGCGCTATAGTCCACGACCCCCTGCAACCTCAGCCTCCAGCCCCCCACCCCAACCCCCTCCATGCCCGCCCCAACACCAAGCTAGGCTCTCTCTCCCTGCTGCGATCGCAGCCGCAACTACTTTAGCTCCCCACCGAAGGCCGAGCAGGAATACCGGACCGACTGCTACTTACACTGCTCCGCTTTGGTGGACATGATGTGGCCCAGGTGGCAAGGCTTTGCCCCCAATGTCTCGGTCTTGCGGGCTCCCTCGCTCCGCCAGCTATGTGGCCAGGAAATGAACGCATCCCACCCCCCTCCCACCTCCCCTCCCCTTTTTTCCCCCCTCCCCTACGCCCTTGTCGCTACCATTCGGACCAAGAGCCCAGCAAATGCTGGAATCACTCCCGGGAGGTTTGGGAACCGCCCCCGGGGAGATTAATGCGATTTGCTGGGCGGCCGAAGGTTTCCTGTCCTTGTTCCCCTGGGGTTGCCCGCCTCGGCGTGGGCGAGAGAACCAAAAGAGAGGCTGGGAGAGGGAGACAGAAGTGGCTCCTAGTGAAATAGGGAAATGGACTCGACCGGATGGGGGGAGGGAGCAGTATTTCCATTCATAAGGCGAAAGGAGAGGATGGGAGTTTCCCAGAGAAAAGCCTCTTAAAGTGGCGGAGTCCCCGTGCATTTGGGTCCCCCACCGGAGTTCTCCCTGGCTGTAGACCCTCCTCCAGTGATGCCCCTCAATGGCTCAGCAGGCGGGAAAGGGAGGGGCACAGGTGTGACCCATGCTTAGTCCTAACTGCAGGGGAGGATGGGAAGAATGACTTTCCTAGGGATAGCGAAAGAGGACAAGCATAGAAAGAAGACTATCGCTTCTGAAGACGGAAACAACAGGAGATGCTTCTCTTCCTTGCTGTTGGCAAAGGATTTTCCCCAGTTTCCTTCCTAATAATAGATAGCATTTATATAACCTTTTATGGTTTAAAGGTGCTTTACATACATTATTTCATCTGATTCTCACAACAAGCCTCTGAAGCAGGTAATGAAGTTAACAAAAGCTTGTGTTATAGTGAGAAAAAGTGGAAGAAACGCCCTGAATTCAAGTCCTGTTTCTGCTTCTATTTGTGTACCTGGTTAAACTTCATTTCTCCGAGTCTCAGATTTTTTCTTTGGAAAATGAGGAAGTAAGACTTCACTGGTTCTAAATGGTTCTCATTCTATATTCCTCGGTTTACAACTAAAGTACAAGAAAGATGTGTTGTCTTATCTAGCCAGAGTCATATAGCTAGTCAGCAGGAGAATCAAGATTAGAAACTAGATTTCCCTATTCCAAGATCAGTGATCTTAACATGATAGCACAGTTCCTAGTAGATTCTCATTCTGTTCCTTTGGGTTATAAGGAAATTTCTTGAAAAGTTCTTGGAATGGGAAGAGGTTGTAGGAATAAGTTTCAAGTGAAGATGACTTTTGAAGGGATAGACAAATTAAGGGTGAAAAATTGGAAATACTACCAGTAGTTAAAAGAGATAGGTCACTGAAAACAAGGAAGAACATCCTCCCCTAAAGTATAGTAAAAGGGACATAAAAAAGTGGAAAGGAGAAAGGAAAAGGAAAGGAGAAGGAAGAGAAGGAACAGGAAAAGGAAGAGAAAATCAAAGCAACACCTGCACAGAATCCCTACCACCTCTAAGATTAAATATAAATTGACTTGGTCTTTCAAACTCTTCACAGCCTGACTCCAACCTATCTTTCCAGCCTTGTTACATATTACTCCATCATGCACACAACAGTTCAACCAAACTGCTCTTCTTACTTTTTCCTCATACTTAACACTTCATCTTCCATTTTCAATATCTACATATGGATTATCTCCTATATCTAGAATGTATTCTCTCATTTTCCCTTCTTAGGATCTTTTGTTTCCTTCAAAGGTCAGGTCAAGGGCCCCCTCTATAACCCCTCAGCTGATAGTGCCTTCCTCATAAAAGGGTATGTTTTTCTATATATTTGTACATACTTACACACACACACACACACACACACACACACACACACACACATTGTCTCCCCCAGCTAGCTTGTAAGTTCCTGAAGAGCTGGTCAAATATCACTTTTGTGAGCACAGCTAGCATACTGCCTGGAATATAATAGATGCTCAATAAATATATTATCCCTTCCACATCTTGAATTCCTCCATCACTGTTTTGATATATCATGAGGAAGCCCAAGAAATCAAATGAGAATTGGGGGTGGGGATTGTGGAAACCATGGATAACATGTGAAGGTCTGGAGACAATACAGAAAAAGTTAAGAAACAGTATAGCTCATGACTAAATACTTAATCCAATTTTTACAATAAAGTATAATGTAAAAATCCCATAAAAGAAAAAGAAAAAAATTCAGATCTCTCTGCTGTGAAGGGATGGCCAAAAGACTTCACTCGGATTTTCCAGAGTATAGGATTTCCAGAGTAAACCCCCCTACCTAATCCCCATGATGTGAAAGTGATACCTGCATTTTTTATTGGCTGATTAAAGTAATTGAACTGAACCAAATTGAACTGAATTGATTAAGTCCTTTTGGAGTTACAACCCTACAAAGAAGTAAACACAGAACTGCTACTGGAGGAATAAGGTCAATACAAAAAAAAAGACTAAGTAACCTGAAAATAAAATGCCATATTACCAGACCAATAGTTCATCAGTTCAATATTCTATTTAATTATGTTAAAGAATATATTTTGGGGAATGCACAAGCATGACTTACTGGCATTCAGCCTCCCAAAGAACTTATCTAGACTTGTTATATGATGATTATCACTTTTTCATTGTTAAATAATTAGGTTGATTTTCTTGGGTGCTTTATAGAAGCAAAGGAGTGATCACAGCAGAGATGCATGGCAACATGTTTCAACATGCAGAAGGAAGACATTGAAGGTTAGATACTAAATATGCTAGTAAATGTGAAAAATAGACATACATGTTGCTTCTTGTCAATGTAAAAATGAATGGTCATTTAAAACAAAAAATTAGTATTAACATCTATGTAACATTTAACAAATAATCAAGTGAGACACTTGACACATTAAGATTAATTCATATGGGTGAGGTAGTATCAACATCATTAGTTTTAACTGGTACAAAAAGTTGTTGAAAGGATGGATACTATTAACTCAAACTCACAGAATTATAGGATTGTAAGGAACCATAAAAGTTATCTAATCAAACACCTATCCAAAGTGTGAAACCCTTCTTTAATGTCTCAAACTTAAGACTACCACCTACCTAAAGGAAACACACCACCCACCAAAGGCAATCCATTCTATTTTTTCATGACTCTAATTCTTAAAAGTGTTTGCTTATAATATCAACTCAAGCTTATGAAGTGCCAGCCTTTGAGACAAATGTAAAATTATCATTTTCCCGTTTTGCAGATTAGTAAATAGACTTTGAGAAGTTGAATAACTTGCCCATGATTATAACGTTAACAAGAGTCTAAGACGGGAATTTGAACCAAATTCTTTGAATTGCGAGTCCAAAAATTTATCTAGTAGACTATGTTATCTCTCTTGTCAGATTTATTTTATCAAGGCAAAATCTATCATATTATAAAAAGTATACCCATTGGTCTTACTTCTTCCTTTTGGAACCAAGCAATAAGTATAATTCCTTTTCCATATGACATGTTCTAAATATTGGAAGACTAACAAATCATCACCAAGTTTTCTCTTTTCTAGATTAAATAGTGCCAGTTTTGCATAGTATTTTTTCCAATTCTCTTGTCATCCTAGTGACTCTCCTCCACTCAAGCTCTATTTTCTCAATATTGATATAAACAAATAAATCTATCATCTCATCATTGTGGATATTCTAACCAAGGACATCCAATTCTGTGGCCATATCTTCACTTTAATCATAGAGAATTTTATCTAATATGCTAGGGGGCTTTCAAAACACTTTTTTCTCAATATCCTGAGGATACCAGTAGAGCACATGGACTATCAAACAATTATTCTGTGCGCTCGTCATGGGATCAGCCATATTTTTCACTCATACATTTCTTCAATCACATATTTTACTCAAATTCTCCTTCATAAATTATTTTATGCATTATGTTATAGTCTGTTCATATCTACCTTGCCATTTGTCTCAAAATTGGGTATAATATTTCAAATATCACCTATCCAGGAAAAATATCAATTCTAATGACTGGACTTCATAGTTTAATTGTTGTATATGTCTTTATATCATGTATTTGTCAAATTTTTTTCATAATTCAGATGAAGGACTTTTCAACTAATCCTATTAAATTTAACCCTTTTAGCTTCAGTGTCATTATTCCAGTCTGTCCATATTTCTTTGGATCCTAATTCTTTTAATCCATTGTATTATATATTATCTATAAGCCTACAAGTAGAGAGGTAGCCAACAAAAGGCAAAGCTAACACCAAACCATTAGTGACCAGAGTGAGGTACCAGAGGATGAACTCAATCAATAAACATTAAGCACTATGCTAAGGTCCCAGGAGACAAAAAGAGGCAAAAGAAAATCACTGCTTTCAAGAAGTTTGCAATAATCTAGTGGGGAAAACAACCCTTAAACAAATATATTTAAAGCAAGTTATACATGGGATAAATAGGAAATAATAGAGAAAAACACTATAATTAAGAAAAGTGAGGGTAAGCTTCCAGTAAAAGAAAAGATTTTAGCTAAGACTTAAAGGAAACCAGAAAAGTCATTTGATGGAGGAGGAAGAGTGTTCTAGGCATGGGAGTCAGCCAAAGAAAATCCCCAGATCCAAACCTTACTCAGAGGATAGCCAGGGGGCCAGTGTCACTGAATTGAAGAGGTTGTGGTTGGGAGTAAGGTATAAGAAGACTGTAAAGGAAGAAGGAGGCAGGTTATAAAAGACTTTGAATGTCAAACACAGCATTTTGTATTTGATCCTAGAGATAATAAGGGATGCTGAAATTTATTTGGAGGGCTGTTATATGTTCATATATATGCTTTAGGAATGGAGGATGGATTGGAGAGGAGAGAGACTTGAAGTAGGCAGACCCAACAGCAGGCTTTTATAATAGTCTAGACATACGATAATAAGGGTCTACAGTGGTGGAAATGTAGGAGAGAAGATCTGTACCAGAGAATTTGCAAAGAGAAAATCAACAGATCTTGATAACAGTTTTGATTGGGGGGGGGGAAGGAAGAGAAAATAAAAAGTCTAGGATGACTTCTAGATTTCTAGTTTAAGGAACTTGGAGGATAGTGTTGCCTTCTATATTAATAGAGAAGACAGGAGTGGGTAGAGTTAGGGACTAGATGGGTTCTGTTTTGAGAATACTGAGTTTCAGATGTCCCTGGAGCATCCAGTTTGAGGTGTCTGAAAGGCAATTCTGTCACTGAAGGACAGCAGAGAGTTTGGGGCAAGATAGGTAGAACTGAAAATCATCATGTAGAGATGGTAAATAAATCCCTGGGAGCTGATGAGATTGCTAATTGAAGTAGTATAGAGGAAGAAGAGAAAAGAACGGAGGACCAAACACTGAGAGATACTTACAGTTAGAAGGCATGATCAGGAGGAAGATCCAGAAAAAGAGACAGAGGAGAGATCAGTTAGGTAGAAGGAGAACCAGGAAAGAGTAAGTAGTGGCCTGAAAGCCTAGAGAGAAGAAAGTATCAAGGAGAGAGTGATCCAAGAGTATGAAAGGCTGCAGAGAGGTTAAGGAGAATGAGGACAGAAAAAAGACCTCAAAAAGTTAAAATGGAGAATCATATTGTAAGAATTCCTTGAATATAATGTTTTATTAGTAGAGCAACATTCATTTGAAGTCTCTCCTCCAACAAGGCATTGATACCTTTGTTAACTAGCTTTCTGACTCTCACTATGACAATCATGGTGGAGTTGTGAATTGATCCAACCACTCTAGAAGGCAATTTGGAAATATGTCCAAAGGGCTTTAAAATACTGCCTGCCCTTTGATCCAGTTATAACACTGCTGGGTTTGTACCCCTAAGAGATAATTAGGACAAATACTTGTACAAAAATATTTATAGCCTCTCTATTTGTGAAAGCAAAAAAATGGAAAATAAGGGGATGTCCTTCAATTGGGAAATGGTTGAACAAGTTTTGGTGTCTGTTGGTGATGGAAAACTATTGTGCTCAAAGGAATAATGAACTAAAGGAATTCCATGTGAACAGGAACAACCTCCAGGAATTGATGCAGAACAAAAGGAGAAACTGATACACTATGGCACAATTGAATGTAATGGACTTCTCTACTAGCAGCAATGCAATGATCCAGGACAATTCTGAGGGACTTATGAGAAAGAATGCCATCTACATCCAGAGAAAGAATTTTGGGAGTAGAAACACAGAAGAAAAAGAACTGCTTGATCATATGGTTTGATGGGGATATAGTCTCTAAATGATCACTCTATTGCAAATATTAATAATATGGAAATAGGTCTTGGTCAATGATACTTGTAAAACCCCATGGAACTGCTTGTTGGCTATGGGAGGGAAAGAACATGAATCATGTAACCATGGAAAAATACTCTGAATTAATTAAATAAACCTAAAAAAATTGATCATTATTTTTAAAAAAATATGACAATCATAAACCTGGAAAATATACATTCACCAAATGCATTTTTCATTGTGATGGTAAGAGCCTAATGAAAGAAATTCCCTATAAGTAGTGTAATAGGTCAGAGTTCCATGTCAATCAAGAGTAAGCAGTATCAGCACCCTGGAGAGCAACCATGAGCTGAGAGATACAATGAAATGTTGCAAGCTGGTACAACTGTCAACCTACTGATCTCCCTGTTTTACTTTGATCTAGACCAAAACTAACTAACTAACTATATATGTGTGTGTGTGTATACATATATACATATATATACATATATATATATATAAAATAATAGGTTTATTTAGCTAAAGGGTAAAGGGGAAAAGGGAATTAGGTTAGAGAATAACTAACTCTTAACCCAAACAGAGATTAAAACCCTTATACCTTCTATAATTATTCTAAAATAAATTCTTAAATTAGTAATTAAGGTTGAGGGTTTGGTAGAAACAAGACCAGGTCCAAAGAATCTCACAACACAGAAGTCCTCTTTTATTCAAGCAGTAGTCCCGGTACTTCAACTCTGTTGAAATCCACTTGACATCAGCAGCACTGGCAGCAACAGCGGGCAGGAACAGGCAGAATATCAAGAAAGCCAAAGAAGAGGGAATCGCTGGCTCTCTGGATCCACCCAAGAAATACCAAGAGCCTCTTGGCTCTACTGACTGCTAGGAGAAAAAGTAGCAGCCTCTCACTATTCCAGAGGAGTTCACCAACTGCTCCCAATAACTGCCTCTGTCTTCAATTCCCCACCTTCTGAGAATTCTGTTTGAAATGTTGGTTTGCAGGATCTCTTGCTTGTTGCCTTTGCAAAAACTAATCCTTACAACAGTAGTAAGAAAAAATATCACTTTGCAGTATATAGTATCCTTTCCAACAATTCCATGAAGTAGATGGTGAAAGAAAAATTCACACCATTTTTAAAATGAGGAAACTGAAACTCTGAAATTGATTTATCATAGAAAAACAACTAGTATCTGAGTTAAAATTCAAAGTTCTCCTAACTATAAATCTAACACTTTTCACTATGTTTTGTGAGTCCTGACCCACATCCTGCCACCTGCTAATTCTCCCCAACTCTTATGCTCCCTGATCATCTTCCTACTAGAAATTGCAAGCATCCTACAAGATGTCAACATGTTCTGTTTTGTCTCCTAATTCTGAGGATTAGCTTAACCACAAAATCCAGGGTTCAATGGACAAACAGATATGAAATAAGATCTGCCTCAGAATCTCTCTGGGTTACTAGAAGAAGATATAAGTATGAAAAATCTTATTGTTTTTTATCTGAATTTGTATTAAACTCCATATCTTAAGTGACTAGGTGAATGAGTTCTTCAGTTTTCCATATCCTTGCTAATGACTATAAATTCATGAATAAGATAGGGTTCTTAAAGAATCTCATCCTTTCAAGATGATGAAGATTATATATATATATATATATATATATCCATATCCTCAAAAGAAGGGTTTGGGACAAAGATTTTAAATTTTAATGAATTAGTTAACTTTGAGAAAGCAACAAAATGTGACTGTTTTCTCTAAAAACTAGGAGATCACAATAATTGATTTCCAAATGTTCCAACTGGTAAATACAGACTTTGAGTATGATTTAGTTTCGAAATTCTCAAAATTAGATTAAGAATTGTACAAGTAAAATTGTATTTTACATGTAAAATAATAATTTTAAAGAAAATTTAAATCATATTCCTTTCTGTTTGGAAGTCTCTCTAGTAATATTAAGAGTGTGCATGTGGAAAATTTACCAAACCTGAGATACTTTCCCAGCATCCTTTTAAGTTACATCCTCATTTTATGTAAGGAGGTTTGGGAGATAAATTTGCCTGAGACCCACACTGTGGAGTTCTTTATTCAGAGCTTGTGCTTTTGGTAAAGTGCTGCAGGTGGGAGTCTCTGGCTCTTTTTACTCTGCTCATTTGACTGAAAGAACCATTATTCTTTTTCTTCTCTTTTGATTATTATTAAAATCTTACAATTTTGGCAACCATGAAGGGATTTCAGAACTAGAGGAACCAGATTTCTTCTCCTGCCTTATTCCCTCTCCTTTCTTTCTTCTCCCTTCGGGAAACTCCTCAAATCTTTCTCAGGCTCATTGCCTACACCTGCCCACCAGGAGAGCTGGGTAGCCGATTCTCTCCCTCACATAGGCTATTCCTGCTAATTCCTTCTACTGTTACTCCTGCTTGTTGTTGCTGCTACTGGTAAGCTTTAAATTCCCTGCCACAAATCCCAGTCCAATGGAGGGGGATCCCTTTTCCCATTTCAGGGGTAGTACTGGTGCTCTCTCCTAACCAAGTCCTTTTTCCAAAACACCCCACCCAAGCTTCTTATACTCTCTCTTAGCTAAAAAAAATCTCTTTCCACTCCAGCTAAGAGGAGTCCTCACCCCTAAAATCAGCCCATAATCCTTGTCTTAAAATTTCTCATCCCTGCTACTAGAAGCTAGTATTGAGCACTATGTTTTGTCTTTTTATTGAACTGCTAATAATGAATGCTACTCTACAAGAAACCTTTTTGGCTTTCCATCAATTGGGAACCCTTAAGTTTTGAGAATGGGAGATGGAGTCAAGATGGCAGCTTAGACGCAGCAAAAGTTCAGACCTCTGAAAACTCTTCCTTAACCAATTACAAAATAAATGCTCCTAGAGGACTAAAAAGCAAACCTAACAAGACAGAACCACAGAACCCTCCTGCTGGATTCAATTCAAAAGGTACGCCCCCCAACCCCCCAAAAAAACAGAACTTGAGAACATTCGGGTTAAATGGGAAGGAGTAAGGAAGTTACCAGGACCACTCTCCCACCTAGAGCACTAAGCCTCCAGCGGCAGCAGGAACCTCTGGATAGGCAAAGGTGCTGGTCTGGAGAGAGTAACTTATGGGCAGAACTGTGCCAGGCTAAGAACATTGAACACAGGCAGTGGGGAAGGAGCTGGAGAGGGAGCACAGAGCAGTCAGCCTGGTCACAGCTGTGGAGACCCTTCATATTGCTCCAGCCTTCCAGGAGTTTTTGGCCTCAGGACACAAACAACACAACCCAGCTGGATTTAATCCTATGAAAATTCTTCAGAGGTCAGGGAATCTCAAGCTCCAATACCCCTCCCCAATAGATTGCTGGGCTTTGATCCAATCAAAACCTCCAGAGGACAGGGAAGCTCAAACTACAACAACCCTCCTGCACAGACTGCACTGAGAGATCTCCTGACAAAGCTCCAAGAGGGGAGACTGACTGAACCCCCCACCAAAAAAAGAGAGAGGAACAAGAGCACAGACAAATATGGGGAGCAAAGAAGGGGTAAATGTGAGCAAACAACAGAAAAAGAAGAAAGAAATTACAATAAACAGCTTCTGTGTAGGCAATGAGCAAAGAGCAAACAGAACAGAGGGGGAGGGATCAGAAAACGATAAATCAGAAATCCCAGTGAATTGGATACAGGCTTCAGAAGAACTCAAAATTCAATTAAAAACACAATTAAGAGAGGCTGAAGACAATTGGGAAAAGAACTTAAAAACTAAGATAAGCCATCTGGAAACAGAGGCACTTGAACAAAAAATGAGAAAATAGTGTCTTGAAAGCCAAAAGCAACCAGCTGGAAAATGAGGCAAAGGAGATGAAAGATGAGGTAAAGAGGATGAAAGATGAGGTTAAAGAGTATGAAAGATGAGGTAAAGAGGATGAAAGATGGCATCCAAAGAAAATCAGACCAGAAGGAGAAGGATGACCAAAAAGCCAGGGATAAAATCCAGTATTTAAGAACCAGAATACAACTAGAATTAAGTGACTTCACAAGGCAGCTGGACAATAAAAAACAAAATCAAAAGAATGAAAAAATTGAGGAAAATATGAAACATCTCATTCACAAAACGGAAGATTTAGAAAATCATTCCAGGAGAGACAACTTAAGAATCATTGGTCTATAAGAAGACCATGACAAAAGAAAAAGCCTGGATGTCATACTACAGGAAATGATACAAGAAAACTAATCTGATATTCTAGAACAAGAGGGAAAAGTGGAGATTGAAAGAATCCACAGATCACCTACTGTACTGAATTCCCAACTGATAGATAACACCCAGGAATGTTATAGCCAAATTCAAGAACTATCAGACCAAGGGAAAAAATATTACAAGCTGCCAAGAAAAAGTTATTCAGATACCATGGAACCAGAGTGAGGATAGCACAGGATCTGGCTGCATCTACACCGAAGGATGAAAAGGCATGGAATACAATATTCCAAAAAGCAAGGGAACTAGGTCTACAACCAAGAATAAACTACCCAGAAAAATTAACTATATTCTTACAGGGGATAAGTATGGTCATTCAACAAAATAGAATACCAAGAATTTGTAAAGAAAAGGCCAGACCTGAACAGAAAATCTGATGTCCAAGCACAGAACTCAAGAGAATCATCAAAAAGTAATTTTAAAAAAGGGAAAAAAGAAAAACAAAACAAAAAAGAAAAAAATTTTAAGAGACCCAATAAGTTAAAATGATATGTATCCCTCTAAGAAAAGAGGTCATGGGGTAACTCTTAAAAATTGTTACTGTCACCCAGGCAGCTAGAAGAAGTACACATAAAGGGAACAGTGATAAACAGTGTAAGATGAATTTACAAGACATAAATATGTATATAGATATATGCATAAATACATATACATGTATATATATATATATGTATATATACAACTAGACCTAAAATAAGAGGTTAATACTAAAAGGAATGGGAAAAGAAACTGAAGGGGGTAAATGTATAGGTTACAAAGAAGCACATGGCAGGAGGGGGGAGAACATCAATATCCTGGAAGGGTAAAGAAGTTGGAGATAGGAAATACTCAACTCTTATGTGCACTGAAATTGACCCAAAGAGGGAAGAACAATCTAATTCATTGAGGCAGAGAATTGATTTGCACCCTATAGAGAAGTAGAAGGGTAACAAATGGACTGGTGGGTAGGAGAGCAGTACAAGGGAGGGAGAGGGTGGGGGTAGTTTAAAAAGACTGTAAAGAAAATAGGGGGGAATAAAAAGGGAGGGGGGTTAGAAAGGGGGGTTAGAAAGGGAAGTAAAATAAGGGTGGGAATTAGGGAGACTGACTAAAAACAAAACATTGGCTTAGAAGAAAATAGTGAAAGAAGAAAAGGCAGGATCAGGAGTAGAAATCAAAATGCTGGGAAATATACAGTTGGTAATCATAACTCTGAACGTGAATGCAATGAACTCACACATAAAATGCAAGCGAATGGCAGAGTGTATTAGAATCCAAAATCGTATCACATGCTGTCTACAAGAAACACGCATGAGAAAGGTAGATATTCATAGGGTAAAAGTAAGAGGATGGAGCAAAATCTATTGGGCATCAACTGATAAAAAGAAGGCAGGAGTCTCAATCATGATATCTGACAAAGCCAAAGTAAAAATACATCTAGTTAAAAGTTGATAGGGAAGGTAATTACATCCCGATAAAAGGCAGTATAGTCAATGAGGAAATATCCTTACTCAACATGTATGCACCAAATGGCATAGCACCCATATTTGTAAAGGAGAAACTAGTGGAGCTCAAGGATGAAATAGATAGAAAAACTATACCAGTGGGACACCTGAAACTTCCTCTATCAGAACTAGATAAATCAAACCAAAAAATAAATAAGTGGTAAGAGAAGTGAATGAAATCTTAGAAAAATTAGAGTTAGTAGATACGTGGAGAAAAATAAATAGGGACAAGAAGGAATACACCTTCTTTTCAGAAGCACATGATACATTAACAAAGATTGACCATGTATTAGGGCATAAAAACATTATAAACAAATGTAAAAGGGCAGAAATAATAAATGCAATCTTCACAGATCATAAGACAATGAAAATAATAATGACTGAGGGTACACGAAGAGGAAAATCAAAAATTAATTGGAAATCAAACAACACAATTCTCAAAGCCAGTTAGTCAAAGAACAAATCATAGAAACAATTAATAATTTCATTGAAGAAAATGATAATGATGAGACATCGTTTCAAAACCTATGGGATACAGCCAAAGCAATACTCAGGGGGAAATTTATATCCTTGAGTTCATATATTAACAAATTAGGGAGAGCAGAGGTCAATGAATTGGGCATGCAAATTAAAAAACTAGAAAGTGAACAAATTACAAATCCTCAGATGAAGACTAAATTAGAGACCCTAAAAGAAATCCTAAAAATTAAAGGAGAAATTAATAAAATTGAAAGTCAAAGAACTATTTATTTAATAAGTAAGACTAGAAGCTGCTACTTTGAAGAAACAAATAAAATAGACAAAGTACTGATCAATCTAATTTTAAAAAAGGAAAGAATAAAACCAAATTGACAGTATCCAAGATGAAAAGGGAGACCTCACCTCTAATGAAGAGGAAATTAAGGCTATCATTAAAAACTATTGTGCCCGATTATATGTCAAGAAATATGGCAATCTAGGTGATATGGATGAATATTTACAAAAATATGAATTGCCTAGACTAACAGAGGAAGAAATAGATTACTTAAACAACCCCACATCAGAAAAAAGAAATTGAACAAGTCATCAAAGAACTCCCTAAAAAAATCTCCAGGTCCAGATGAATTCAGAAATGAATTCTATCAAACATTCAAAGAACAACTAATCCCAATATTATAAAAAATATTTGACAGAATAAGCAAAGGAGTTCTACCAAATTCCTTTTATGACACACATATGGTACTGTTCCCAAAACCAGTCAGGTCAAAAACAGAGAAAGAAAACTATAGACCAATCTCCTTAATGAATTTAGAAGGAAAAAATTAAATAGGATACAAGCAAAAAGATTCCAGCAAGTCATCACAAGGGTTATCCACTATGACCAGGCAGGATTCATACCAGGAATACAAGGATCATTCAATATTACAAAAACCATCCACATAGTTGACCATATTAACAACAAACTGACAAAAATCACATGATCACTTCAATAAACGCATAAAAAGCCTGTGACAAAATACAACACCCATTCCTATTGAAAACACTAGAAAGTATAGGAAAAGAAGGGCCTTCCTAAAAATAATAAACAGTATGTATCTAAAACCATCAGCAAGCATCGTCTATAATGGGGATAAACTAGAAACCTTCCCAGTAAGAACAAGAGTGAAACAAGGATGCCCATTATCACCTCTATTATTTAATATTATACTAGAAACACTAGCAGTAGCAATTATAGAAGAAAAAGAAATAGAAGGTACTAAAATTGTCAATGAGGAGACCAAGCTATCACTCTTTGCAGACGATATGATGATCTACTTAAAGAGTCCTAGAGAATCAAACAAAAAGCTAGTTGAAATAATCAACAACTTTAGCAAAGTTGCAGGACACAAAGTAAACCCACATAAGTCATCAGCATTTCTATATATCTCCAAGACATATCAGCAGCAAGAATTAGAAAGAGAAAATCCATTTAAAATCACCCTAGACAAAATAAAATACTTAGGAATCTATCTGCTGAGACAAGCACAGGAACTACACGAACACAACTACAAAACACTCTCCACACAATTAAAACTAGATCTAAACAATTGGAAAAACATTGATTGCTCATGGGTGGAACGAGCTAACATAATAAAAATGACAAACAATCCTACCGAAATTAATCTACTTATTTAGTGCCATACCCATTGAACTACCAAAAAACTTTTTTTACTAAATTAGAAAAAAACATAAAAGTTCATTTGCAAGAACAAAAGATCAAAGATATCCAAGGAAATCATGAAAAAAAAATGCAAAGGAAAGAGGACTTGCAGTCCCAGATCTCAAAATATACTATAAAGCAGTGGTTATCAAAATAATCTGGTACTGGCTAAGAGACAGAAAAGAGGATCAGTGAAATAGACTTGGGGTAAATGACCTCAGCAAGACAATCTATGATAAGCCCAATCATCCCATTTTTGGGGCCCAAAACCCACTTTTTGATAAAAACTGCTGAGAAAATTGGAAGACAGTATGGGAAAAATTAGGTTTGGATCAACATCTCACACCCTACACCAAGATAAACTCAGAATGGGTGAATGACCTGACTATAAAGAAGAAAATTATAAGCAAATTTGGGGAACACAGAATAGTATACTTGTCAGATCTTTGGGAAAGGAAAGACTTTAAAACCAAGTAAGAGCTAGAAAAAAAACACAAAATGTAAAATCAATAATTTTGATTACATTAAATTAAAAAGGTTTTGTACAAACAAAACTAATGCATCCAAAATTAGAAGGGAAGCAACAAATTGAGAAATAATCTTCATTACAAAAACTTCTGACAAAGGTCTAATTACTCAAATTTATAAAGAGCTAAACCAATTATACAAAACATCAAGACATTCTCCAAATGAAAAATGGGCAAGGGATATGAATAGGCAATTTTCAGTTAAAGAAATCAAAACTATTAATAAGCACATGAAAAAGTGTTCTAAATCTTTTATAATCAGAGAAATGCAAATCAAAACAACTCTGAGGTATCACCTCACACCTAGCAGATTGTATAACATGACAGCAAAGGAAAGTAATGAATGCTGGAGGGGATGTGGCAAAATAGGGGCATTAATGCATTGCTGGTGGAGTTGTGAATTGATCCAACCATTCTGGAAGGCAATTTGGAACTATGCCCAAAGGCGATAAAAGACTGTCTGCCCTTTGATCCAGCCATAGCACTGCTGGGTTTGTACCCCAAAGAGATAATAAGGAAAAATACATGTACAGAAGTATTCATAGCTGAGCTCTTTGTGGTGGCAAAAAATTGGAAAATGAGGGGATGCCCTTCAATTGGGGAATGGCTGAACAAATTGTGGTATCTGTTGGTGATGGAATACTATTGTGCTCAAAGGAATAATAAAGTGGAGGAATCCCATGGGGACTGGAACAACCTCCAGGAAGTGATGCAAAGTGAGAGGAGCAGAACCAGGAAAGCATTGTACACAGAGACTGATACACTGTGGTACAATCAAATGTAATGGACCTCTCCATTAGTGCCAATGCAATGATGCTGAACAAATTGGAGTAATTGAGAAAAACCACTATCCACATTCAGAGGAAACACTGTGGGAGTTAAAACACTGAAGAAAAACAACTGTTTGAATACATGGGTCGAAGGGATATGGTTGGGGATGTAGACTCTAAATGAACATTCTAGTTTAAACAACAACATGGAAATAGGTTCTGATCAAGGACACAAGTAATACTCAATGAAACTGCACATCGGCTGTGGTAAGGGCGGGTGGAGGGGAGGGAGGGAAATAAAGTGAGTGTTGTAACCAAAAAAATCAAATTAAATTAAATTTTTAAAAAATAATATTCATAGCTATGCTCTTTGTAGTGGCAAAAAATTAGAGAATATGGGGATGCCCTTCAATTGGGGAATGGCTGAACAAATTGTGGTATATGTTGGTGATGGAATACTATTGTGCTCAAAGGAATAATAAATAGTAAATAAAAAGAATTCCATGGGAACTGGAATGACTTCCAGGAATTGATACAGAGAGAAAGGAGCAGAACCAGGAGAACATTGAACACAGAGACTAAAACACTATGGTACAATCTAATGTAATGGACTTCTCCATTAGTGGCAATGCAGTGATCTGAACAACTTGGAGTGATCTACAAGAAAAAACACTATCCACATTCAGAGGGAAAACTGTGGGAATAGAAACACAGAAGAAAAAACAACTGCTTCAATACCTGGGTCGAGGGGATATGGTTGGGGATATAGACTCTAAATGAACATCCTAATGTAAACACCAACAACATGGAAATAGGTTTTGATCAAGGACACAAGTAATATCCAATGAAATTGTGCGTCAGCTACAAGAAGGGTGGGGATAGGGGAGGGAAGAAAAATAATATAATTCTTGTAGCCAAGGAATAATGTTCTAACTTGACTAAATAAATTAATTTAAATTATAAGAAAGAATATCAGAGCAGTTTTCTTGGATAATTTCTTGTAAGATGATGCCTAGGCTTTATTTTGGTCGTGACTTTCAGGTAATCGAATAATTCTTAAATAGTTACACCTTTATCTATTTTCCTGATAAGTTGTTTTTTCAATGATCTATTTCATATTTCCTTCTATTTTTTTATTCTGTTGATTTTGTTTTATTATTTCTTGAAAGCTCATGAAGTAATTAGATTCCATTTGCCCAATTCTAACTTTTAAAGCCTGAATTTCTTCCATGGCCATTTTGATTCTCCTTTTCCATTTGGTCCATTCTATTTTTCATGGCACTCTCTTCTTTGGATTTTTGTCACTCTTTTCCCAGTTGACTAATTTTGCTTTTTAAGCTGTTATTTTCTTTTTACATTATTTTCATTTCTTTTTCTCACTTTTCTTCAACCTCTCTTATTTGATTTCTGAATTGCTTTTTTAAGTTCTTCCAGAGCTTGAGACCAAATCCCTTTTTAAAAAAAAACTTTGTTTGTGGTTGCTTGGATCTCACCATTTGGTTCTGTGCTTTGCTATTTGTCCCCATAGAAATTTTCAAGCATTAAATCTTTCTTTTGCTATTTGCTCATTTTCCCAGCCTTTTTTTTTTTTGCCTGTGGACTAGGAGTTCTAAAAGCTTCTTGCCGAATCTGTCTCCTCTTCTACTGGCATTGTGAACTATTTTGCCCTGGGGATAGGTCTGTACTATAGCTGGGTAGACTTGAAAGAGCCCAGAGCTATGTGTTTCCTGGCCTCACTACAGGCTAGTGCCAGGTCCAGTTGTGTTCAGTGGGAAAGCCCACTCCTCCTTCTTGTTTTTTTTTTTACTCCTGTTATTTTGAGGCAGTTTTTAAAGACTGGTTAGGAAAGTTTCAGAGAGGTGTAGGCTTTACCTACTATTTAGCCACTATCTTTGCTCTGCCCCTAAACCAGGGACAGATAAAGAAAAAATGGAAAAGAGAAATCAATACCGCTAAAAATTACTCATGCAAAAAAAATTAAATAAAACATAAATTTGAAAGCTATGATAAAATTTAAAACATTTTCCCCATAAAATTATTGAATATATAGAATGAATAGAAAATGGCTGTTTTGAACATAATTATGTTAAAGGAAACCTGGATCTTTCAGTAAGAAAAGAAATCTCTTAAACACTTGCGATGTGCTAAGCATTGTGCTATACAGTGGATATATAAAAGAGAAAAATGCCAGCCCTCAAGAAGCTCATGTTCTAATAGAAAATGCAAAATTTAGCTAGAGGTATATACCAAACACATACAAAGTAGGCAGCATGTAACCATGAAAAACGCATTAAGATGAAGGGGAATCCAGAAAGGCTTTATGCAGAAGGCAGGCCTTAACCTGAATCTTGAGGGAAACCAAGGATTCCAAGAGGCAGAAGTAAGGAAGAAATGCATTTCAAGATTTGGGAAAAGTCAAGGAGAGAGAATTAGGGGGTGGGGGGAGTGGTGCAGAGGAGAGGTGATTAAAAAAAAACACTTGTAAGGAGGGACAAAGTGAAAGGAAAAAGAGCAGAATCAAAAGGGGAAAATAAGATGGAGAATATACAGATGCTAATCATAACTGTGAATGTAAATGGGATGAACTCACTCATAAAATGGAAATGTGATAGGGTTCAAAAGATGATAGTGAGAAAAGAGCCATAAATAAATGTTGGGGGTCTGACCCAGGGAGAAAGGAGCCATAAATAATTCTCACAGAAAATGCCTCTGTATTCTCTCTAAGGTTAATGCCTTATTTGATGTAAGGTATATTTTCAAGGCTCCTTCTGGAGTGTTGTTGTAAGCCTGTAAAGATGTTTTCATTCTGTCTCTAGAAAAGTTTTATATCTCTTGTACCACCCTCCATAAATAAAAAATCTTTATGTCATCCCACAGGCAGTGTCTCCTAGTATACATATATCGGTGTATAGATATAATTGTCTAATATAACTCTCTTATAAGAAGCTTACCTCTTTGTCATAATAAATGGATCTGTGTGAAGCTGCCCAGCCTGGCCCCACCTTACTGATCCATTTACTTTAGCATTTCAGACCCTAACAAGCACAGACCTAGCATCTGGTATGCAGAACAGGAACCACCTCCCTTCAATGCTGTCCCATCAAGACTCCTGAGGGGGGGCGGAGTCAAGATGGTGGCTTAGAAGCAGCAAAAGTTCAGACCTCTGAAAACCCTTCCTTACCAATCACAAACTGAATGCTCCTAGGGGACTGAAATTCAAACTTAACAACAGGACAGAGGCAGGGAATCCTCCTTCAGGACTCAGAAGGTACCTTCCCCCCCACCCCCCCAAAGACGGAATCCGAGAACACTCGGGTCTAAGGGGAAGGCAGAAGGAAGATCTCAGGGCCCCTCCCCCCCCCAACCCAGAGCGTGGAGCCCCCAGCGGCAGCTGGAACCTCTGGGTGGGCAAAGTAGCTGGTCTAGAGGGTGTACCTTGAGAGCAACCTGGGCCAGGCTCAGATTGTCCAACACAGGCAGTAGGGAAGCAGCCAGAGAGAGACCGAAGAGCCTGCAGCCCCGTGGCTGGGTCCTTCCATCTGGCTCCAGTCTCACCGGAGGTTTTTGCCTCGGGGCACATCCAGACCAACCCAGTTGAACCTAATCCCTTCAGGAGTCCTCAGTGCTCATGGAGGACAGGACCCCTCCCCCCTACCAGAGTACAGGGCCTCCCACAAGGACAGGAGCCTCTTGGTGGACAAAGGCACTGGTGTACCTTGTGGACACTGCTGTGCCAGGCTCAGAGCATCAGGCAGCAGAGAAGCAGCTGGAGAGAACTGGAGAGAGCCTGGGTGGCTGAGACCTTCCATTTGGCTCTAGCCTTCCAGGAGTCTTCGGCCTCAGAGCACATACAGCCCAACCCAGTTGAACTTAATCCAGTCAAAAGCCTCCAGAGGATAGGGAAGCCAACATTCCTCCCCCCAGAGACTGTACCAAGAGATCTGACAAAGCTCCAAGAGGGGAGACTGACAGTCCCCAAACCAAAAAAAAAAAAAAATGAGAGGAGCAAGAGCACAGACAAATACAGGGAGCAAAGAAGGGGTAAACATGAGCAAACAACAGAAAAAGGAGAAAGAAATTACAATAGACAGCTTCTGTACAGGTAACAAGCAAAGAGCAAACCATCAAGACTCCTGAGCAACAAGTTATAAGGTATAATTTTTAAGTAAAATGGGAGGATTTTTTAATTTAAAATTTTTTAATTGCAAGAACAGGGAACAGAATTAGTTGAGTGCTGAATCCAGAACATAGAAAGAATTTTGAGAAAGCCTCAGGAAGAACAGAAGATGTTGATACAATATGAACATGCTAGATTGAGTCAGACAGTGAGAGAAGAAATAAGAAGGGAAATGCTGAATAAGACAAATCACAAAAAAGAAGAGGGGAGAAATGTTTAGTTTCTGTGAGAAAAACCATACTCTATTATGGCTGAAAGTAACCCGGCCACTTAAAGGGCCAGTGCTCTAAAAACTCAGAACAGACAGTGTCTAAAGGAGTCAGTGAAAATTTTAGCCAAGACATGAGACACAATCAGAAGAATTTTTAAACATTCCTTGCCTAAATGTGAAGAACAAATAAATTCAGTAAGATAAGTGTGAGAAAATAATGATTTTGAAGCATGCTTTTAAAGATCTTGTCTGTTTTGGTCTTGTTGCAGTCGTATCCCTGTGTTCTTATATGTGTGCATACAAAAAAAAAGGAGTGATTGAGTTTAAAAGAAATCTGTTTCTCTCTGTCCCCCATATTTCCAGAATGTAGGAGAGCAGACAGATCAAACTGCACTCGAGAGATTCAAAAAGAAATATGAATTTTTGAACCTCTTAAACTTTAAGACCACCTAAGTGAAAAAAGGAATTTTGCCTCTACTCTTAATAGAAGACAAAGGCAAAAAAGATCTGTTCAATATTTTTCCTTTTTTCAGCTTGCCACTGAAGTGGGGAAAGAAGAAAGATCAAAACAAGAGAAAGGAGATTTGATTCAACACTTTGATTGGATTTTTAATTAGGATTAATTTTCAATGTTGAAAATATATGTTTATGGAAAATTACTAATGATACTGAAATGTACTTGTAGAATTGTGTGAAATAATTTTAAAGTAATTCAGTGTTGAAAATTGCTTATTAAGTTGTATAAGATTCCAGATAAGTTTGATTCTGTACTAAACTTAATGGTAAGAGAATTGTCTATTATCACTAGGGTTTGAAATGAATAATGGTTACAGATTTGAATGTTTGGACATATACCTAAAATATTTGAGTCAAATGAAAATTAAGACTATAACATTTTCTCTAAAAGTAATTAATAGCCAGCCTGATGCAGAGAGGGAATTTTTGCTTTAAAGAAGTAAAAGCTGTGCTGGCTGCTTAGTGAAGATAAGGTCTAATAAAATGAGTTTAAAGTATATAAGAATTTACTACCAGCTTAGAAGAAGTTGTAACATAATATAGAGAAAAATCTGTATGATCTAAATTTTGAGTTTTCAAATGAGTATGTAAAAGAAGTTTTAAATTTGTTCATCTATAAATGTGGAATGGGATAGGTATTAAGTGTTTTTAATATTGCAAAAAGGAATTTTTGAACTTTTGTTGTAATTGATTGGGATATGTTCATTGTTATCAAATTACATATGCTGGATAAGAATGATTTTAGGGTTTAGGGTTAAATTGCATTTAAATGCAATTTGTTAGAATGTAATTTGGGTTAAACACAAATGATACATGAATTTGTACTGTGAAGAAAATTAATTCTTAAGTTGAATAGGATAAGACAATATGTAAACATATAATATGTAAATGATGATACAATTGATAAAGAGATTAATAATAGCAGGTGACAGAATACCTGGTGGAAGTTAAGTTTATTGATGGTAGAAGTAAATTGTCAAATGTGAAAGAAGTGTAGGACAAGCATATGAAAGATATAAAGTAGAGGAGACTTTAATGAAATATGGGACCTCTTTAGGAGAGCCAAAATACAGACATGTTGTATGAAAAAGGTATGTAGAGGTGTCAGAAGGGAAAAAATAGAGAATGTGGATTCTGCTTTAAGCAGAGGTTTGAAGATAAAAAGAGGTAACATATTTATATAAAGTTTATTTAAATAATGATGGTTAAAAAAAAACAAGTAGAAGTTGGTGAGGGAATGTTGCACTGAAAAATTAAGGAAACAGATTGTTAACAGACATTATCAAAGTCCATTTGAAAGTTTTGAGTTTTTTTTAAATTAAATTCCATTGGGAAAAATATGAAAATTTAAAACATGTAAGTTGTATATGTGAAAAAGTAGGCAAAAAGAGAAGGTTGTTAGTAATAAACAAAATATGTTTCCTCATTTCCCACATAATATAAACAAACTGGGAGATGAAGACATCATAAATCACAAGCAAGATAGCTCTGAGATAATGTTGCTGAGGAAGTGAAACTTTCTGCAAACTTATTAAACTTTTCCTGACAGAAAGAAAAAAAACTTCTTTTAATACTAACATATCAGTTTTTCATGTAGATGCTCATTTGCAGAGGATGTGATGGGTTAATTGTACAGTCTGTTTGAGAACTACAGAAGTAGAATAAAAAAAGGAAAATCTTTTGTAAGTTTTGAAATGTTTTTTAAAAGTTAGCTAAAATTAGAGTAATTTATCTATGTTGTATATCAGAATTTTATTTTGGGAGATAAGGGAGGGATTGACAAAAAATGAAATTGATAAATTGCCCACTTGTGAATTATTTCATATGTATAAACTAAAAAAATTTGAGAGGAAGCCAAAACTCAGAGACTACAGTTTTCCCCTCTGCCACTTTTCCTTCCTCTACTCTCTATAATTCTATTTGGCAAAGTACATAAAGGGAAGGTCAAGCTCTGGCAGAAGTTTGTGAAGTAAAAATAAAAGGATTTATTGACCACAGACCAATCTGATTATTTATAGAAAAAAGATTCCATTATTGACAGATGTTTCTTTAATGTATGAGAATCCATACAAATTTAAAAATGGAATCCCAATGATTTTATACAAGACTAAGCTATTAAATGTTTTTTGAGGGGGAGAGTAAATACTGTTTCATCACTCCCCCTCTTGTCAAGAAGGATAGGCAAACTACAAAATCCTGAGTTTCCTCAGAAAGAAGTGCATACATTGTATTAGTTAGGGATAAACTAATTTTAATTAGAGTTTAAGACAGAAAGAAAAAGTTTTTTGACAATGTTGGCAAGGCAAATAAACCAATATGGTATAAAAGAATATACAGAATTGGCATTTACTATAGAGAATTTTAAAGAGAAGAATATTCATTTTTTAGATAAACCTAAAGTAAGATTTTCAGAAGCCATTGGAAAACGTAAGGAAAAAAACCTTAGAAAACAGGAAGCTTGTTTAAAATTATGGAATATGAATGAAATTGGAACACTACAAGAACAGGTTTTCTCTCAACTGTAATGTGTAAGATTTGTTTTGTCACTTAAGACAAAAGGTTTATGGGAATCACACCTAGTATTACTGTGAGCTTGGAATTCAAGGATGGCTGTCTGATAATTGAATTTTCATCATTGGAAGAGAACAAGAAGCTACTCAAAGGGCAAGTGAAAGTCTTTATAGGAAGTCAAGAGGACGATCTCAGTCTGAAACTGAGGTAGGCTCCTCCTGACTTGATAAGGCACACCAGGTACTAATGGTCCCTGAATGAAATAGTTATGGCATGGTTAAGTGATAGCTTTAACCCATATGTGAAATCAGACAGTGTTAACCTACTCAGTCTATGTCCTTGAAAGAACTGTGAAGACAGTTAAAGATCTTTTTCCCTGCCTTTACTCAGTGACAAAGTTCCTACAATGCAAATTGTGAAGTAAGAATTTTCATTTTTTCAAACAAGCAAAGCTGTCTAGTAGAGGAATATCAGAATTAATTAAGAGATGACCCTAGACAGGTGAAATTTTGATGATATGCAATTGAGATTCTACAGGAATAGGTAAAACTATTTTTAAGAAGATGTGAAATCTGAATTTTAGACTAAGGATTAAGACCCCAGTAATTTTTATATCTCCTACAAAACCTGAAGTAGAAGTATTTCTTTTATAAAATGTTAGCTTTGCAAAAGAATTTTTGATCATAGGAGGTCCTCCTCAAAGATTCTGCAAATAACCTGGAACAGAAGGAACAGAGTCCAGATGAAGAAGATCTTTGGAGATGAAGATAAAGATGAAGATGAAGAGTATCCAACTAAGTTTAATCAATGTTATTAATTGTTATTATTACTGAAATATGCTTATTGTGCCCTATGGACCCTAAGCTCAGCAGGGTCTTTCTAAAATGATGATTTTGAGAAAACAGAAAGTCCCAACTTAACTAAAAGAATGGTAGATTTTGAAACTAATTTCATGCTTCAACAATGGGATGTAGAGACCCCTGAACATTAGGAATAATGCAACTATGTAAAGATAAAACTATGTAAAGATTTGTGCAGAGTAAATATTAGTAATTGGCAGTGCATTATTCACAATTATGGTTAGCATTAGAATTAATAGTAGTAGTGATAATTTCTGTTTAATTTTCCCTGTAACTCTCCTATATAGATGAGCTCAGCTAGGCCCTTCGAGGGAAAAAGAAAAGAAGCCTATTTCTACATAACAAACAGTAAAGATATCCTCTCCCTGAAGTGAATAGACCCTTCCCCTATCTGAGCCCCTTTTCACCTACTGATTGTCCTGTTTTACAGCAGAACCCTTTGATTTTATGCATATTTGATCCGTTCCCTACTCATAAGATTCAGCTGCAAAATATATTAAAAAGGGAGAAATGACAGGGTCAAAAAAGATGATAGTGAGAAAAAGAGCCATAAATAAAGGTTGGTGTCTGACCCAGGGAGAAAGGAGCGGCAAATAATTCTCACAGAAGACACATCTGTGTTCTCTCTAAGGCTAAGGCCTCGTTTAACATAAGCTATAAGTGTCTTATCTGGGACATGTTCAAGGCTCTTTCTGGAGTGTTTTTGTAACCCTCTAGAGGTGTTTTTGTCCCATCTCTGGAAAAGTTTTAGACTTCTTGTACCACCTTCCATAAAGAGAAAATCTTTATGTCATACCACAGGCAAAATATCTCCCAGTATACATATATCTTGACAAAGGGATCTAATTGCCTAATAGAACTCTTATTATAAAAGTTTGCCTCTTTGTCAAAATAAACAGAGCTGTATTTAGGAGATATTTTAATTTCTCTGAATGTTTAATCAATAAAATAAAGAAAAAAGCAGATCAATGAATTGGGTATGCAACTAACAAAACTAGGAAAGGAATAAATTTTAAATCCCCAATTAAAGATAAGATTAGAAATCTTAAAAATCAAGGAGAAATTAATAAAATTAAAGTAAGAGAATTATCAAACTAATAAGAAAGAGTAGGATTTGGTTTTGGGAGTAGGAGAAGAAATGAAATAGACAAAGCATTGGTTAATTTGATTTAAAAAAGAAAACAATCCAAAAACCAGTATCAAAAATTAAAAGAGTGAATTTAACACTAATGAAGAAGAAATTAAAGCAATCATTAGGAGCTATTTTACACAGTTAAATAAATCTGACAATCTAGGTGAAATGAATATTTACAAAAATATAAACTGCCCAGATTAACAAGAGAGGAAATGCAATACTTAAATAATCCCATCTCAGAAAAAGAAATTGAACTCCCTAAGAAAAAATCCCCAGGGCCAAATGGATTCACAAATGAATTTTATCAAACATTTAAAGAACAATTCATCCCAATACTATATAAACTATTTGGCAGAATAAACAAAGAAGGAGTCCTACCAAATTCTTTTTATGATACAAATATGGTGCTCATACCTAAGCCAAGAAGAAAAAAAACAGAGAAAGAAAAATAACAGATAAATTTCCTTAACAGAATATTGCTGTAAAATTCTCAAATAAAATACTAACAAAGAGACTACAGCAATATATCACAAGGATTACTCACTATGACCAAGTGGGATTTATACCAGGAATACAAAACTGGTTTAATATTTGTTTAACTATCAACATAATTGACTATATCAATAACCAAACTAACAAAAATCACATGATTACCTCAAGATGAAGAAAAAGCCTTTGACAAAATACGGCACCCATTCCTATTAAAAAACACACACACTAAAAAGCTTAGGAATAAATGGATTTTTCCTTAAAATGATAAGCAGTGTCCATCTAAAACCATCCACGGGTATCATCTGCATTGGATTAGAAGCCTCCCCAGTAAGATCAGTAGTGAAGCAAGGATGTCCATTATCACCAGTATTATTTCGTATTGTACTAGAAATGGTAGCATTTTAGCAATCAGAGAAGAAAAAGAAATAGGAGTTAAAGTAGGCAACGAGAAAACTAAACTATTATTCTTTGCAGATGATATGATGGTATACTTAGAAAACCAGTTGAAATAATTGGTAACTTTAATAAAGTTGCAGGATATAAAACAAACCCACCTAAATCAGCAGAATTTCTATATATTACCAACAAAGTCCAGCAACAAGAGATAGAAAGAGAAATTCCATTTAAAATAAGCTGTAGACAATACAAAATATGTGGGAATCTGTTTACCGAAACCAACAGGAATTATATGAACACAATTACAAAACACTTTTCACACAAATAAAGTCAGATCTAAACAATTTGAAAAACATTAATTGCTCATGGGTGAACTCAGTTAATATACTAAAAATGACAAATTCTACCTACATTATTTTAGTTATTTGGTTATCAGACCAATAAAACTACCAAAAACTATTTTAGAGAACTAAAAAATAATAATAACAAAATTCATCTGGAAGAACAAAAGATCAAGAATATGACGAAAATTAATGAAAAAAATGTGAAGGACAGTGGTCTGACAGTACCACATCTCAAACTGTACTATAAAGCAGTAATCATCAAAACAATCTGGTACTGGCTAAGAAATAGAATAGTGGATCAATGGAATAGATTAGGGGTAAATGACCTTAGCAATCTAGTGTTTGATAAACCCAAAGATCCCAGCTTTTGGAGTAAGAACTCACTATTTGACAAAACTGGGAAAAACTGGAACAAAACTGGAACAGCATGGCAGAAACTATGCATAGACCAATATCTCACCCTCCATAACAAGATTGTGTCAAAATGGGCATGCAATTTAGATATAAAGGGTGATACTATAAATAAATTAGAGGAACATAGAATAGTATACTTGGAATATCTATGGAGAAGGGAAGAATTTATGACAAACAAGAGATAAGAAATAGTAGGTGTAAAATAAATAATCTTGACTATATTAAATGTAAAAAATTTTGTAAAAACAAAACCAATGTTAAGAAGATTAAAAGAAAAACAACAAACTGGGGGAAAAGTTAAGGTAGTGATGTGCTAAACAGGAAAAAGTATACCAAAATATTTATAGAAGCATTTTTGTGGTAGCAAAAAAACTGGAAACAAAGTAGATGCCTGTCTCTTGGAGAAAAGCTAAATAAATTGTGGTACATAAGAGAAATGGAATGTTACTATGCCATAAAAAAAAAAAGACAAATACGATAACTACAGAGAAACAATGAAAAGATTTACATAAATTTACAAAGTTAAATAAGCAGAACCAGGTAAATGACATACACAACTACCACAATGTAAATGGTATATTGGACAGCATAAGATTTATATGGAGCATTCAGTTTGAGATATCAAATAGGCAACTGAAGAAGAGAAACTGAAGGTCAGAAGAGAGGTTAGGGCTGAATAAGGCAGAAGATCACCAGCACACAGGGTGGAGAAAATAATGGCAGAAGAAATCTGGATGATGTGAAAAAAAAAAGTGAACTCTTAATTGAATGGCCTCAATTTTTTTTCATAAAATATGAAGTAGGGTTCTCAGCTGAGAAGGTAAAGGCAGAGGGGAATGGAAGGTTTAAGGAGAGATGAAAAAAACTGGAAGAGAAATTATGATGATGGGGACAGTGGACAAAAAAAAATTCCTTTCAGCTCTGAGATTCTACTGTAATGGGGCTTTGTGCCTGTCTGGATCACTTTGCAGTCATGTGGAAGGTGGCAGGGACCTACTTCCAAAAGATGCTTTGCATTCCCCTCTTTCCACTGACTGCAGAGCTAGAATGGCTTGCATCTTTAAAACTGCAGCTGAGTCAGCATTGCTCTCTTTCCAGCTATATTCAGGATTGAAGGTCTTGTTCACCTAAAGCTCTGGTTACCATGCACTCAACTGGGTGGGAGGAAAAGTTATCTTTCCCTCTCCTCTTAGGAACCATGGGCCCAAGAATGGGCTTGGAATTTTTTGAGTCAGTTTTGTTTGTTTGTTTGTTTAGTTCTAGATATAAGCACAAGTGGTAGAATCTCAGACTGGGAGCTCCAACCATGATACCCTTGGAGTCTGGATTACAGCTTGGATATTGCTGCCAGCCCAGCAGAGAGAAGCCTGAGAACTCTGAGAAGCCAAGATGTTGGGACTTAAGCCCAGAGAAGGGTTTTGAACTTGAAACTCTGTGAAACTATATACTAGATAAGAACTGAATTAGGCTATAAGCTATTCCCCTCCCCACCTTGAAGACTGAAGTGGTGTATGGGCAATTATGTCCTCTCAGATGTTAGGGGGGAATGATTATAAGTTTATTCTTATTATAGTTTAGAAGTAAATATTTATTTGTAAAAGATAATCTATTAAATTAAATAGAATTTTGCCATCACAAAAAGATTTGCTATAAATATTTTAGAATATATAGTTTTGTTTCCTTTTTCCCTGAACACCTTAGTAAACAAACCTAAAAGTAGCATTGCTGGATTAGTTTTATAACTCTTTGGTCATAATTCCAAATTGCTTTGAAAAATGATTAGATCAATTCACAGTTCCACCAACAGTGTATCAGTGTCTCCGTTTTTTCACATCCAGTCCAACGTTTCATTCTTTTATCACTCTAGTCAATCTGATAGGTGTGAGACATTATTGCCGAGTTATTTTGATTTGTATTCATCTACTTAATAATGACTTAGAGCATATGTATTTTATATTTTATAGTTGATTTCTTCATCCAAATGAAACCTCTATCCAAAATAATGTCCATAAAACTTTTCTCCCAATTTTCTGCTTTTATCTGTACAAAAACTTTTAAATGTAATCAAAATTATCTATTTTTTATCTTTATCTCTTGCCTATTTATAAATTCTTCTCCTATCCATAAACCTAATAAGTAATATGTTCTTCTATTTTACTTATGATTATGTACCTTTACGGGCTATACTCATGATGGCAAACCTATGACACATGCCAAAGGCAGCATGCAGATACCTCTCTGTGGGCCTGTGGGACCATCCCCTGCAGAGATGCTCCCTTCCCCCTCTTCACCAAGCTTTCCTGCCCTTATGTACTTATTCCCTCCCCTGAGTGGAGTGCTCAGGCCATGTCCCTCCCTTTCTCCTGCCCCTGTCTAGGACTAGGAGCTGCACCGGGGAGGGGGCCCAGCCCCACCCCCTAAAAGATCTCCACTTCCTTCTCCTCCAGCCACCAGTCAGGGGGGTGACCCCACCCCAAAAATACTGTGTTCTCTCTGATCCCTACTCCTACCCCAACATGGGTCACAATCCAATAGGTAGCAGGGGCTGGATGTAGAGGCGGTCCTGTGACTGTGGGAGGTGACTTCCCTCTACCTGAAGCCAGCAAATCCACACTGTCTGATGTGGTCGCAGGTGGAATCCAGGGACTGCACGGTGGCCCCCAGGAAGGATGAAAATACCCATTCAAACTCCCCTGTGTGACTCATCTCTTGCTAACACTCCCAATTATTGGAATTGTTAGGATTACTATTTTACTCAGCCCCAGAAAAATTCCACCCTTATATGTAATGATACAGAAAATCCCCCTAGAATATTACCAAGAAATTCTACTTCAAAATCAGACCTAAGGACTCCTATGTACCTATTTGGATAAGGGATCATAGGTGGGACCCACTTAAGTATAAACCCCCAACAAAACTGTACTTAGTTTTTCCATAGAGAACTGCCTTTTAGGAAAGGCTGGTACATTCCACTCCACCAAATTGTGTTGTTAATAACTCTGTAGACAAGGCAACATGTCTCAGATACCTTAGTAAAACATTAGACAATGAAAGCTTGATATTGGAATAACACTTGGCCTGGGGTATGTTGATTGTATCTTTAGAAGTCTGATTGATTATGTAATTGGTTAGTGTAATGAATAATTATAGAATGTCAATCAAATGATTTAGTAAAAGTTAATGTATGACCAATTCCATTGTCTGTAAGGAAGCATGTATATTGAAAATGAAACTGTGTGCCAAGTGTATGTGTAACCATTGAGTGTATAAAAATAAAATCAGTCTGAGCCTAAGCTCCAGGTGAAGCTTTAACTGTCTCATCTCTTCACGTCACTAACGCAGTTCTCCTGAAAGGGAACCCTGAACTCTGAGAGGGCTGGACCCCCACATCTATATCCCCTCATCCCACACACCCCTACCCGGTGCCAGCTCTACCCTTAAATGCAGAGTGAGGAGGGCAGGCTCTGGATCTCTGAGCCACCTACCCCCTAGCCTTGCCCCACCTTCCCAGCCCATTGAAGACTAGCAGCAGCCCCCTTACTTGGCCAGTCCCCAGGGTGGGTGCGGGGGCAGGTCCCCATGGCTGCAGGAGGTGGTTCTCCAGGCTCAAGCAGGCTGGGAGCCTGGCCCCCTCCCCCTCCAACACAGGAGGGTGGGGCACTACATGCAGTGGGAGGGGAGGCAAGCACAGCACAGGGTTCCTAAAAGGTTCGCCATCACTGCCTATACCTAATTTATGCCAGATGCTTCCCAGTTTTCGCAACAATTTTTACCAAATAGAGAATTCTTATCCTCAAAGCTTGGATCTTTACTCTTGTCAGACACAAGGATACTAATCTTTTATTACTGTTTGTTGTATGCCTATACTGTTCCACTGATCTATTTTTCTATTTATTAGCCAGTGCCAGATAGTTTTGCTTATTACTACTTTATGATATAGCTTAAAACCTGGTATTGCTAGACCTCCTTCTCTTTGTGGTGGCAAAAAAAAAAAACTGGAAAATGAAGGGATGCCACCACTAGAAGAATGACTCAACAAATTGTGACATATGATTGTGATGGAATAATATTGCACCATAAGAAATGACAAGCAGGTTAATTTTTGAGTACTCTTTTATTTTTAACAATTACATGTAAAAGCAATTTTTTAACATTCTTTTTTAAAATTTTGTGTTTCAAATTCCCTCCCTCCTTCCCATAGTCCCTCCCTTACTCTCTCCTACCCCCCCCCCAAGATAGTACACAATCTGATATAGATTTTACATTGTAGTCATGTTAAACATTGTTCCACCTTAGTTATTTTGTGGGAGAAATTTTAAACAAACAAAAAAGGAATGAAAATGAAATAGTATGTTTCAGTCTGCATTCTGACTTCAAAGGTTCTTTTTCAGAGGCCAGATGGCATTTTTTATCATGAGTCTCTGGAATTGTCTTGGATCACTGCATTGCTGAGAATAACTAGGTCATTCACAATTGTTCATCAAAAAATATTGCTGTCACTGTGTACAATTTTCTTCTGGTTCTGCTCATTTTACTTCACATCAGTTCATGTAAGTCCTTTCAGATTTTTTCCAAAGTCATTCTGTTCATCATTTATTATGGCACAAAAATATTCCATCACAATCATATGCCACAACCTGTTCAACCATTCCCCAATTGATGAACAATCCTTCAATTTCCAATTCTTTACCACCACAAAAAGAACTGTAAGAAATATTTTTGTACAAATAGGTCTTTTTTCCCTTTTTCTGATTTCTTTGGATTATAGGTCTAGTAGCTAGAATAAAGGGCATGCCCAGTTTTAGAGCATAGTTCCAAATTACTCTCTAGAATGGTTAGTTTTTTTAAGATTTTTTTAAATCAGTAAATACATACATGAAATTATAAAGGGCAAAACAAGCAGAACCAAGAGAACAATATTATTTGAAGACTAACTTGGATATATCCACCTCTAGAGAAAGAACTGATAAATAGAAACAAGCAACAGATAGTTTTATAGATACATATATCTTTTTGTTAAATGATGATGCCTTTTCTAAAGAAGGTTGGGGAAGGAGGAAAGGAGATATCTAGGAACTTAAATGTAAGAAACAAACAAATAATTTTTTAGAACTACAATCATACCACTGCATTTTGGACTTTTTTTCAGTTTCTAAATATTGATGTACTATATTGTCTTATCCACATCCCTTTTGAATTATGCCTTTTTTTTAAGTTTGTGTTTACTTCCATTCCTGCTATCTGAGGCCAAAACCCCATTATAAATATGATAAGCATTCTCTCAAAGGCATCCATCAAATTATTGCTACCTTTTTTAAATAGGCCCAGGTTGCTCAAATTATTGATGGTCCTTAATTAAAGGGGGATTCATTTTTTATCACCAAAATGAAATCAATAAACATTCCTTGAAGTTGGCATGTCAGCAGCTAAATTTTTTCTCATAAAAGTAATTTTGCCTCAGTTGTACTAAATGACCCTCTTTAATTTACTCAGATTCATTTTTCTAGAAACAAGCTCAAATCTAAATTCTCAGTCAGGTTGCTATGCTTTTAAACTTGCTTTTTCTATGAGGCAAAATAGATACTTCTGAGAAGCAAAACTAGAGCTCTCTGTCATTGAAACCTTTTCAGTAACTTTCTGGCAGGCATAGAGAAGATTTGGGAAGGAATCAAGAGAGAATTTAGCTCCCAGATTTTCAACAGTTTTTCATGTTTAGCAATTCAAATTATGAACTTAATATCTAAGTCTGTGGATAAAAGTCTGAGCCATATCATATATAATTTCATGTCATGTTTACATATTGTCTGCCTCAATAGATTGTGAATTCCTTTAAGATCAGGGATTATTTTTGCCTTTCTTTGTATGACTAGTATTTAACATACTGCCTGGCACATATAGTACAAATGCCTCACACATACTATCTGTCCCAAAAGCCAGTTGACCTGTTGACACTGGATCAAGGACACTTGAAACAGGAGCTGTTCAACTAACAGAAGTACCCTAAAGGAGAGATCACAGGCCACAAGAGAGCATGGGTGTCATGTTTTAGCTCTGATGATCTGTGATTACACACATTCTAAAAGTAGAATTTCCAAGTAAGCTAGAGCTGGCTCAGAGATATCAGCACAAGCTCACCTGCCTTTATCAGTTTGGTGTGAGGGTAACAATAACTATTATTGTGAAATAAAGACAGTTGTGAAGAATCTGAAGCTAGTCCATGCAGTCAAGTAATTGCCAAATATTCAGAAAAACTGAACCAGAGCATTTATAATGGTCCAGTGAATTAAGTAAAGATAATCAATCTGCAGATGATGTATCAGCTCATTCTTTTGTACACTTAACCTAACCAAAATATCTTTGTAGCTGTCTTCCTTTACAATTCAATGTGAAAATATTTTAACAAAAATTATGTGTTCATTTCAGAGTCCAGAAATGTCATATTTCTATAACACTTTACAGTACACTGAGTACTATCCTCACAAACAACTCCAGGAGATAGGAATTATTTCCATTTAGTAGACAGATGAGTAAATCGAGGCTAAGAGAAATGAAGAGATTTGTGGTCCAAATCACTGGAACAAGGATACAAGGGTGGCCTTTAACTTCAGAGGTTAGTGATCTTTCCATACAATACCACACTGCCTCTACTCTGATAAGAATAATAAATAAGGAATAATTAAAGACAAAGCTGATGGTAAGTGATGAGGAAAATTAAAGTGAATACACTCACTCCAAGATATTGGGGTGATTGGTTCTTTATCACCAAGCAATCTTTTCCTGAAACAAAAACTCAGAGGCAAACTCAGCTACTACGGATTAAGTTGTACCAGACAAAATCTGATCTTGCAGATTTTCATCAGTGTTCATCTTAGCCTGACAGTATTGGGGAAGGGAACAGAATACTAATAATCAAACTACAAGATATTTCCCCTCATATGCCTTCCAAACTCTGAACTTACCAGTTCACACTTTTACCTATAAGGTTGTGCCTGAAATATCTTACCATAAACATGTTCTCTATACTCAAATGTTCTCACACCTATAAAATATGCTCACTTAAACCTCTGCTTTTATTCCATTGTACTATGTTCATCACAGCATCTAAATTAGCATCTAATTTAATCCTTCAAAACCACATACATTTATAATCTGACAATCTTAAAACTCTTCTGAAAATCATTCCTCCCCTGAAAATTCTTTTACAGTGACAGGAAATGGGTACAAAATTTGCTCTTACAAAGGGCAACATGTCTTCTTTTTTCATCATAGAAGTATGCCAAATTCTTGACCTTTAATGAAGCTTCTCATACATTACTGTTCACTTATTTGTGTCTTCTTGTTGTATAGTGGAATGAGCACTACTCCGGGAAGGTATGAATTTAATCCCGCCTCTGCTACTAAAGCTGCCTCAGAGGGGAGAGAAGCTTTAAGGTAGGAAGATAGAGACAGGATAGAAGTTTTAAATACCATGAGGGGGATGATGGAGTCAAATTAGAGATATAAGGTGGCAGGAATGAGTCTTTATTAATTTTCCATAAGCCACAGCCAAGCTTTGATCAAAGGACCACTTCGAAGGCTTTTACCAGTCCAGAGATCCACATTTAATACCACACAGGTCGGAGAGATGAAAGAGAGATAGAGAAGATTTAAAGATGGAGTTTGGCCAGAGGCCAAGCTCCTGCCAGGATAGCCATCAGCTAGCCTGAAAGAGAGAGAGAGAGATAGAGGCGGAGCTTGCTGGGCCATATATAATCTTTGATATGCAAATATACACAATACATAGGGATGATTCTCATTGGTTAATGACAAGGTATAGGTGTGGTTTCTCTTAACCAGGTGAGCACAAAGAAACCTGTGTTTCCGCCTAACCTGGGGGAAGCTGGGGTCAAGGGTCAGAGGCTTTCCCAGCCATGTGCAAGACTGAGCATGCTCAAGACTGAGCATGCTCTCTTCTAAGGCAATCTGTACATACCAACTGTTCCCCTTGCCCATAGCTAGGGATGGACTGCTACAGCTACTTACTACCTCAGGAAAAGCATTAAACTTCCTTGAGCTTCAATATCCTCATATATAAAATAAGGAGGTTAGAGTGGATGGCCTCCTAGTCCTAGCTCTGAAATTTACTAGTTGTGTGATCATGAACAAAATCCTTCTGAGCATCAGTTGACAGGTGTTCATCCCTGTGAAATAGGGATAATATTTGCTCTACCTACCTCAAAGAGTTGCTCTGGGGAAAATGCTGCTTTGTAAATCTCAAAAGGCTATACAAATGTGAATTACTATTATTTACCTGTGAGTGTTGTCCTATTGTCCAGACAGCTGGGTGACATGATGAATTAAGCACCAGGCCTGGAATTAGAAAGACCAGGGTTCAAATCTGACCTCAGACACTTACTAGCTATTTGACCTTGGATATATTGCTTAACCCTTGCCTGAAAAAAAAATTGGAGAAGGAAATGATAAACCACTCCAATATTTTTGCCAAGAAAAACCTATATGTGGTCATGAAGAGTTGGAGATGATTAAACAATTGTCCTTTATACTTAAAATAGTATATAGTATATATATATATATATATATATATATATATATATATATATATATATATATCTTATAGTGTATGTTTGCAATGGTTCCAAAGTACAAAAAGTGATGCAGTGAATATGCAGGAGTGAAGAAATGAAAAATCATTCATTCAGTTCTTACTATGTGCAAAGCACTATGCTAAGTGCTAAGGATAAATGAGAAAAAAATAATGCTTGTTCTCAAGGAATTTACATTCGAAAGGGGAAAGACAAAAACATATAGAAAGACTTAGTTACCAGTTAGATGGAAAGACTCAATGAAGAAATATATGAAGTGGGAACTGAGAAATAGAAAATGAGATTTAAGCTGAATATTGAAGGAAATCAGTGAAGCTAGAAAGCAGAAACTCCCAGGTATGGGAGAAGATCATTGCAAAAGCACGAAGGAGACAATGTTATATATAAAGAAAAGCAAATAGGCCAGTTTAACTGGATAAAGAATATCTAAAAGACAATTAAGTATAAGATTGGAAAGTAAGGAAGAGATTAGGTTGTGAAGGGTAACTTTAAATACCAAATAGATGATTTTATATTTTATTCTGGAGGTAATAGGGATCCACTGAAGTTTATTGAGTGAGGGGGATAGAGGAGGGGGAAAGATAGTCAGCCCCTGCATTAGGAAAACCACTTTGGCAGTTTTAAATGGAGGATCCATTGGAGTAGAGAGACTTGAGGCTGTGAAATTAACTTGAAAACTATTTCAACAGTCTAGGCAAGAAATAATAAGGGTGTGTAAGAATGTTGACTGTGTGAGTGGAGAGAAATTTCAAAAAGTTTTGTTACACATACTCTTTCTGTAGTAACTATTTATTTCTTTTCTTAATAATATGCTTCAATTTTTGGTTTCAAATGAATTTAAAGAATTATCTCATAATAACACCTAAATTTTGTGACTTTTTAATAGCTATTCTTTTTGGTGATTTGCATTTATGTAAAAATTTTAGCAGATCTATGATATCATCAAAGTGTTTCTTCCAACAATATAATCAAGCAAATTTTTATTAAGTACCTCTTATGTGCCTTATGACTGTACAAGGTTGAAAAGAAACATTAAATAGAGACCGCACTCTTAAAAGAAAAACAAACCTCTTTCACACCTTCTCAATCTCTGCAACTATTGTCCATGCTGGTTCATAATTCCTCTACAAGAAAGCAATGCAGCATGCCTCTTGGGCTATTTATATTCATGGATAACAGTGAAACATATGTGCAGACTGTCCATATGTTATCTGTTATTCTACTTGACCTGCCTGCCTCCTTTTCCAGTCATACATCTCTAACAATATCTTTTAAGCTTATTGTGCATATAATTTGTCATTAGTAACAGACTGAAGCCAATTTATATGCACCATGCATCTCTTCATTGCCCTTTGGATGACCCACAATTTTCAACTCCTCAGAGATTGTGATGTGACATGATTTGCAGTCATATAATATCATCAGATGATTATTAATGTATTTTAAGAATTTTTAATAGAAAAACTTGAGGCCATTAAAAATGCTGTGCAATTTCCCAAAGGCAATCCAACACATTCTTATTATTATTCAAATCTGAACCCGGTTCATTGTCCACCTGCATTATCATTCCAAGATAATATATAATGGAGAATCAAAAATAGGAAATTCTAACTGGACTTTGAACTTTAAACTTAATATTCTTCATCTGATTGGTTTTTCAGTTAAACTGAATTATTTTGAGTAAGTATAAATCTCATTCAGGAGGCCCTACATTCAGGAGGTTCTAAGATTTAATATAATCAGCACAATGTCATCTGCAAATAAAACAAAGCTTTCTCATCAAGGAATATTTTATGAACTTGACATATATACATGGAATATCAAGTATTCTTTTGTATCATTTTCTTTTTATTACTAGGCAGATATCATGACCATTTCCATATAAAAAGCACAGGAGAGGATTATATATGAAACCATGGTTCTCTATTACATTAGGCTTGTTTTTTAAATGTGTATGTGTATATATATATATATATATATATATATATATATATATATATATATATATGTGTGTGTGTGTGTGTGTGTGTGTGTATATATATATATGGGGCAGCTGGGTAGCTCAGTGGATTGAGAGCCAGGCCTAGAGATGGGAGGTCCTAGGTTCAAATCTGGCCTCAGACACTTCCCAGCTGTGTGACCCTGGGCAAGTCACTTGACCCCCATTGCCTAACCCTTACCACTCTTCTGCCTTGGAGCCAATATACAGTATTGTCTCCAAGACGGAAGGTAAGTGTTAAAAAAAAAGGAAATATATACACATATATATAACAAATTTAACATGGTAGTTCCAAAACATTGTTTTTCTGTATTTCCCTATAAACTTCTTTCTGTTTCTGTCTATAGACATTTTTTTTTAAATCCTTACCTTCCATCTTGGAATCAATACTGTGTATTGGTTCCAAGGTAGAAGAGTGATAAGGGCTAGGCAATGGGGATCAAGTGACTTGCCCAGGGTCACACAGCTGAGAGGTGTCTGAGGACAAATTTGAACCTGGGACTTCCCATCTCTAGATCTGGCACTCAATCCACTGAGCTACCCAGCTGCCCACTGTCTGTAGGCATTTTGATGTTTCATTGATTTTCTTTTCTTCCTCATATTTTTAGTATCACTATCACTATCTCCCTTTAATAGCTCTCTCTTTAAAAAAAAAATTAAAGTCTTCCCCTTTTAATAAGAAAGTACAGTCAAACAAAACAAATCCATATATAGGGTAAGTCAAATGCATGTCTCAATTCACCCCTCTAGACCATCACCTCTCTGTTCTGCGGTGGGAACCATGCATGATTGATTATCAGTCTTTGGGAACTTTAATTGGCCATTATGTTGACTATAGTTCTTAAGTCTCAAAGGTTTTTTTAATGTCATAGTCATTATATAAATTATTTTCCTGGTTCTCCTCATTCTCTGCTCTCACTTCTCTTTTTACAAAGTTGTGGTCATTACATGAATTATTTTCCTGGTTCCATTCATTTTTCTCTATACTAGGTCATATAAGTCCTCTGAAGTTTCTCTAAATCCATCCTTTTAGTCAGTTCTTACAACACAATAATATTCTGTCACATCCAAATAACATAATTTATTCAGCTATTCTCCAAGTGAGGGCTACCTATTTTTTTTCAGTTCTTTCCTGTAACAAAAAACAAAAAACAAACAAACAAACAAAAAGGCTGCTATAGTGTTCTAAGTGATAATGCAAATACTATTTTTTTTAGTTCCTACCACCTCAAAAAAAAATCCAAAAGAGAAATTATGTGCTAGCAATTTCAGGTGAATATAGAGGACAAAAAACAAGAGAACCTTGACAAGGTAAAAGCTTTATGAATTAACATTTAAAGAAGGTTTACCCTTAAAGCACTCACTCAGCAGTCTTCCCCATCTCTACTCTCTACCAACCTCCAAACTCCTAGCAAGGACATAAAAAAGGCACAAGCAAATCCATGAGCTTGTGCCTAGGACCCACACTGACATTCCCTTCTGCTACAGAGACTTAATTCTTTCTCTATTCAACACCAGAAACACCTGACTTCTAACTGTGGACACTCCAAGGTCAGATATTCCCCAAAGCTACAGAGACTCTGTCCAATACATCTTATCTACCTTCTTCCAAACTGGAAAAAAGTAACAGATGCTGATTCAATCCAGTAAGAAAACAAATGGATGAGAACCAAAAGAAGAACTGAGGAAATAATATTAAAAAGATCAAAATTACTGACTTTAAAGATCGTATATGCAGATAAAACATAAGGATCGTAGATTTCCCAAAGCAACAATACTAATAAAAAAATCCTTTATACCATAATTCTAGAAATATTGTAAAAAAATTGCCCACAACTTCTGAATATAGAAAACAACATGTCAATCAAAAGACTCTCTGTATTGCCTCCAGAAGGAAAAAAAAATGCTAAGCTTTAAACTCCAAGATTTTTACTGAATTGTATCCCCATGCATAGGAATGATAGCATAGGAGCATGGGAAAATGAGAATTACCAGATTTGATTATGAATTATACCAAATAGATTTATTTCCTATGTTTTGCATGATAATGCATGTATAACCCTGATCAAGTTGCTCACCAGCTCTGGGAGGGGGAAGGGAAAGAAGGAAGGGAGACAATTTGTATCATATAACTTCAGAAAACTTATGTGGAAATTTATTACATGTGTAATTGGTAAAAATAAAATATCTTTATAATAAAAAATTAATTAAATATTAAAATGTGGGTCAGTAACTGCTCTACAAATAGATATTTCCTGAAATGGTACAAAGTACTGGAGAAGACATTCAGAAAGGCTCTCTCCAAGTTACCAGTGAGCTATCCAAAATTTGGAATTATGGTCCTTGCCAAGCACATTCCAGTAGATTTGCTTGGACAGTAAATATTAAACTACAGGGAGCACATAAGGGTAAGGACCAAATGAATCAATCAACTGATCACCCTCACCCTGATTAAAATAATAGTAAAATGCTCTGCACCCAAAGACCTTTGTCAAGTTAAAACATCTGACTACTAAGGATTCAATGCTATTGAAAAAACACAGCTATTGAATTAATCAACAAATCAATGGTATTAAATTAAGTGTGAAAGGTCCTTAATCATTTGGAAGGAGAGAAAGCCATTGGATGAGATGAATTGTCACATGGAAAGGTTATAATGACAGCGGTGGCTTGTGGGGCACAAATAAAATAGCAAGCCATTTCAGAATCCAGTATCCGAGTATATGACCAGTTCAGAGGTAGAAATGATTCAACCTACGCCCCTGAGAGGGAATCATGTCAGAGAGGTAGAAGAAGAGCCTTTGTCTCCTCCTTCCCGGCCTTTGACTAGAGGATGACCTTGTGAACATAGAAGTTTTGAAAGATTTTGACTTCTCAGCAGCCTAGTAGAATCTCTGAGATAGCAAAAGCTTGTGGTACTTCCTGCATCAAGATACCTAAACATCACTTTAACTTTACATACATTCATTCCAATTATAGACAATTCCATTCCCCAAAATAAAACCACTTCAATGTCTAACATTAACTTCCACAAATTGATAATTGTCTGACACACTCTGATCACAATAGTCTCCTTCCTCAACAGGAAAGAGGAAGTACGTGAAAAAAGCAAAAACTAGAACGAGTCATCAATTCATAAATGTAACTCCTGATACCAAAGAAATTGAGCCAATGCCTATGTACAATTTCATCTCTCAGAAGATACAACAAAAATCTAGTGGTAGTAAAATGAATTAGGCACACATATCCTTTTCAATTTTTTCCAAATGTATGTCACCAACAAACTACATAGTTGCATCAAATGAGTGTAGAACTTTGTCTTTATTCTTTGAAATTCCAAACTAGACTGACAGATATGCCAATGAATAGTATTTGGGAAAACAAACTCTGTAGACCTCATTGAAAATGTAGTTTTTCCAGCAGTGAGAATTCTAAGTAGGAAAATTGATGTCTATTTCCTTGTAGCCAAGTAACTCATAGCATTATGTCATATGAGATGTAATTTTTTTAAGTCTCCATTGTTTGGGAGAAGCTGTAGAAAATATGCTTGAGGCAAAGAAAATTTATGAGAAACAAAAATAGACCTAAAATAATATTTTAATAGTGGTTAAAAAGCGTTTAATATTACATTGTTAGGGGATCAGGCAAGATATCTAGCAGCCAAAAGGCTTTTTCCTTTATCCTCACTCCTCCCATTTCAAGATACCCACTTCTCATATACAGTGCCAGGTGGACCAGTGGAGACTCCTTCCTACCCAGAATCCATCTACATGCCAATACAGAATGGCAGAGCATAGATCACAAGGTGCCCTCCTCAACCTTCCTAACCTCTTCCCTTTGTTCCTTCCTGGCTGGTCAATTAACCACCTCTATTTTTAACTCTGTAAAAGGGAATCCAAAATCCTGTTTTACTCCATACTACTCTCTCCTTTTCCAATAGCAGTAAGTGGTACCTTTGGGTTGCCATGATCAGAGAAAAGGATTTTCATACTGCCTGGAGGAATAAGAAATTGTCAACCACAATCCTCCAGAAGATGGAGGACTTTCAGGTTAATTCATCTACCCTGCTGGGTGTATGGGGTGCTCAGGGAGGAGTAGTATGTCTGGTATGGAGGGCTTGTCATGCCCTCTTAGGGCAGCTCTCCAGCCTCTGACCCCCACCTGACATCCAGCTCTCACTTGTGGTTCCTAGTAACTGCTAGCATGCGGCAGCGGCCACACCCCGGGCAACGGCTTCAATAGGCCAGCTAAACCTTGTGAGGGTAGCCATCAAGTCATCAACCCCTGGTGAACTAGGGCTTTGCTCACCCAGCATGTGAAGACTGCTTTGGCAGAACAGATGGAAGAAACCAATAAGAAGGTTCAACGGCTGAGATGGCGATGCAGTAGAGCACTGTGGAGTGCTCAGGGCATGTTGGAGCACAAAAGACAACACGGCCATCCAATGCAGCTGAGGAAGTCTCCAGGTGTAACGACTTTTCGTGCCAATGGACCCAGGCTTCCAACGCCAAGAGAGTGGGACTGTCTCTATGCATCGACTTTTCCACTTAAATCTCCTTCACACACAAGTGTCTTTGTGCACACTCATCTACATTACAGATGAAAGCTCACAAAGACAATCGTCATCCTCAGTTACCGAGAGACTACTACTGTACATCTACCCTGCCACCATCTTCTAAGGCCCTTTGGGCCTTATAATCTGTTATTCCCTGCTGATATCAAGGAAATATTACTTGATCTGTAACCATACCCTAAGGATCCTAGGGCCTTGCCATCAGTTGCACTAATGAATCTTGGGAATTCTAGAACTTTCCATCTATCATACAACTGAATCCTCTTTTAGGTGTTTGTCTCCTCCTATTGAAGTATGAATTCCCTGAGAGCAAGAACAGTCAGTTTTCTATTTGTATCCCAAGTGCTTGGCACAGTGCTTGCTTAGCAAATAGTAATCACTTAATATTTTTTTCATTCAGTCATTAGTAGCTCAACTTGGCCACAAAGGACTTGGAAGTTAGGATGCTGAAGGAAGCACATGAAACTAACAGTGCCCTCTTCCAAGAGGCACTAATAGAAGCTCATGCTAGAGCTGAGAAGAAGCTAAAAAGCCAAATTTTGACTTTCCAATTTACTGATCCTAAAGATAGCCAAATTTGTAAGCTGGCAATAAAATACGGAAAGCAATGCTATTTAGGATGGATCTAGGGAGGTGTGGCATTTAAAAGAGTGGGAGCTGTAAACTGTAAGAGTTAAAATGGTTGGGTGTCATAAACTGTAGTGATTAAAATAGTGGAAGATATAAATTGTAGTAGATATAAGAGTGGGTGAGTAAATCATGACCGCAGAAAATATGTTTCATTACAGTGTCTTATTTTAAAATCAAATATAAGGTGGTCACCAGGGAAATATTCCCAATTATGAATATACCCAAGTCAACTGGGTTTTATAGAGAATTTAATTAATAATACAATGAGGAATTAAAGAGAGAGAAAAAGAGAGAAAAAGAGGGAATAATGAGAAAGGGATAAGCCAGCCCTGGCCAACCCAGGCCTAAGCCCTAAGAGAAAAATCAGTCAGTCCTTAATCACTCACCACAAGATCTGTCCAAGCAAGGATTCTAGTGACACCAGGCCAGCTCCATCTCAGCTGCCTTCACCAGCTCAATTCTCTATCTGAAATGTCTCTGAGAAAGTCTCAAGAGAGACCCTTCAAGGCAGCCTTTCCCAGCTGACTGTCTCCAGAGAGAGCTTTTCGTCTCCTTTTAAAGGGCATTTTCTCCTTTGTCACCTCCCCTAAATTCTTGCATCTACCAATCACAGTAGATGTTTTTCAAAGGACAGACCATTCTTAGTTCACACCTAAGAAGGTGTGAACTTTTGAGTAATTCACACCAGGAAAGCTCTGAGTAAGTTTCTCAGTTCTTTGTTCCTTGTAAATTCACAAGTTGCTTGACCTTTATGGGTACTTAGCAACCTTTTGTATTAGTCTTAAAAATAGGCATGGCTTAAGTATGGGTTTAAGTACTTTTCATTGTTCAGCAAGGAGTTTTCTCCCCTAAAGCAGTCTTAAGTACAGGTGGAGTAGAGGTCTTCCCATTTCTGATCTAAGTAGAGTTCTCACTTTCCAAATACGGAATGGTCCCAGTAGGGAATTGTTCCAATAAAAAATTCCCAAATGGGGAATTTTTTAACATTCACAAGTCTGAGAAATTTCAAGATTCACAATCCCCCCTGATGATCATTGGGAGACTAATCTCCCCATTGATCATTTAACATAATCAATTTGTAATCCTAAATGCACTTCTAACTATAGATATACACAATATTCAATTTTCTAAGAGAAATTAGAATAGTGAGGGAGGAAATAGAAAAGAAAAGAAAGCAAAACCAATGTTTTGCTGGGCGCATTGACAGAAATTAGGGGCAGTCCCTTTTGTCATAAATGTATACATTTATAATAAATGTTCAATCAAAGTTCAGTTCAATCAACCATATCCAAGTTCATTCTTGATCTTCTTGATGTAGTGTGGGTTTTCTGTATTTTCTGCAATAGTTCATTCTTTGGATTCAGGGGTTATCAAGCTTCTTTCTTAAAGATCTTTTCTTGAACAAAATCCAAATCTTAGATTTTTATAAAAATACAATCTCAAACAAAAATCAAAAATTCCTGGATTTTAAATTAAAATACAACCCCCCCTGAAGTAAGTGTTAAAAAACATCCAGTTCAGCTCAGGATGCAATGCTGAATTATGGGGATGTATGAGTCAATTATCAAAAGAAGAGAAAAGCAATCAAAAACATAAGGAAAAATTCAAAATAGGTCCTTGTATAGGTCCAATTTAAAGTAATTTATATCCCACAACTCTGTAGGACAGAATGCAGTAATATTTCATTTAGCCATTTGTAGCCAAGACTACAGGAAGTTGCCATAATATAAGAAGAAAAAAATTAGAATTCTATTTTGATGGGGAAATGTTATTCCCTCGTCTGACCTTTTTGTCATTCTCAGGGATATAGGGAGCCAGTATAATACTCAAACTTTGTACTTGTATGTGTACTTTGCAAAGAGTGTAGATACAAGGAAGTCCTACAACTTAAAGTATGTCAAGCATCGCAACCTCGAGTCTCACATTAGTATTTCTTGTGTGCTCTTTTTGGCACTATTCAGATTAAGTCTGTGCTCCTTGTTTTTATCCCTTTTTATGGAATCATACATTAACATTAATCATAGTCCTATAATATTTTATCAATAAATGGCAGGTTCCCATAGTTTAAAGCTTTTGGGTATGCATTGATGTTATAGCAAGTATTTATATTAAACTCATATTACTGCAGGAAAAAATATTATTTATGTGTACCTTTAGTACAAGAAATGAGAGAAAAAAATCAAATATTCTAATCAAAAATAAAGAAAAGCAATAATAAAATGAGGCATAAATCAGTAATTCAATGTGTTCTCAAAAAACAGCATCCATTTGTCTATGGATTATTATCTCCAATTCATATGATAGGGTTCAGTCAATCAGTATCAACAGAAGATGCTTTCTTCACATGTGAGCAATGAATCCAAGAGTCCTTTTCTCCAACCTTTATAGATGTTGGAGTAGTTAACAATATTTGGAACGGTCCTTCCCATGAAGGTTGGGTTGCTCCAGTTCGCTTGAAATTCTTAATATAAACTTTGTCTCCTGGGTTCAGGTCATGAAGAGAAAAATCTAGTGGTCCAACTTGTACTGCAGCTCCGGATTCATGAAGTTCATGTAGTTTATGCTGTAATTCCTGTATATAGGAAGCAATAGTAGTATCTCCCCCTAATAGTGATGTATATGCAGGGGAAAAAGGTTTAGCCTGTATAGGCAGATGTCCAAAAAGCATCTCAAATGGTGAGATATGTAAGTCTCCTCTAGGCCTGCTTCTAAGATAAAATAGGACCAGAGGTAGGATTTCAGGCCATTTTAAATGGGTCTCAGTGCATTATTTTCCAATCATAGTTTTAAGTTCTTTGTTCATCCTTTTCTACTATTTGGAGTGGAGACAAAACTGAAAAAGGTTAATTAATATCAACAAAATCAATAGAGTCTAAGAAGAATCACCTTCATTATATTTGGGAAGTTCCTTGGGCACCCTCCTGAAGGGCACCTCTCTGAGGGTCATTAGCACCCTGAGTATTTTTTGGATGAGCGCCATTTCTCATATATTGTTGTTGGTCATTATCATTATAATTTTCTTCATTTTGAGCATTGTCATTATTTTCCCAATTCCTATTTCTATAATTCTGGTTTCTAAAGTTCTTATTTCTATATTCATTATAGTTATTTCCATAATCATTATTATAATTTCTAAAATTTCTAAAATTCTGGTTTCTATGACCATTATCATCATTTCTATAGTTATTATTTCTAAAGCTATTATTAAACTGCGTATTCCTTCCAATCATCTTAAGAAAGGTTCTACATTCCATCATTTTGTGGTCCTTCTTCTCACAGAAGTGGCAGGTTACTGATTTATTTGTGAATTCCTGCAAAGGGGCTATAGTCTCTCCCTTATTTTTCAATTCTCTCTTTAACATTTCAATTTCTTTCTTTAAATCTTCCACTGATGTATCATCTTCCTCAGGTCTTTTTACATGACCTTTATAAACATAGGTTGCTACTCTCCTCAATTCTTCAAGGTCCATAGAGTCCCAATTAGGACAGCTAGTTCTAAAGTAGTCTTTTACCATTGAACAACAATTCTTAACAAATTGCCTACGTATTTGTCTAATGTCTCTTTCTCTGGATAAATCAAGGTCCATATATGTATTCCCTACGTCAATAAGTCTGTCCATAAACTAGGAGGGTGTTTCATCAATATCTTGTCGGGTTCTTTCAAATTTTGACCATTTTTCAGGTCTATCAGAGCAAGCTCTCATGGCTGTCAATAATGCTGCTCTGGCCTGGTTTAGTTTTGTGTGATCTAATTCAACATTTGGGTTCCAATGTGGATCTTCAGTTGGTCAATAACTTCCTTTTTTACCTCGTTTTTGATTAGCCAGAGAGACGATATTATTTTTTTCTCTCTTTGTTAATAATGCTTCTAATAAATTCTCAACATCCAACCAAGTGGGGTCAAAAGTTCTGAATATGTTCTCTAATTTTTTTTTATAATTAATATTGGTTCGTCCTCAAATGATGGCATATCTTCCTTCAATTTTTTTTAAATCCTCAGGGCTAAAAGGTGTATGATGTCTTACAGATACCAAGTTTCCATCTTTATTAAAAGTGGGTACTTCCCTTAAAGGAAATAAGCTATCTGAATTATTTGGTACTCCTGTTTCTAGGCTTCTTGCTCCATTCTCAGTCAGGTAAGTATGAGAAATAGAAGAGTTGAGCACATTAAAGGAGAGGGTTTGTTGTTGTCCCATAGTGCCAGAAAAATCAGAGGTAGGGTGTGAATTTAGGTTGGAATATGAACTTAAAGTGGATTGTGTAGGGTGAGAAGGAGGAGCCAAGGAAGAAGTGTGAAAGGATACAGAGGTATTTGGATTGGAGGAATCAGTAAGGTGTGAAGTAGAGGGATTAAGATCAGAAGTACGGGTAGGGTGTGAACTTAGAGTTGATTGTGTAGGGTTGGAAGTGTGGGTGGGGTGTGTACTTAGAGTTGAGGGTGTGGGATTGGTTCTTGAATTGTAAAATGTCAGAAGGATTTTTCCTGTGTTGTAACAACATTTCATGTTTCAGTGTTAAATCTATATTCACATGTTATATGTGGGTATAGTATCATGTGTGAATCATCTATCTATAAAGGAGCATTTGATCAATTTGGATTATGGGAAGCTATATTTAGAGATGTAAAAGGCCTTGAGTACAACCCCCTCACTTTACAGATGAGGAAGATGAAGCCCAGAAAGATTAAGTGATTTGCCCAAGGTCACACATAAATTTTAAAGTTTCTTTTTTAATTTTTTTAAAATTTAAAAATTTTTAATTTTAATTTGCTGTTTAGTCATTTTAAGTTATGTCCAATTCTTCATGGTCCCATTTGAAGTTTTCTTGGCAAAGATACTAGTTTGTCATTTTCTTCTCTAGCTCATTTAAAAGATGAAAGTAAGGCAAACAGAGTTAAGTGACTTGCCGGGTCTTATATGGCTAATAAATGTCTGAGGCCAGATTTGAACTCTGTATTTGAATTCAAGTCTTCTAACTCTAAACCAAGGTTTCCTAACCTAGAATGCAAAAACTTTTTTTAATTTTGAAAGCCACAGTTTAATACAAATTAGTTTCCTTTATAAACCCAGTTAACTCCCTCCCTCCTTTACCCCCATTAGAGAAGGCATCATTTGACAAAAAGATTTATGTATATGTAAAACTATGTCTTACTTCTTTCTATTTATCAGGAATAAGATAAAAAGAGAAGCAAAGAAGGAAAAATAGAATGAATAAAAAGACAGCTAGTAATTATGACTTTGAATGTAAATGAGATGAACTCACACATAAAACAGAAATGGATAGAATGGATCAAAAACCAAAACCCCATAATATGTTGCTTACAAGAAACATTTTAAAATGAGAGACACAAAAAGGAATAATAAAGTGGAGAAATTCCATGGGAACTGGAACAACCTCCAGGAAGTGATGCAGAGTGAGAGGAGCAGAACCAGGAGAACATTGTACACAGAGACCGATATACTGTAGTACAATCTAATGTAATGAACTTCTCCATTAGTGGCAATGCAGTGATCCTGAATAACTTGGAAGGATCTATGAGAAAGAACACTATCCATATTCAGAGGAAACAGTGTGGGAGCAGAAACACAGAAGAAAAACAACTGTTTGGTTACATGGGTCGAGGGGATATAGCTAGTGATGTAGACTCTAAATGAACATCCTAATGCAAACACCAACAACATGGAAATAGTTTCTGATCAAGGACACAAGTAATACCCAATGAAATTGCGCATCGGTGGTTGGAGGGAAATAATCGGAAATAATGTAATTATTGTAACCAAGGAATAATGTTCTAAATTGACTAAATAAATTAATTCACATAAAAAATAAAATAAAATAAAATGAGAGACATAAATAGAGTAAAAATAAATGGATAAAGTCATATACATTTATATTGTGCTTTTAAAAATATTACTCTGAGAAGGGGTTCATCAGATTGCCAAAAAGGCTCATGATACAAAAATGGCTAAGAAACCTTATCCTAAAACTTCTTCCTAAAAAACCTCTTCCATTGCTCTATTTTGCACTCTTTCACAAAGCTTAAGAGAAATGTTAGAGATCACAGCTGCTTCTAATTCTCTGAGAAAAAAGTGAGTAAAAAGCTATTTCCAAGAAATGTAAAAAAATTCTTACTAAAAAATGCAAATGGACTAGAGCAAAAGAAGTCAGGGGTGGGGGAGAACAAACAATTTGAATTAGTAATTGTAAACTTCATATTACAAAGTCCCACTGACATCTTTTTAGCCTGTCCAGCTAGGAATCTAGTTCACAATTTTGTAGCAACATAAGAGGGCTATTAAATGTATCAATCGGTATATTTATGTGAATTAGCATTAATCTCTTCACACATAATAGAATTTAAAAATATCTGAATCCTACTTTTGAAATTTTTTTTTCCTTTTTGTTCTTAGGATGATGAAAAACATTTTAATTCTTTTCAGGAATAGTCATTAAAATATTTTATGGATTACAAATTATAATGGGATGAAACTAGGGTTTAATTTAATTACAAAACGCTTTTTTGTAATTAGAAGGTTAAAATTAGTCATCAGTGCTGTAGATGCATCCCTCATAAACAATCAAATTGGAGGGACACAGGGATCTTCTGTGAATCATTTGGATATTTGCAGTTAATTTTGAAAAAGATGAGTTTTATTACAATAAATTGGGAAAATATGTGAAAATTGAAGTGCTAAAACAAGTATTTCCTCTATTCATGAAGAAACAGGTAATAATACTCACTGGTATGTACTAATAGCCTCATTCTTCAGACTTTTCTGGCTTCCTTTGTCTCAATTAAAAATCCCACTTCTACAGGAAGCCTTCTCTAATCCCTCTTAATTCCAGTTCTTTTTCTCTTTTAATTATTTCCTATTTACCCTGCATATAGTTTGCTTGGCAGACATTTGCTTGCATGTTGACTTCTCCATTAGACTGTAAACTCCTTGAAGGTAGGGACTATCTTTTGCCACTTTTTGTATCTCCAGAACTTGATCTTACTAGTGCTTGGCACATAATCCAGGTTGTTGCTTAATATTTGATTGATTGATAAATTTTATGTACTTATTGATAAGAACTAGCTCTTTCTAGAAGTTAACTAAATCAAAGAGCCATCCAAAGGAGATTTAAGACCACACAGACACATATATCTTTTTCTAGCACATTTTCTAGTCATAGTTATGGCTATTTCACTTTGCAATTTCCCTTTGATATGATGGATAGTGGGGGTCAGAGGTTAGACTCCAGTAAATTCATCATGGAATGTGGATGTGAATTACAACTGTAAGGTGCATTGTTTTGTTCCTAAAGGTTGGGGAAGGACTGGGCTATTTTTAGACAAAAGAGATTAATTTGGCAGAGAAATTGAGATGTATGAAAATGAGAAGAATTGATAGATGGCTTCAAGAGTATTTATGGAGTGCTTGGTCTTGACAAAAAAAAAAAAAAAGGATCCCATCATCTTCACAGACTGAATCAAAGAAGCAGAGTTCAGAATAGCCATACCATGAAGTGAGATGAGCATTCATAAGACATAAATGAAGGTATTTCTGTTCAGTAAGAACCTAGTTGAACTTAAATAACTCGACATATTTGCATCTCAACTCATTAAACTTTATTGGCTGCCTACTACACTCAAGGTGTTATGCTAGACCATGGAATATAAACAAAGATGTAGCTGTGGTATTATACCAAAAGCCCTGAGTTTTGAGCCAGAAGATCTGGGCTAAATCCCAGTTCTCTGTTATTTGCTTTGTGATAGTGAGCATGATACCATCTCTCAAGATCTGTTTTCTCCTGTAATGCCTATAGATCATATGATAGCTGTGAGGTGTGCATAAAGTATTTTGTAAACCATGAAACACTGTATTATTGTTGGAAATATATTATTTCTTTTTTAAACATGTATTTCCTCATCACTTGAAGGAATATTTCTGTAATAAATGTTGTGCTACAGGCTATGTGTTTAAATCAACGGGAATCTCTACTGACCCCCAAAAATAACTAAATTAAAAGAAGAAAGGTCTGGGGTAAGTTACATTTTTGTTTTAGAAGAGTATACATTATTTTTGCCTCGTGTCTTTATTAGAGATGCCTGAATGGTTGTGATTACATGACATAATAATATAATGGAAAAAAAGCAGTAGGTTTATCCCCAACTCATCTACTAATTTATCATGTAGCCAAGGACATAATTTAAGGTCTCTGGACCTCAGTTTCATCCTCTTTAAAATAAAGAGCATTAGTGGAGCAGTTAGATGGCTCAGTGAATAGCAAACCAGGCCTAGAGATGGGAGGTCCTAGATTCAAAACTCACCTCCGACACTTCCTATCTGTGAGACCCTGGGCAAATCATTTAACCCCAAATGCCTAGCTCTTACCACTCTTCTGCTTTTATTCCTTCTAAAACAGAAGATAAGGGTTTTTTTAAAGCACTCGAGTAATAATTACTAAGGTTTTATTCAGCCATCAGATTCTAATTTTTCTGTATCCTACCATTGGTCTTAGTAAAACACACACACACACACACACACACACACACACACACACACACACACAAATACTTTTGACTAAGTTAATACCCCTATCAGAATTAATATTTTGAGAGACTAAAGAAAACTGAGAACCACATGACCAATATGGAAATATGCTTTGCATGATTGCACATGTGTAATCTTGCTTTCTTAATGAGGGAATAAAGGAAAGAAGGAGGGAAAAAATTTGGAATTCATTAAATGAATGTTAAAAACTGTTTTTACAAGTAAAAAATATTATTTTTAAAAAAAGAAAATCTGTAGCTCCCAAAAAAACTGTTTGAAATCACCTGCATAGCTATAAAAAGATAAAGTGTTGTCCTTCCCTGGTTTAAGAAAAGAACTATTACATTAATAGACTATGGAAATTTTTATTTAATTCACTAATTAAAAATTATAATACATCTCTATAATTTGTCAATTAGAGCAAAGAATTATAGAACTATATTGGCTAGAAAAATCCTCATAGGTCATTTAATCCAATCCCCTAAAAAAAATGAGCCAACTAAAAGCACCAGAGAAGGTGACTTTTGCAATAGCCTTCTGCTTGGTCTCTTTGCCTCAAATCTCTTTCCACTCCAAACCATCATTTTCCTTTCAGTTTTCAAATTGATCTTCCTAAAGGAAAGATCTGACCATGGCAGTCCACCCAATTCAATAAATACCAGTGGTTTCACATTGCCTCCAGAATCAAATATAAAATCCTCTATTGTTTAAAGTTCTCCCTAAGATGGCCCCTTCCCACCTGTGTAGATAGAATCCATTCCCCAAGCTCATCTTCGCAAAGCTTGTCCCACTCCACGTCCCATTTTGCGTGCTTACATTGTGTGACGGAGGGGGACAGAAAGAAAAAGGTGTGATGCAGGACAGTGCAAGAAGCAGAATGCTCTCTCCCCATTAGTGTTTCAGTAGAACATGGTCAAGAACGGAAGCTCAGGTGCCTGTTGTGCGCTCAAGAGTTTTTGCTGACTTTGGTGGCTTGGTGGGCTTCAAATTTCAGCTTCCAGATTCGACTTAGTGTATTTTACCTGGTTAATATTTTCAGACCCCTTCCTACATTTCCCTCTTTTTTACTTTATCTCTATTTTGTTTAAAACTTAATTGTTAACTTTTCAGATCATAATCCAATAAAAATAATGATCAGTAAGGGTACATGGAGAGCCAAATCAAAAATGAATTGGAAATTAAATAATAGGATTCTCCAAAATCAGTTAATAAGAGAACAAATCATAGAAATAATTAATCATTTCATTGAAGAAAATGACAATGATGAGACATCTTTTCAAAATCTATGCGATGCAGCCAAAGCAGCACTCAGGGGAAATTTTATATCCTTGAGTTCATATATTAACAAATTAGGGAGGACAGAGGTCAATGAATTGGACATGCAAATCAAAAAACTTGAAAACAAACAAATTAAAAAACCCCAGAAGACAACTAAATTAGAGATCCTAAAAATTAAGGGAGAAATTAATAAAATCAAAAGTGAAAGAACTATTGAACTCATAAATAAGACTAGAAACTGGTATTTTGAAAAATAAAAAAAAAAACAAATAAAATAGACAATGTACTTGTCAGTCTAATTAAAAAAAGGAAAGAAGAAAACCAAATTAACAGTATCCAAGATGAAAAGGGAGACCTCACCTCCAATGAAGTGGAAATCAAGGCAATCATTAAAAACTATTTTGCCCAATTATATGGCAATAAATATGGAAATCTAGGTGATATGGATGAATATTTACAAAAATATAAATTGCCTAGATTAACAGAAGAAATAGAATTCTTTAATAATCCCATATCTGAAAAAGAAATTGAATAAGTCATCAAAGAACACCCTACGAAAAAATCCCCAGGGCCTAATGGATTCACAAGTGAATTCTATCAAACATTCAAAGAACAACTAATCCCAATACTATACAAACTATTTGACATAATAAGCAAAGAAGGAGTTCTACCAAATTCCTTTTATGATACAAATATGGTACTGATTCCAAAGCCAGGCAGATCAAAAACAGAAAGAAAACTACAGACCAATCTCCTTAATGAACATAGATGCAAAAATCTTAAATAGGATTACTTGCAAAAAGACTCCAGCAAGTCATCACAAGGGTTATCCACTATGACCAGGCAGGATTCATACCAGGAATGCAAGGATGGTTCAATATTAGGTAAACCATCCACATAGTTGACCATATTAACAAGCAAACTGACAAAAATCACATGATTATTTCAATAGATGCAAAAAAAGCCTTTGACAGAATACAACACCCATTCCTATTGAAAACACTAGAAACTATAGGAATAGAAGGGCCTTTCCTAAAAATGATAAACAGTATTTATCTAAAACCATCAGCAAACATCATCTGCAATGGGGATAAACTGGAAGCCTTTCCAATAAGATCAGGAGTAAAACAAGGATGCCCGTTGTCACTTCTATTATTTAACATTGTACTAGAAACAGTAGCAGTAGCAATTAGAGATGAAAAAGAAATTGAAGGTATTAAAATTGGCAATGAGGAGACCAAGCTGTCACTCTTTGCAGATGATATGATTATTTACTTAAAGAATCCTAAAGAATCAACCAAAAAGCTAGTCGAAATAATCAACAACTTTAGCAAAGTTGCAGGATACAAAATAAACTCGCATAAGTCATCAGCATTTCTATATATCTCCAACCCATTTCAGCATCAAGAATTAGAAAGAGAAATTCCCTTTAAAATCACCCTAGACAATATAAAATACTTAGGAATCTATCTGCCAAGACAAACACAGAAACTATATGAACACAACTACAAAACACTTTCCACACAATTAAAACTAGATCTAAACAATTGGAAAAGCATTAACTGCTCATGGGTAGGACAAGCTAACATAATAAAAATGACCATCCTATTACCAACTTATTTACTTATTTGGTGCCATACCCATTGAACTACCAAAAAACTTTTTTACTGAATTAGGAAAAAAATAACAAAATTCATTTGGAAGAACAAAAGATATCCAGGGAAATCATGAAAAAAATGCAAAGGAAGATGGCCTTGCAGTCCCAAATCTCAAAATATACTATAAAGCAGTGGTCATCAAAACAATATGGTACTGGCTAAGAGACAGAAAGGAGAATCAGTGGAATAGACTTGGGGTAAGTGACCTCAGCAAGACAGTCTATGGCAAACCCAAAGATCCCAGCTTTTGAGTCCAAAATCCACTATTTGATAAAAATTCCTGGGAAAATTGGAAGACAGTTTGGGAGAGATTAGGTTTGGATCAACACCTCACACCCTACACCAAGATAAACTCAGAATGGGTGAATGACTTGAATATAAAGAAGGAAACTATAAGTAAATTAGGTGAACACAGAATAGTATACATGTCAGAGCTTTCTGGGAAAGGAAAGACTTTAAAACCAAGCAAGAATTAGAAAAAGTCACAAAATGTAAAATAAATAATTTTGATTACATCAAATTAAAAAGCTTTTTTACAAACAAAACCAATGTAACCAAAATTAGAAGGGAAGTAACAAATTGGGAAACAATCTTCATAACAAAAACCTCTGACAAAGGTCTAATTACTCAAATTTATAAAGAGCTAAATCAATTGTACAAAAAAAATTAAGCAATTCTTTAATTAATAAATGGGCGAGGGAGATGAATAGGCAATTTTCAGTTGAAGAAATCAAAACTATTAATAAGCACATGAAAAAGTGTTCTAAATCTCTAATAATCAGAGAGATGCAAATCAAAACAATTCTGAGGTATCACCTCACACCTAGCAGATTGGCTAACATGACAGCAAAGGAAAGTAATGAATGCTGGAGGGGATGTGGCAGAGTCGGGACATTAATTCATTGCTGGTGGAGTTGTGAATTGATCCAACCATTCTGGAGGGCAATTTGGAACTATGCCCAAAGGACGCTAAAAGACTGTCTGCCCTTTGATCCAGCCATAGCACTACAGGGTTTGTATCCCAAAGAGATTATAAGGAAAAAGACTTGTACAAGAATATTCATAGCTGCGCTCTTTGTGGTGGCAAAAAATTGGAAAATGAGGGGATGCCCTTCAGTTGAGGAATGGCTGAACAAATTGTGGTATCTATTGGTGATTAAATACTACTGTGCTAAAAGGAATAATAAAGTGGAGGAATTCCATGTGAATTGTAAAGAACTCCACGAAATGATGCCGAGTGAGAGGAACATAACCAGGAGAACATCGTACACAGAGTGTGGTACAATCAAATGTAGTGGACTTCTCTACTGGCAGCAATGCAATGATCCAGGACAGTTCTGAGGGACTTATGAAAAAGAACACTATCCACATCCAGAGAAAAAACTGTGGGAGTAAAAACCCAGAAGAAAAACAACTGCTTGATTACATGGGTCATGGGGATATGGTTGGGGATAAAGACACCAAAGTAGAGGTTCTCAACCTCTTGATTTGTAGCAATGAGAATACATAATGCATATCAGGTATTTACATTCTGAATCATAACTGTAGCAAAATTACAGTTTTGAAGTAGCCACCAAAATAATTTTTTGGTTTGGGGTCACTGCAACATGAGGAACTGTATTACAGGGTCACGGCATTAGAAAGGTTGAGAACCTCTGCACTAAAGGAACATCCTAATGCAAACATCAACAGCATGGAAATAGGTTCTGATCAAAGACACATGTAATACCCAGTGAAATTGTGCATCAGCAATGGGAAGGGGGAGGGGAGATAGAATATGATTTTTGTAACCAAGGAATAATGTTTGAAATTGACCAAATAAATTTTTTTTAAAAACTTAATTGTTAAGAGCTACTAAGGGACTCGTGACTTAAGAGTTAATTTTATAAACGGACTATATCTCTAGACCCCAAGGTAAGGATAAAAAGTTGAAATTATAGGTAATGAGTCCTGGTGGGTTGGGACTCTTGCCTAGAAAATGGTTCTGAAAAAAAAAAAAAGCAGCAGGGAACAGAAAAAAGTGGAAGAGATCCATGAATAGGGAAGAAGCAATATTGTCATGGGCATGACCACATGGGCGGAAGGAGGAAATAAATCATAAGCCTGGTACAATTATATTATGGTGATAGAGGAGTTCAAATAAGAGTAAGAAGTTGTGTGGAACAGGGGTGGAGACTATCCCTCATGGAGGTCCACTTTTCACAGTGAAAGTTCGGAGTCAGAAGTTAGGAGCAGAAAAGACAGGGTTCATTTCTCTTTCATCAAAGAGGGCACTGCCCCTAAACATAAGGTAAATGTATCCTCTTCTGGTTGAACCTAGCCTTTTATTAGCTTTAACTACACTTCTCCACCTCCTTTCCCTGTCTGCCCCACAGAAACTGGGAAGCCAAAACTTACAGGCTAAAGTTTTACACAATCAGAAAAAGGAACCACAGTTTTAACACCTAGAGTTTGGCATAGAAGTTTTGGACCCAAAGCTATTGGCAAATAGCATAACCACAATTTGACACCTGTAGCACACTGAAACATACTCAGGGGTACAGGTTAACAGAAGCAGGGGGTCATGGTTAGAACTTTCCAGGAATGATACACTTGTCAACATGTTTGAAACAAGCACATTGCTTGACCAGAGGGTTTTTGGAGAACACATAGCCTCACGAGATGCATGCTTAACTTGTCTTTCTCTTTCCACTCCAGATACTGAACTCCCATTGAGCAGGCCCAGGGCAGCCTCAGCAAGAGGCTGCCACCTAGTCAGCCCTCAAAAGAAGACTTTCCTGCCTCCAAGACCCCCTCTCTATCCTCCAACCAGGTTACCTCATAGGTTTAAAAAAAAATTGTGTAAGTATAGAGTGGGAGAGCTATAGGGTTTTTTGGAGGGGGAGAGGGGTGATTTGGAAATTTTAATGGACAGCAGGCTCCACATAGAAGAGCTGGGCTGCCAAAAACCACTAATTAGATGGCATCAAGGCCTGGCAAGAGGGGCCACCAGGCAGCTTGGGGGCACCAGGAGATCCTGGTTGCTAGGAGGTGGGGACAGGGGGAGGGGTTGGGAGAGGGGGAAGGGGAGTGGGAGTGGAAGGGAGCGGAAGGGGGAGGGGGAGGGGGAAGTGGAGGGCGGGGCGGGGTAACTAGAAGGTTGGTCACGTGCCACAGCCGTTAGAGCAGCCTGGATTCAGATCGGTTCAGCCTCGGGCTAAAGGCTGGCATGGGGCTGGCTCCCGCGAGGTCCAGGGGCACTTGGCCCGCGCGCCGCCTCTTCCCCGCCCCTCTGCCTGGGGGGGTGCTGGCTCGGGCCCCTGAAGGCCTCGGGAGGGGGGAGGGGGAAGCGGACGAAGACGAGGCGCGCCCTGTCCACCCCACGGCCTCACCACAGCCTCCATCGCCTCCCGACGTTCGCAGCGTAGACAGTTCCCGTAGCCCTGCCGACAGCAGCGGCACGGACACCACCAGGGACCATGTCCTGGAGACACCTCTCCGCCCTGTTCCGCAACAGCTGGACTCAGGGCAACCTTCCCGGGAAGGGCTCCGGCCGTCGTTTGGAACATTCCGAGTTCGTCGAATACACCGAAATCACTGAAGCCCGGACCAGACCCGTGGAGCCGGTGTCCACCCCGGTGAGGGCTCTGCCCATCGGAGGAGGGCGAGGCGGGTGGAGACGGGCGGTTGTAGGGGACGGGGTTGGCGCGTAGAGACCAGACGCTTATTGAGGGGCCGTTAACTGAGGTAGAGGGGTACAGGGCAGATTCCAGTAGAGGGTGGAAGTAGGACCATGGGAGGGAAGAGAGAAGGAAAGAAAAAGAACCGCCACCACCCTCCAGGAGCGGACGGTGACAAGACCTTTATGTCGCCTGTTTAGGGACTGAGAATGGGCGAGGTGTCGTCGAGAGGCCCGGAGATAAAATTATCGACGCTTTAGAAGGGGGAATGTAGAAAGCTTCGGGACAAGGCGAGGGGGGGGGGAGGGAGATAGTGAGGCAGAGAGACTCTTTTGGGATTTGGCGAGGTGAGGAGAAAGGATTTAGGAAACTTGTGAGAAGTGGCGGAAGGAGGAAAGAAACTGGAGGGGGAGGGGAGAGACACCACTTCGTTGTGAGGAAATGGAGAGGGGATGGACCGTGTTCAGAGGGAAAGAGACGAACTTTTTCTGCGTGAGAGGGTCGGCTTGACTTCGCGATGGCAGAGTTCAGCGTTGGGGGAGGGGGCTGCGACGTTGGGGCGGGGCCAGAGGGAGCGGGAAAGACGGTTATTGGAACGGAAAGTCGTTCGAAGGGGCGGTTGGAGAGGGAAGGGGCGGAGGAAGGAAGCCGAAAAATAAGCCCGACAGCTAGGCTCTCATCAGCGCCTCTTACCGCACTCCACCTCAGACCTCGAAAGGAGCATTCTTCCGCTTAAAAGCCCGGTCTGTTCTGCCCTTTATCAGTATTTACTCTTGCCTTTTTTTTTCCTCCTACTTAGTAGCCACTGCCAAAAACAACCATCCTACTGCCTTGTTCTCTGATGAAAACCCTTGCTAGCAGGCTGAAATGACAGAGTTGGTTGAGAGAGTGGGGTGAAATGAATATTGATGGAATGGACTTACTGGAGTTTAGCCTCTTAATACCTGCCCAACATTGGGCACAGCAATATTTTCCACCTCTGAAAAATCGAACGAATTGGATCTTAAAGTTCCATCCAACTCCAATGAACTTGTGAATGTCTTTTAGGAATTTAACTATCAGGTGTTAAAAATTTGAAATTGACTCGAGAAAACTAGCTTATTTTGGTTTTTCATTCTTCTTTGATTTCCAACAGGAAATATTTCTGAAAAAGTCATTGAAGCTTTTTTAATAGTACTTTTATGCATATAAGTAAACACTTAAGTAGATGACTGAAATTAATGCAATAATTTAACAATTATTAAACACAATTTTAGTGGTAGAAAGGTGATTTGGGGGAAACTGTCAATGTGGAGTTAATCAGCTTGTTTATTAATATTTAAACTTTCTTTCAGGAGGCTGTCTTTGCCTTGGCAGTGCTTTTTTCTGCACACTTAATACCAGGTGCATGGGTGTTGAGCCACATGGAGAGCTACAGACGTTCCTAGATTTGAAGATGGAGAGCAGCTATAACAGTCCCTTTCCAAAAGCTTTACAAAAAAATTAAAATTTTCATGCAAAGTAAAAGTGTTTAGTAGTTGCTGACAACCATTGTAGGTTTAAAGTTTCAAAACTTAAATGATTAGATTGGATATTGACTAGTTTATAACACTTTGCTTTATATAAATATTGATATTTTTGTTCAATTCTTGTTAAATAAAATTGAAACAGACATTCTTCCTTGGTGTTGATTTGTATTTACAGATACCTTTCTTAGAATTATGGAAGCTTATAGCAGTGAAAAATAATAAGAATTGCCATACGGTTTCAGACTCATGTTCCATTTACTCAGAAATGACACAGAAATGTTATTTGCAAGGCCTTATCCATGATTTTTACTAAGGATTTTTTCAAATTATTCATATTTTGGTTGGTTCCTCCTTTCAGAGGGATGTTTCATATTTTATTCTCAATATAGCATAATACTTCTATTCCTTTAAAATTAACTTTAAAGGAATGATCAGGCTTTGGTCTAAAATTTGATGAATAAGTTTGATCATACTAAGGTTTTATTCAGCTTAAAGAAGTTTAAACTATTTTTAAAATTACTCATATTAGAAGTATAAATGGATTCATTTATATCTGCTAACTAGTTTAGTTTGATTTCTACCTCAAAAAAAGACATAGTTTTGGAGCAAAAATTTACAAAGCTTCATGCAATTTGTTTTAAAATTTAAGATGTATAAGGATGCACATTATCAACCATTATTCAATATTGGAATAGAAATGCTAGCTATACCAATAAGAAGAAAAGGAAATTGAAGGTGTTGGAATAAACAAGGAGGAAACAAAATTATCACTCTGCAGATGATGGTATGCTTAGCAAATTAAAAAAACTAGTTGAAATGAACAACTTAAGCAAAGTTGCAGAATATAAAATAACCATATAAGTCTTTAGCATTTCTATTGCTAACAAAGTTCAACAGGAAGAGAGAAATTCCATTTAAAATAAATGTAGACAATATAAAATACTTAGGAGTCCACCTGTCAAGACAAACCTAAGAATTATATGAATACAAAAAAACCAGTTTCACACTAAGATCTAAATAATTGGAGAACTATTCATTCCTCATGGGCAGGCCAAGCCAATATAATGGCAATACTACTTATATTCATTTATTCAGTGCCATATCAAACTACCAAAAAATTAGAGCTAGAAAAAAAATAAATCTGGAAGAAAAGGCCAAGAATAAGGAAATTGGTGAAAAAATATGTAAAGGTCACCTAGCAGTACCAGATCTCAAAATTGTATTATAGGTCATTAAAACAACCTAAGACTAAGAAATGGAGTGGTGGGTCAATGGAACACATTAGGTAATGCACAGTAATAAATGACCATAGTAACTTAGTGTTTAGGAAAATCACTGACAAATTTCTGGGAAAAACTAAAAAGCAGTTTGGCAAAAATTGAATGTTCAGTCTGACTGTGACTATTTGGGGTTTTCTTGGCAAAGATACTGCAGTGGTTTACCATTCTCCCAACTTATTTCACAGAAAATACAAGTGAGCAAACATGGTTAAGTGATTTGCCTAGGGTCTCACAGAGTCTGAGGCTAGATTTGAACCCATGTCTTCCTGACTCCAGTCTTAGCATTATCCATTGTGCCATCTAACTACCCCATAGAAACTTAAGTATAGACCAACATCTTAAACTATAAACCAAGATATGGTTAAAATGAGTTCATGATTTAGAAATAAAGGGTCATAAAAGCAAATTAGGGAAGTATCAAATGTTTACCTGTCAGATCTAGAGATGAGGAAAGAATATGACCAAATGAGATAGCATTATGTGATATAAAATGGATAATTTTGGTTATATTAAGGTTTTACACAAAATCAATGCAGTAAGGATTAGAAGCACAAAATGGTAGGGAGAAGGGTTTTTCATAGCAAGTTTCTTTGATTTAAAGAAGGCTCCAATTCTAAAATATAGGTATTAGGGTGTACAGAATATTCAGGAAATGTAGTACCTCTAACCTGGGGGATTGCCAAGTGTTCCTCCTTCACTGTCCACCTTCTACCCAACTCTCACCTATAATTACCAAAAGCTGTAGCATGCACAAGCGGGCACATGCCTGTAAACCATTTTGGCAGGGTAACAGGCCTCAGTCACATGAGTGAGTAAGCAGTGTCTCAGGTATATGAAGATTTTCCCTGGTCACAAAGGGCAAATCAGGACAATTTGTTGCAACAGCCATAAAGGCAGTGGAAACAAGGCACTGTGAAGCTCTTAAGAGCTTGCTCAGACACTGAAGATTCCATGGTCATCCCACTGCACCCTGGGGGCATCACCAGTTGACCTGACATTTGACTTGCCACTGGACTTAAATGACTAAAAAGAAAGTGAGGCAACTCTGCCTTTGATTAATTTGTTCTCAAAAGATATCACCAATGATGTCATTTTGGTCCTCTTCAAGTTGAAATGAAGGACAATAACCAGCCAACTACTCTAGATCTGTATCCTAAAGCAATCAAAGAAAAAAAAAAGATTCTATAAGTGTGAAAACGTAGGATCTCTTTGTGTGGTAGCAAAGAATTGGAAATTAAGGGGATGCCCCTTTCAACTGGAGAATGACTGAAGCATATGATTGTAATGGAATACTATAGTGCTATAAGAAATGATCAGGATGATTTCAGAAAAACATGAGATAGATAACTGATGTAAAGTGAGGTGAGCAGAACCAGAACAGTAATAGCAATATTGTATAATGATCAACTGTGAATGGCTTAGCTATTCTCAGTAACACAATGATATGAGACAGTTCTGAGGCTCATGATGAAAAATACCATCTACCTCCAGAGAAAGATGATAGTGTCTGAATGCAGATTGAAGCATACTTTTTTTTTTACTTTATATTTCTTCTTTACTACTTTTTGTTTGGGGGGGTCTGTGTTCTCTTTTGCAACATGACTAATATGAATATATGTTTTGTATGACTACTTGTATATAATCTCTATCAAAGTGTTTGCCTTCTCAAGGAAGGGAGAGGAAAGGGAGGGAGGGAATTTGGAACTCAGAAATGATAAAAAATGGATGTTGATTATTTTTACATTTTGAAAAAACAAAAAAACATTCTTAAAATTTTTTAATTTAAAATTCTTTTTTTTTTAACCCTTACCTTCCATCTTGGAGTCAATACTATGTATTGGCTCCAAGGCAAAAGAGTGGTAAGGGCTAGGCAATGGGGGTCAAGTGACTTGCCCAGGGTCACACAGCTGGGAAGTGTCTAAGGCCAGATTTTAACCTAGGACCTCCCGTCTCTAGGGCTAGCTCTCAATCCACTGAGCTACCCAGCTGTCCCCTAATTTAAAATTCTTTTTAAAAAGAATTTAAGGCCAATATGACAGTAGAGGAAAATGGTAAATAATGGAAGGGATATGGCAAAATTGGGACACTAATGCATTGTTGGTAGAGTTGTGAACTGACCCAACCATTCTAGAGGGCAATTTGGATCTATGCCCAAAGGACTATAAAATTGTGCATACCCTTTGATCCTACAATACTACTCGTGGGGTCTGTTTCCCTGGGTCTTGTATCACAAGGGAGAAAAAATTTATCATAGCACTCTACTTGGAACTCTGTACTTTATTTGAATTTCTTGGATCAGTCATATGGATCTAAATTAGTTTGTAAATTTCTTTAGAGTAAGGTATGTGTTGCATGTATCTTAGTATGATCAGCATCTATGCACAATAATTTGCATATGGTAGGTGCTTGGATTGCTAATTTATGAAATTATGAAACAGGGTAGGCACACCTAGGCTTTTGGGTACTCATAGCAGCAGAAAGTGAAGATACAATCACATTTTTAATAAGTTATTTGGAGGCAAATGTCAGAATACACAGAGACTAGTGACATAAAAGAGGAGGGATGCAGAGGCAGCTGGTGTGAGGTCAGGGATAGGGAGGTGAAGGAAAGCAGAGGTGAGTGGGTGAAAAGGGAAGGAAGAGTAAAGAGACAGAGAAGCAGGTAAACATGAATCAGAGTTGGGAGCACTTGAGCATGAACCCAAATGGAGATGGAAAAATTCAGAGAGTAGAGTAAAAACAAACAGGTCTCATTTTATAGAGGTTTTGTGGGGGACAAACTTATCTCTGCCATCTTGGGGTTAGTACATTAACATATCCAAATCATCTCAAAGTTATCAGTAAAACTTTGACATGTCTGCATCATCCCAAAGTTATTAGTTGCATTTTGTGTTCTGCAGATCTTACTTCAAATGTATGGAATTTATCTGAAATTTACATATCTTAGGACTAAACGGCCCTGAAAGCAAGAACTACATGACTTCCCCTGATTTAGTATATATTCAAGATGTGATTGTTTGCAAAATAGGCTCCTTTGATTTGGGGGATAATCTGTATGTGTCTTCTAGGCTCCTCTTTACATTTATAAGCTTATTGAGCCTACTAGAAGGGGTTGGTTGGTGGGCAGTAGAACCAGAAGAAAATATGATTTTAATAGTACTTAAAGATTTTGTGTAAATTTTCAAAATTGAAATTCATTTACACAAAAAGAATACAGTCATGAAAAAAATACTAGCTTATAATACAACATGCTACAGTAGAAGAGTAGTTAGAGGTAAAGCCTGAGTGAATATTGAACAGTCAAAATTCCTTGTTTTAGAGCCCTAAAGTATAGGGAAGCTAATGGGATAGTGGCTTTAACCTTACCTTAAGCCACAATTCTTTCATTGTGTGAGATAAAAACACACCAAAAAAGATGTACTTTTGGCCAGTTCGTTTCTTCTATGTAAACCTTTTTATTCCCAAAATGTACCTTCAATCAATTGGGGAAAGGGAATAAAACAGTTTTCCAAGGGAGAATTTATATGGGTGGTAGCTGGGTAAACAGAGAAGCAGGGACTGATGTGAGACATCTTTTGGAAGCTGAATTGTCAAGACTTAGCAAATGATCATATATAGGAGTCAGAGAGATTAACAATTTGGAGATAACAGAAGTTACAAAACTGGGTGAACAGATGACAATGCCAATAGCAGAAATGGAGAAGTTTGAAGAAGGAGCTTGTTTTTTTTTTGTTGTTGTTGTTCTTGTTTTGTTTTGTTTTAAACCCTTACCTTCTGTCTTAAGAGTCAATACTGTGTATTGGCTCCAAGGCAGAAGAGTGGTAAGGGCTAGGCAATGGGGGTTAAGTAATTTGCCCAGGGTCACACAGCTGAGAAAGGTCTAAGGCCAGATTTGAACCTAGGACTTCCTGTCTCTAGGCCTGGCTCTCAATCCACTGAACCACCCAGCCGCCCCCAAGGAGCTTGTTTAAGGGAGAAAGATGAATTGTTTTGGATTTATTATATTTGAGCTGCCAATGGGACATAAAGGCAGTGCCATAGAGCAAATATTTGGTGATATGAACTCTGGAAAGGATGAGAGCTAGGTATGTAGATTTGGGAACTCTGTATAAAACAGTAATTGAATCCATAAGACCTACGATCACTCAGAGAAAGAGTAAAGAGAGAGAAGTGAAGAGGACTCAGCACAGAACTTTAAGGAACATTGATGCACAATGGGCAGTAGATGGATGATAATATAGCAAAGGATAACAGAACAGGTAAAATGAAAACCAGAAGAAAGCAATGTCACAAAAAGCCTAGGGAGGAGAGTATCTAAAAGGAAGGGCCAGTCAACAATGTTAAAAGGTGAAGAAAGATCAAGAAAACTGATATAAAGGCATTGGATTTAACTATTAAAAGATAATTTGTAACCTTTGAGATAGCAATTTAAGTTGTGATGAGGTCAGAAACCAGATTGAAAGGAGTAGAGGTGAGAATGCAAGGTGAAATGAAGACAATGAATGAAGATGACTTTTTCTTGGGATTTGGCTGCAAAAGGAGAACTATAGGTATTAGCTTAAGGAAATGACAGAGTTAAATAAATGTTGGAGGGACGATGATTCCGGATAAAGAACTGCATATGTATCTAGGTATTAGGGAAGAATCCAATAATTGGTTGGTTGTTATCTTTTCTACTTGAAGGGGACCAAAATGGTGTCTTAATATCATGATCATTGTAAGGTGTGTCTAATTATGGCTGATCAGATCAATACAAACTTAGAAGACTACCAGAAGTCCAGCGCGAATAGTCTACAAGAACATTTGGGATAGAGATATCTTTAAATTTGTTTATTTTGTTTCTTTTGAGCTACTGCAATTCTGCTTTGCTCATAGAGCACAGCAACTTCTTTGGTGTGGGCATGTCAATCAAGATAGTCCTGTTCCAAGTTTTCCCATATCTCACAAGTGATCCCAAAGTTCTTCAGAGAGGCCTTGAGAGTGTCCTTATATTACGTCTTCTGACTTCCTTGTGAGCACTTTGTGTAAATTCTCTATAAAATTATCTTTTAGGCAAGCGTGTTTGGCATTTGAACAGCATACCCAGCCATCAGAGTTGCACTCTCTGATGTAAAGCTTGATTGGCAATTCAGCTTGAGAAAAGACCTCAGTGTCCACTACTTTGTCTTATCAGATATCTTCAGAATCTTCCTAAAACAGCTTAAATGGAAATGGTTCGCTTTTCTGGTATAGTGCTGGCAGACTGTCCAGGTTTCACAGGCATACAATAATGAGGGAAGAACAACAGCTCTATAGAGCTTCAGTTTGATAAACAAGCTTATCTTCTCTCCCACACTTTTTCTTCACAACCTCCAAAACACTCAGCTAGCTCTGGCAATGCATGCATCAGTCTCATCATCTATGGAGCATCCCTGTAGTATTTGTTGTTGATCAGATAGGTCTGACGCTGTGACTGCATGGACCATCACACACCCTTCTTATCCTTCACTCTCTCTCAAAGTCTGTCCAAGTTTATTTTCATTGTTTCTATGACTATCCATCTCATCCTTTGCCATCCCCTTCTTCCTTTACTTAAGCTTCCTCAGAGGGGAGAGAAGCTTTAAGGTAGGAAGATAGAGACAGGATAGAAGTTTTAGATACCACAAGGGGGATGATGGAGTCAAAATAGAGATATGAGGTGGCAGGAATGAGTCTTTATTAATTTTCCATGAGCCACAGCTAAGCTCTGATCAAAGGACCCTTCCAAAGGCTTTTACCAGTCCAGAGATCCACATTTAATACCACACAGGTCAGAGAGATGATAGAGAAAGATTAAAGATGGAGCCAGGACAGCCATCAGCTAGCCTGAAAGAGAGAGAGAGAGATAGAGGCGGAGCTTGCTGGGCCATATATAATCTTTGATATGCAAATATACACAGTACATAGGGATGATTCTCATTGGTTAATGACAAGGTATAGGTGTGGTTTCTCTTAACCAGGTGAGCACAAAGAAACCTGTGTTTCCGCCTAACCTGGGGGAAGCTGGGGTCAAGGGTCAGAGGCTTCCCCAGCCATGTGCAATACTGAGCATGCTCAAGACTGAGCATGTTCTCTTCTAAGGCAATCTGTACATACCAACTGTTCCCCTTGCCCATAGCTAGGGGTGGACTGCTACATCTATCTTCAGACTTTCCCCAAATCATGCTCTTTTCCAATGAATTATGTTTTCTCATTATGTAACCAAAAATATTTAACCTTTAGCTTCAGTATTTGGCCTTCTAGTGAATAGTCTGAACTAATTTCTTTAAGTATTGACCTTTTTGATCTCCTTACTGTCCAAGAGACTCTCGGAAGTCTTCACCAGCACCAAAATTTGAAAGTATTGATTCTACAGTGCTCAACTTTTCTTATAATCCAAATCTCTCAGCCACACATTGTTACTGGAAAAACTATAGCTTTGACTAACTATATGGACCTTTAGTAACTTGCCCAGAGTCAAACAGCTAGTAAATATATGAGGCCAGATTTGAACTCATGAAGATAAATGTTCATCCACTGCCATGGTAAATGAACGAATGAACGTAACCACAGGATTCAGAATTTCTTCATTTTCTGTAACTGATGGTTCCATGTTTGGATGGTGTGGTGCTGGCTGATAGATACCCCAGTTTTCTTGTCACTAACTGTCAAACCAAAATTAGCCCAACTAGAAAAGAATCAATCCATGCTCTTGCATCTCTGCCTCAGAGGCTGCTTTGAGTGCAGTCATCTGAAAACAAAAAGTCAAGCACTAACTCTCCCTCCACTTTAGTTCTGGCTTGTAGCCTTTTCAAGTTAATATACTGTCAGTGTGGTAGTGATGCTATTTTTGTCCTTCTTGAAGGCATTTATCAACATCCATGAAATTATCATGCTAAAAAGCATGGGAGCAAGCACACATCCCTGCTTTGTTCCATTAGTGACTAGGAAAACACAAGAGCATCATCTATTCTACAGAATCCCTGCAAGCATGCCATCTTAAAACTGACATAGAGTACTGATTAACTTCTCCAGGTAAATTTCTCCATCATCTTCCACAATATAACTGACAGAATCAAATACTTTGGTCAGATGAATGAATGTTGTTCACAGAGCTCTGTACTATCCTGGAATTTCTCCTACAATTGTCAGGCAGCAAACACCAGGTTTACCATTCCTCAGGCCTTTCTGAAGCTACACCAGCTTTTGGGTAGATGACCATCTTATAGGTGAAGGATCAGCCAATTAAGGAGGACTCTGTCAAGAATCTTCCCAAAAAGAGCAACTAGGTGGCAGAGTGGATAGTGGATAGCCAATCAGGAATCAGAAGAATCTGGGTTAAAATCTGGTCTCAGATACTTCCTTGCTGTGTAACCCTAGGCAATTAGCAACCCCATTTGTCTAGCCCTTGTCTGTCTTAGAGTTTTTATTAAGAAAGTAAAGTTAAAAAAAAAAAGAAATCTTGACAACAATGACCAAGAAATCATGATTGTCAAATGAGAACCTATTTCATTTTCCCTTTTAGAGATGGACAATGGAGGCATCCATCCTTGATCTACTGGGGGAAAAAATCTCCTGTGACCATCTAACTCAGAAGATTTCAGTCAATTTTTGCATGAGCAGTGGACCTCCTGCCCTGTAAATCTCTGCTGGAATGGAATAAGTACCAAACATACCACACAAGAGGAGTCTAATGGCATTCAAAACCTCTTTTTCAGTTGGAAGTTCCATTACAGAGGGATTGACTTCAGCCTGAAGTACATGGTCAATGGCTTCAGCATTGGCTGATAATGGTCTGTTGAGAAAAACCATGGAAGTATTCAGTCCATCTCTCCAGGATCTTGTCCTTATCATTGATCAGCATGGCTCAATCTGCACTGAGTAGTTGAGAGGCACCATAGGTCTTTAGCCCGTAAATAGCTTTTAAAGCACCATAAAAGCACTTTGGAATGTTACTAAAAGCATAAAACTTAATTTTATCTGCCTTCTTACTGAGCCTAGAGTCCTGCATCTTTCTAAGCTTCTTGTGCACTTTTATTTTTGGAGGAATTAAATGCTGCCTTCTTAGAGATGGATGAACTATCCTGCTGGTAAACCCTGTGGAGTTCTCATTTTTCATTTAGTAGCTTCTGTATATCTTCATTTTCATCAAATCAATCCTGATGTTTTCTAGTGTTCTGGTCCAGATGAATAAATGTGGTGCTATACACCAAATTTTTGAAAGCTGCCCACTCCTTTTCTGCTCTACTCTTGCCAACCATGTGTTGGCTCAGCCTTCTCTCCAAATCAGCAACAAACTGTTCACATATGGAGAAACTCTAATCTGTTGAAGTTGAGTCTTCTGATAGTCATCTTGCCTTGGGGCCACACTTTTATTGAACACAAATGTTTAGCTTAGAGAGTAGAAATCTATGATTGGACCATCACCATCACTCTCAAGTCCTGTCTCTTTTCCTAACAATAACATTAGTCTTAGTGTCTGCTTTGATGTGTCATCCATGAAGTTTTGTTACATTTAGGTAAATGGAAGACAGTGTTGGTACGAGACGGTTTTAAGACACACAAACCTTCAGCAATAAGTGACCATTGCTGTTGCTATTTCTGACTCCATTTTCCCAAAGACTCCCTGACTTGTCTGAGAGTCTGTGCCTACTTTGGCAATAAAGAATCACAAGCTTGTTCCCTTTTGCCACATTGATAATAAGGGTCTTTAGATCTTTATAAAAATTTTCTTTGAGCTCATCAGGGTTCCTCATGTTGGGAGCAAATGTACTTTTCTGCAAATGGAAATGGAGTTGTCATGAGCTTGTCATTAACTCCTTTTTGGAGGCATATAAGCTTGTTGACTAAATTAGATTTGGCTTCAGCATTGCCTCATAACACTCATCACAATAACTACTCCAGAAATATGTACATCTAGTTCTGATATTGGTATGCTGGCTTTTTTTTTTTTGCCAGACTTGTTTCTCTCGGGAATGCTATTTAGATTGATATCTGCTGGGTTCTCTTGCAAGAGCTGCTCATTGTTCAGGTCTATTGGATTTCATATTGCCTATAAATGTATATGGGCAATAAGGAAAATGACAACAATTAAGGAAAGACCAAAAAGAGAGAATTGAAGGAGAAAGCTCCTGGAGAAGATAGTAGAACAAGAATGAATGAATGAATGAATGAATGAATGAATGAATGGAAAAACATTCATCAAGCACTTGTTATGTACAAATCACTGTAAGTTCTTTTCTTTTTATTAGTGGCATTATTGGGTCAAAGAGTATGAATAGTTTTATAGACCTTTAGGCATAGTTCCAAATTGTTCTCCAGAGTGGTTGAACCATTTCAACAACTTTACCAGCAGTGCAACAGTACCTATTTCTCCACATTCCCCCCAGCATTTTCTCCTTTTCTTTTTCTGTCATTTTAGCTACTCTGATAGTATATAGTGGTACCTCTTAGTTGTTTTAACTTGCAGAGAGAAATGCAAATTAAAACAACTATGAGGTATCATCTCAGATTTATTATATTGGCTAATGTGAGAGAAAAGGAAAATAATAAATGTTGGAGGGGGTGCAGGAAAATTGTTACACTAATAAATACACTGTTGGTAGAGTTGTGGTCTAATCCAAGCATTCTGGAAAGTGATTTGGAACTATACTCAAAGGGCTCAACCTTTGATCCATAAATACCATTACTAGATCTAAAGCTTCCTCAGAGGGGAGAGAAGCTTTAAGGTAGGAAGATAGAGACAGGATAGAAGTTTTAGATACCACGAGGGGGATGACAGAGTCAAATTAGAAATATGAGGTGGCAGGAATGAGTCTTTATTAATTTTCCATGAGCCACAGCTAAGCTCTGATCAAAGGACCCTTCCAAAGGCTTTTACCAGTCCAGAGATCCACATTTAATACCACACAGGTCAGAGAGATGATAGAGAAAGATTAAAGATGGAGCCAGGACAGCCATCAGCTAGCCTGAAAGAGAGAGAGAGAGAGAGAGAGAGAGAGGCGGAGCTTGCTGGGCTATATATAATCTTTGATATGCAAATATACACAATACATAGGGATGATTCTCATTGGTTAATGACAAGGTATAGGTGTGGTTTCTCTTAACCAGGTGAGCACAAAGAAACCTGTGTTTCCGCCTAACCTGGGGGAAGCTGGGGTCAAGGGTCAGAGGCTTCCCCAGCCATGTGCAATACTGAGCATGCTCAAGACTGAGCATGCTCTCTTCTAAGGCAATCTGTACATACCAACTGTTCCCCTTGCCCATAGCTAGGGGTGGACTGCTACAAGATCTGTATACCAAAGAGATTAAAAATGAACAAAAATATTCATTGCAGTTCTTTTTGTGGTAGCAACAAATTGTAAATTGAGGAGTTGTCCAATAATTAGGGAATGGCTAAACAAGTTGTGGTGTATGATTATAATGGAATACTATTGTGCTCTAATGACAAAATAGGATGCATTCTGAAAAATTTGGAAAGACTTACATGAACTGATGCAAAGTGAAATGAGCAGGACCAGAAGAACACTATATGCAGTGAGAGCAATATTTTTTGATGAACAACTGTGAATGAACTAGTTATTCTCAGTAATGCAGTAATCTAAAATAATCCCAAAGACTCCTGATGAAAAATGCCATCAGTGCTCAGAGAAAAAAAACTGATGAAGTCATAATGTACCCCAAAACATACTATATTTCATTTTCTTTCTATACTTCCTTTTTTAAGATATTTTCCACAAAATGACTAATAATGGAGAACATTTTATATGATTGCACATGTAAACTCTATATCAGATTTCTTACTGTCTCAAAGAGGGAATAGTGTTGGGAGGGATTAAAGGAGAAATGAGTAGGAAGGAGAGAAAATTTGGAACTCAATAATTTAAAAGAATGAATGTTAAAAATTATTTTTACATGTAATTGAGTAAAAAAATAAAATATTTTAATTGCATTTCTCTAAAGTATCAATGACTTAGAACATTTTTTCATATGACTATTGGTAGTTTTTATTTCTTCTTAAAACTGCCTTTTCATATCCTTTGACTATTTATCAATTGGGGAATAGTTCTTATTTTTATAAATTTGGCCCAATTCCCTATTTATTTAAGAAACAAGTCCTTTATCAGAATATTTCATTGTAACTCCCCCCCCCCCAATTTCCTGCTTTCCATCTAATTTTAGCTAACTTGGAATTCTGGGAAGTACCAAGGACTTCTGGGGATTGAAGTCTAGGGTTCAAATCTCCATTTTTACATAGGTCAACTTCCTCCACATTCCTTTTCATTGATTCCCTTGATATTCTTAACCTTTTATTCTTCAGGATGAATTTTGTTATTTTTTTCTAACTCTATAAAATAATTGTTTGATAGTTTAGTTATTAAGGTACTGAATTAGTAAATTAATTTACATAGTAATGTCATTTTTATTATACTAGCTTAACCTATCCAGGAGCAATTAATATTTTCTCAATTGTTTAGATCTGTCTTTATTTGGGTGAAAAATGTTTGTATTTGTTTTCATATAACTCCTGTGTGTGTCTTGGCAAATAAGGCTCCTAAATATGCTATTCTGCCCATAATTATTTAAAATGTAATTTCTCTTTCTGACTTTCTGCTGAATTTTGTTGGTTATATGTATGTATATATATATATATATATATACACATGCTGATGATTTATGTAAGTTTATTTCATATCCTATAACTTTGCTCATTGTTAATTGTTTCAGTTAGTTTTTTAGATGATTCTCTAGTGTCTTCTAAGCATTCCATCATATTATCTGCAAAGAGTGATAGTATTATTTCCTCGTTGCCTATTCAAATACCTTCAATCTTGTCCTGGAGATTTTTTTTTCTGAGAGAGCTCATTTTTGTCCTCTTCAAACAATTTCTTTTTTCTAAGATAGCATTATTGGTTTTTCTATTTCCTTTTCTGTTAATGTTCCCTCTTTTTAAAACCAGTTCAGATGAGACTGAGATTCAAGCATTGCTCACCCCCATCCTTATCTTCCACTCCATTATAAATGCTATTCCTTGCATTCCTCTTTTTATATGAGAGAATTTTTTCCATTCTTCCATTATCTCATTTTTCTCTCCCTTCCCCTTCTCCCAATGCCTCCCTCTTTCTCACCCCTCTTTTTTTAGATCATCCCAACATAATTGATTTATGCCTATATCCTCTATCTTCATAGATTCCTTTTAACTGCCTTAATAATGATAAAGTTCTTAGGAATTATACATATTATCTTCCCATATTGGAATATAAACAATTTAACCTTAATAAGTGCCTCATAATTTCTCTTTCATATTTGCATTTTTGTGCTTCTCTTTAGTCTGGGGTTTGTCAGATTTCCTATTGAGCTCTGGTCTTGTCATCAAGAATGCTTAAAAGTTCTCTATTTCCTTTAATATTCATTTTTTTCCCCTTGAAAGATTTTGCTAGGTACATTATTCTTGAATGTAATCCAAACTCCTTTGCCTTCCATAATATCATAATCTAAGCCCTGTGCTCTCTTTTTGTGTGATAGCTGCTAAATCTTGTGTGATACTGACTGTGGTTCCATGGTAATTGAATAGTTTCTTTCTCAAAGCTTTCAATATTTTCTTAATGACCTGGGAGCTCTGGAATTTGACTATAATATTCCTGGAAGTTTTCATTTTGAAATCTTTTAAGAAATGATTGGTAGATTTTTTCCATTTCTATTTTATACTCTGGTTCTAAGATATCAGGGCAGTTTTCTATAATTTATTAAAATTTGTCTAGGCTCTTTTTTATTATGGCTTTTGGGTAGTATTATAATTCTTAATTCTTAAATGAGCTCTCCAATCTATTTTCCAAGTCAGTTATTTTTCTGATGAGATATTTCACATTATCTTCTTTTTTCCCCATTCCTTTTATTTTGTTTTATTGTTTCTTGATATCTCATGGAGTCATTAGCTTCTACTGGCCCTTTCCAGTTTTTATGAAATTGTTTTGTTCAGAGAATTTTTTCTTTTTCCATTTGGCCAATTCTGCTTTTTAGAAATTATTTTCATCAGCGAAGTTTTGTATCCCTTTGACCAATTGTGTTGTTTAAGATATTATTATCTTTAGTAATTTTTGTACCACTTTTAAAATTAATCTTGGAGACATATTTAATTATAATTGTTAGTAAAAATTAATTATAATTACTTATTAGTAAAAAAGAAAGAAAAAGAGCAAGAAAAAGATTACCAAATCATTCTTTAACTTTCAGTCTCAGCTTCTTCAGTTCAGGATTCAGCCCATCTTACAAGCAAGTTAGCATGGGAAAAATTAGATCATAGACTGCTGGGAAAAATGAGGGGAGTTCTTGCTCTACATGATGATGCCTGAGCCAGAAAAGACCCAGTGCTCCCATTGGACCCATCTCTTATATAACCAATGATGCTACACCTACTTGGCTTTCTGATTGGGCAGTCTGGGTCACAAGTTCTGACATTCAGGCATGTAGCCACACCATGTCATCCACCATGCAGGGCCTTCTGCCAGCCCATTCCAGAAGTCAGAGCTTCATTTGACCCTGCAGTCTCCCATCTCAAATGACTTGGTATTCTTTCTTAATGCCCTTTGACCCAGCCATAGCACTGCTGGGTTTGTACCCCAAAGAGATAATAAGGAAAAAGACATGTACAAAAATATTCATAGCTGCACTCTTTGTGATGGTAAAAAATTGGTAAATGAGGGGATGCTCTTCAATTGGGGAATGGCTGAACAAATTGTGGTATATGTTGGTGATGGAATACTATTGTGCTCAAAGGAATAATGAAGTGGAAGAATTCCATGGGGACTGGAACAACCTCCAGGAATTGATGCAGAGTGAGAGGAGCAGAACCAGGAAAACATTGTACACAGAGACTGGTACAGTGTGGCACAACCAAATGTAATAGACTTCTCCATTAGTGGCAATGCAGTGATCCTGAACAACTTGGAGGAATCTACAAGAAAAATCACTATCCACATTCAGAGGAAACACTGTGGGAGTAAAAACACTAAAGAAAAATAATTGCTTGAATACATAGGTCGAAGGGATATGGTTGGGGATATAGACTCTAAATGAACATCCTAGTGTAAACAACAACATGGAAATAGGTTCTTATCAAGGACACAAGTAATACCTAATGAAATTGCCCGTTGTCTGGGAGAAGAGTGGGTGGAGGGTAGGGAGGGAAATAAAGTGAGTATTGTAGCTAAAAAAATAAAATTAAATAAAAAACATTTTTTTAAAGAGTTTCTTCCTATGATCAAAATCTGCACCTTGAATTTCAAAAAATGATAGACTCTGTCCTTATATAGGTCCTGGCACCAATAACAAAGTGGTAAAGAGGCAGGCAAACGAATTATCCAAGCAAAAGTTACTTTGGTTAACACCCTTACTCAGTTGTATGCTCATAAATTTTTAACAATTTTGAGAGGGAATATACTCCCATGGCAGGTTAGGTTTTTTGTGAGAGATGAAGTTGAAAAAGATGGTGGACTCCTCTTAATAAATAAGCCAGAGTCAAGGAGCCTTTCCATCAAACAATTTAAGTTTCCTATTCCCACTCTAAGCCCCATTTCAGATAGATAGCACTAAAACAATCCTTGTTTTGATTGGTTAAAAGACCATAGGCTATGTAGATAGGATTGAAACAGTCCTTATGTTGATTGGTTAATACCTACTTGAATAATTAAGATAATTTGTTTTGTAAATTGCACATTCCTATTAACTAGCTTTTGAGATAAGATTGTAACTTTCAGGTAACCTGCCAATGGTGAAGGAGGAGAAGAACCATCATTGAGTCAGGGACTAGGATAAAAGAAAGCTGCCTGGCCCCATACTTTGCTGGCTGTAACACTTGTAACACTGGTTTGCCAGTGCCCATTCTACAGAGGATGGAATAAAAGAGCCTTTGGCTCTCTGATTCAGAGTTCAAGATTCCTCTCAATTTCTATCTATAATATAATTATCTGTTTCTGAAGTCTAAGCAATCAGCAAAACAAAAATTCACGCCTTCCCGTTGTATCATTTCCTGATTTCCAAGGGGTAAATTCTTATACTAAAAATTTAGCAGGGAATTTGAGCAGGCTATATATAGCACATACCCTAGTCCTTACTTCATTTTAAAGGAAGGCCCCAGCCTTTGTTCTTCCCTTTTCCTAAAAGGAAAGAGTTGTAGCCAGAAAAATAGTATTTCTAATATCTTTGGAGAAACTAAAAAGGAGTAAAGCATTAAACATCTCCAAAATTATGCCTTTTGTGTTTCTGCACAATATGAACTATGTTCTATATTAATTCTAGGATCTCGAGTTTCTACCTGATAATGAGTAGCAAGATTAATTGGATCAAAATCTAGAGTTCTCTGTTTTGCTTTTTTGAATGCTGCAAAGATGACAAAGACTGTTCTCAATGCTGTAACGGTATTTCAGGTGACATAAAGAGTTAAGACATTACCATGAATAGGGGTGTGGAAAGCAGTGCAGGTTGTACATACAAAACAGTGTTTAAACATTTAAACATTCTTGAGGCTTCAATCCTTTAATCTCTAACAATAGCTAAAAAACTGTGCAGATTACTTAAATTGCTTGAGATCAAAGTGGTCCAATTTAAAAGCAAAAGAAACTTTATTCTGCTGCCATAGTGGCAAGTAGGGATTCTGATTTCTCTAGACATAGATATTATAATATATTTATTCTTTTTAAAAAATTTTTTACTCTTTAAGCTGTGATTTTAATTCTATTTTTTGCATGTTAAACACCCTATTACAGAAACCCAAAGGGAGAAAAACTGAGGCAAAACCCATCAGTTGAGCATGGTTCCCATCACTAGTTAGCAGCTGAGACCAAGGGGTCAGGATTTCTTGATCCTCCTTGAGAAGAGGGAATCTGGGCTGGGAGAGGGAATGACCAGGCACAACTTGGCTTTTCTTCTTGCTTCACATGAAGGCACTAAGGTGACCCTGAAATTGAGTCATTTTTATTGTGGTACAGAATGATTTTTTTTATCAGAGGAAGATGAAAATATTCAGTGACTACATGGCCCCCAACTGCTAGGACTTCCGATCTGGATCCTTTCTTCCATGAAGTTGGAGTATCTCAGGAGGCCATAGATATATCTAACAGGCTGATCTGGGTCCTTGGTCCAGATGGCTGCTGATCACTTTCCCTGGAGAAAAGGGTTTTCTCTGAAACTGTTGATCTATCTCTGCCATGAACTGGCCTTTGGTTTCAGGGACAATATATTAATTATTAATCCATAAACTAGTTGTCCCAATATAGCTGTTTTCATTGAGAGAGTACTTAATATTATTTGTTGAATCTAACAGATATTTTCAAGTACTACAACTCTGTTCTCACCTCAATATTTTGTGTACACTGCCACTAAGTGGTTGTAAAGGTCAGAAACTGTCACTATTTATTCCATTCCAGATATCTGACATTATTCCAGGAGCACTTACTATACATCAACTAAGCTCCCTTGAGGAGTTGAGCACTCACATATCCCATGAGTTACCCAGTATCCATCCCAAGGTCCCTGGGGCAAGGCCATAAGGGGGCCATAAGTGCATCTTGGGTACTTGCATTTCCAATCTGAAAACCTCTAAGCATAACTCCAGGGCTATTATGAAAGACAAAATCCTTGATTCTTTGAATTGTCCAGCCAATCTTGATGTATGAGATTGTCATGAATGGTCCGCAGCTGGTCATTCTAGAAATGCTGCACCTCAGAACATTGCTCTAACCCATGGGAATACCTGAATCTGTTGAGCAATCTCACTCAATAATGAGGACAGAATGGAGAGTTTGCAGGTCTTTGCCTGGGGCAGAAATGATTTGGAACACTCCACAAATCTCTGGAGTAGATTCAGTAGGCTTCTGTCATAAGGACAATGACTTTTCTAATTTTGCCAACAAGAGATTTCTTTCTAGAACTTTATGTCCATTCCCAACTGAAACTGCTGTGTTGGTTTTATTACAAAAGTAGATAATTAAAACTCTCTTACCTCTCCAAAGTAATAGGACCCTCAGGTGCTAGTCAAATATAGGAAAACTGTGTCAATCAGACAGCTGAAGTCTTAGAGCAATAAAATTACTGGGAAACAACAGGTTATTAAAGGTTTAATCTCTTGAATCGCTTTTAACCATCTCTCTTTTCCCTCAATTTTAGATCTTATAATAAGATAGCATTATGTTCCCATTCTCAGATTATGAGTTCCAGGAACTTTGGCTAAATCCTATAATCTCACAAAATTCAATAACATCATAAAGAAAACTAGGGTAATTAATGGCAACAATTTGTACATAAAACATTACAAACATTTCACATCAGTGTGCACATTTATGAAATATCTTCTTAAAGAATAATTTTTGGCCACAAGGAAGGAAGTGGCAAATAAAGATATGTAACAGTAAATGAAGCTGGCTGGTCCACTTCGGCAATATATTCTCATGTACTCGGCTCAACTTTTCATAGTTCTTTCCAGAAAGTCATTCATTAGAATAAATGTACTCAGCTCAACTTTTCATAGTTCATTCCTTAGAATAAATGTACAAACTCTACCCTAAAGATGGTAGGCACACTATCATAAGAGACAATTTCTTTGCTGTGGAATCACATATCTTCATTGGACAGGAGAGATTTACTCACACAACAATCCTACCCTTGTGATTCCAGAACCATAGAAGCAAAAGTTTATTTAGAGTGGAAAAATGAATTCAGGTGATGAGGTTCCTTCAAGAGCATTCAGTCACCATTTGGAGGGTTAACAGTAATCTGGTTTTCTAGCATTTTACTTCATGAAACTACTTCAAAATGACTTTAACAATAAAGTACACTTCAATTGATCCTAAAACATATATATAATAACAAGAACATGTTGAGCTTTACAGCATTGATTCATTTTATTAGAATTAATTTATATGCTAACAAAAGAAAAATTCAAGGTGAATGCTGCTCTCTTTCTCTTAATAGCTAGTCTTTCATATAGAATTTTAAATTTAACAAAGAACTTGATCTTCACAGTCCCTTACAGAAGATACCACTAATATCCAAGTTTAACAGATCAGGAAATCAAGGCTAATAGCAATTAAGTAACTTGGCCAGGATCATATCCTCATAGGTGTCTGTGGCAGATTTTGAAATCAGGACTTATTGATTTGGAGCATAGAGGTGGCACAATGGATGGAGCATTGGGCTTAGAATCCAGAAGACTCATCTTCCTAAATTTACATCTGGCCTCAGACTCCTAGCTGTATGACCCTTGGGCAAGTCACCTGACCCCATTCGCATCAATTCCTCATACATAAACTAAGGTGGAGACGGAAATGGTAAACCACTCCAGTATCTTTGCCAAAAATAAAAACCCCAAACAGACTCACAGAGAATGGGACAAATGACTGAAGAAAAAAAATTTTTTTTAAATTTGATGATTTCTAGTGTAGGGCTCTATCTACTAGCCTACCTGTCTTAGCCTGGTCTCCAGTATCATGTTCCTGCCTGAGGCAGGCACAGCAATATTGTAAGGGCAAAGATATTGTTAGACTATTAAAGATGAATATTCAACCGAATTTTTAAACTAAATTCTGTACTGCAACAACAACATCAGTTATCACTAATTCTCCATTTTGCTCAAGCATATTATGCCAAGTCTAGGCACAAAGTATAAAAGAATTACTTTAATGTAAAAACAAGTCTTGTAGAAGATCGAGATCTTTTAGACTAACAAAAGCTAAAAAGAAATAAAATTAAGTCATAAATGTTCTGTGAACAAGGCTGAAAATAGCTATAGATCTTGGCTAAAGAGCCAGTCTAGACCTCCTTTTTCCAAATTTCCTAGCCATTCCCAGTATCCTTGGGTTACACTTGTGAAAAATAATTCTGTATAGACTCCATGCAGTCTACAAAACACATTTGCCAACATTTATTAGTGGCCTGAATTTTCCCATTTAATTTTTTTTTATTATCTAGAACTCAGTCTCCTTACATTGTATCCAATAGCATAACAATAATCAACTGTGAAAGATCTAGCTACCTTGTTCAATACAACTATCCATGACAACTCCAAAGGACTTGAAATGAAAAATGCAATCCACTTCCAGAGAGTCTTGCAGACTGATGCATTTTCTCCCTTTATTTTTATTTTTTCCCTTTCCCCTTTTCCTCCACTGTACCACATGACTAATGTGGAACTATATTTTGCATGTTTTACCATGTATATAGGTATCAGATTTCTTGCCTTTTTGCTAGGTAGGGATATGATATAATTTTCAGTCTTTTCAGTCATTTTTGACTCTCAATGACCACATTTGGGGTTTTCTTAGTAAAGATACTAGAATGGTTTGCCATTTCCTTCTCCAATGACTTTGACAAATGAGGAAACTGAGGCAAGCAGGGTGATAACGTTACTTGCCATGGGTCCCACAGCCAATAAGTGTCAAAGACAGATTTGAATTCAGCTCTTCCAGACTCCAGTCCTAGCATTCTGTCCACTGTGCCAAGGGAGACAATTTGGAATTGAAAATAAAATCTAAACAAAAATAAATCAGTTTCATGAGGAACAGGTTGACATTCATTCAGGTAGATGCCTTTCTACAACTTTAAGTAGAAAGTAGTGGTCTCAAGACCTTGACAAAGGGGAAGCTCTGTTAACCAAATGCAAATTGACTCTCACAAACTTGAGTATACACATTTGAATGTCTAAGATAATCATCTGCTAGAAGAGGTTGAGAAGGATGCCATCTTTATAGAATTGCTCCTAATTCATAAATCCAGAGCATTCAGATTAAGAATTAACCTCTCAATGTTACATAAGATTCATATTATATATGATTCCAAAACTCAAAAGCATTTCTATACAATGCTTTTCCTATAATTACAAAGTAAAAAACTATAAGGAGAGTGAAATGAAGCCAAGATGCAGAGAAGGTACACAGAGCGTCCTAGTTTCTATCAAATTAACCTCCAAACAATTTTGCTATTAACCTCAAAAAAAATTCCAGAATGGCAGAACTGTGAAATAGAGATTAACTCCACCTACTTATTCTTAAGAATTTTAGCCACCAGGACTTCCAGTCAAGATGGCGGCTTAGAGAAAGCTAAAGTTCAGATATCCAGAAACCCTTCCCTACCGAACTCAAATTATATGCTCTTAGGGCACCGAAATTCAAAACAATCAATAGCATAGACCCCGGGAATCCTCCTCCTGGACCTGGATCAAAAGGTATGCCCCCCCCAAAAGCCAGAACCCAAGATCACTCGGACCTAAGGGGTAGGCAGAAGGAAGGTCCCAGGACCCATCCCCCCAACCCAGAGCGCCAAGTCCAAGACAGCAGAGGGAACCTCAAAGCCTCAAGGCCGGCTATTCTGAAGGCTGCTTCCTGAAAACAACCTGACTCAGAGGAGGGGGCACCCAACACAGATAGCAGGGAAACAGAGAGAGACAGGGGGAGCTTGTAACCCCTTGGCTGGATCCTTCCATTCAAGTCTCACTGAAGGTCCCTGCCTCAAGGCATACTCAGTTCAACCCAGGGAAAGCTAATCTTATCAGGAGCCCTCAAAGCTTTGGGAAGCCGCGGCCCCTCCCCCCCTTAGAGTGTAGGCTCTCCTGACCTGCTAAGGCACAGAAACAAACACCCCGCGGAAAGGGCCAAGCCAGGCTCAGAGTGTGGAAGTAAGGCAACGGAGAAGCATCGGGAGGGAAACGAGGAGGGCAGTAACACGGAAACACCAGCAATTCCTGGCTTCCCCGGGAAAACAGAACAACAACTGCATAGAACGGACAATCTGCTTAGGGCTAAAACCTCTGAACACCAGACAGAGATAAGAAAAGCTAGTCCTGCCCACTCAGATAGAGATGGAAAACACCACAGAAGCACAAAAGCCCTCAAATTCCAAGAAAAACAAGAAGAAGGGGGTGACTTTGGACACATTTTATGGAGCAAAAATACAAAATACAGAGGAGATAGAAGAGGGAACATAAGCAAATGCTCCGAAACCTTCCAAAGGAAATGGAAACTCTCCACAAACCCATGAAGAATTTGAATCGGAAAGGATCAAAAAGATGGAAGCCCTCTGGGAGGAAAAGTGGGAAATAATGCAAAAGAAATTCACACATCTACAAAACCAGTTTGACCAAAGTGAAAAGGAAAACCAAGCTATAAAAGTCAGAATCAGGCAACTCGAAGACAATGAGCAAGAATTAATAAAGCAAAGCCAAAAGACCAAGAAACTAGAAGAGAACATAAAATATCTCACTGACAAGGTGACAGACTTGGAAAATAGAGGAAGAAGAGATAATTTAAAAATAATTGGACTTCCAGAAAAGCCAGAAATAAACAGCAAACTCGACATCGTAATACAAGATATAATCAAAGAAAATTGCCCAGAGATTCTAGAACAAGGGGGCAATACAGTCACTGACAGAGCTCACAGAACACCCTCTACACTAAATTCCAAAAAGACAACTCCCAGGAATGTAATTGCCAAATTCCAAAGCTTTCAAACAAAAGAAAAAATCCTACAAGAAGCCAGAAAAAGACAATTTAGATATAAAGGAATGCCAATCAGGGTCACACAAGACCTTGCAAGTTCCACTCTGAATGATCATAAGGCATGGAACATGATTTTCAGAAAGGCAAGAGAGCTGAGTGTTCAACCAAGAATCAGCTATCCAGCAAAACTGACTATATACTTCCAAGGGAAAGTATGGACATTCAACAAAATAGAAGATTTCCAACTTTTTGCAAAGAAAAGACCAGAGCTCTGTGGAAAGTTCGATATTGAAAAACAAAGAGCATGGAATACCTGAAAAGGTAAATATGAAGGAAAGGGAAAAGGAGAAAAATGTTACCTTTTTCTTTTACTCAAACTCTCTTCTATAAGGACTACATTTATATCATTCTATATATACTAACATGTGGGGAAAATGTAATGTGTAAATAGGGGGAAAAGAAAGACCAAATAGAATAATCTTTCTCACACAAAGATTCACACGGGAATGGGAGGGGAAGAAAACTCCTATAAGGAGGAGAGGAAGAGAGTTTTTACTTAAACCTTACTCTCAGGGAAATCAACTCTGAGAGGGAAGAACATCCAGATCCATTGGGATCTTGAATTCTATCTTACCCAAAAAGGGAAGGGAAAAGGGAAAACCAAGGGGGGTAGGGGGGAGGGAACATAAAAAATGGAGGGAAGAAGAGGGGGGAGGGGGAGGGAACAAAAAGGGAAGGACTAAAAGGGAAATATATTGAGGGAGGGGACAAGGGGGACTGATTTAAAGTAAATCACTGGGCTAAAGGTAGAGCTGAAGAAGAAAGGTTAGAATTAGGGGAGGATATCAAAATGCCAGAGAGTCCACCAGTGATAGTCATAACTTTGAACGTGAATGGGATGAACTCACCCATAAAACGTAGATGAATCGCAGAATGGGTTAGAATCCAAAACCCTACCATATGTTGTCTTCAAGAAACACACATGAGCGGGTAGACACCCACAAGGTCAGAATTAAAGGATGGAGCAAGACCTTCTGGGCCTCAACTGACAGAAAGAAGGTAGGAGTGGTAATCATGATATCTGATAAAGCCAAAGCAAAAATAGACCTGATCAAAAGGGATAGGGAAGGTAATTATATTTTGTTAAAAGGGACTTTAGATAATGAGGAAATATCACTAATCAACATGTATGCACCAAATAATATAGCGCCCAAATTTCTAATGAAGAAACTAGGAGAATTGAAGGAAGAAATAGACAGTAAAACCATATTAGTGGGAGATTTAAACCAACCATTATCAAATTTAGATAAATCAAATCAAAAAATAAATAAGAACGAGGTAAAAGAAGTGAATGAAATCTTAGAAAAATCAGAATTAATAGATATGGAGAAAAATAAATAGGGATAAAAAGGAATACACCTTCTTCTCAGCACCACATGGCACATTCACAAAGATTGACCATACATTAGGTCACAGAAACATGGCACACAAATGCAGAAAAGCAGAAATAATAAATGCAGCCTTTTCAGATCACAAGGCAATAAAAATAATGATCAGTAATGGTACATGGAAAACCAAATCAAAAACTAATTGGAAATTAAACAATATGATACTCCAAAATCGTTTAGTTAGAGAAGAAATCATAGAAACAATTAATAATTTCATCGAGGAAAATGGCAATCCTTTCAAACCTTTTGGGATGCAGTCAAACAAGTACTCAGAGGAAAATTAATATCCCTCAGTGCATATATTAACAAACTAGGGAGAGCAGAGATCAATCAATTGGAAATGCAAATAAAAAAACTCGAAAGCGATCAAATTAAAAAACCCCAGCAGAAAACCAAACTAGAAATCCTAAAAATTAAGGGAGAAATTAATAAAATAGAAAGTGATAGAACTATTGATTTAATAAATAAGACAAGAAGCTGGTACTTTGAAAAAACAAACAAAATAGACAATGTACTGGTCAATCTAATTTTAAAAAAGGAAGGAAGAAAAGCAAATTAACAGCATCAAAGATGAAAAGGGGGACATCACCTCCGATGAAGAGGAAATTAAGGCAATCATTAAAAATTACTTTGCCCAATTATATGGCAATAAATACACCAATTTAGGTGATGTGGATGAATATATACAGAAATACAAACTGCCTAGACTAACAGAAGAAGAAATAGAATTCTTAAATAATCCCATATCAGAAAAAGAAGTCCAACAAGCCATCAAAGAACTTCCTAAGAAAAAATCCCCAGGGCCTGATGGATTCACAAATGAATTCTATCAAACATTCAGAGAACAGGTAATCCCAATACTATACAAACTATTTGACATAATAAGCAAAGAGGGAGTTCTACCAAACTCCTTTTATGACACAAACATGGTACTAATTCCAAAACCAGGCAGGTCCCTTACAGAACCCACAAAATAACAGGGTGAAATAATTTTTCAGCCCAAAATTACTTAACAGATTAGCAGGCCTTGGGAGCAGCTGAATCCTTCCCAAACTCCAAAGACAGCAAGAAGGGTTGAAAACTGGTCAGAAGGAGATGATATGGATGCCTTTGCTGGCTCAGGGGACAGGCTTGTATTGTATGCCTATATACAGATCCAGGCCTCAGTCCTGGGTTGCAGTTTCAGGGTGAGCACATATCAATCTTATGACCCCAGGGAAGCAGGGTAGCATGGTCACAGTTCCAAGGCAGAAAAGAGTGATTGTGGTGGCTCAAAGGCCAGAGCCCAAACCAAGAGAGTATTATATATTCCTCTCCTTAGGTCATACCACCTGGGAAGAACTAAAAAAGTATAGATTCCCAAATATATCTCTAAAAGAAACTATACAAAGGACCTAATGCTTAGAACAGTGCTCCCTTAAGCACAGGTACAGAGTCCACTTGTAACAGTTTTTTAAGTTAAAAGACAAAAAAAAAGACTGGAAAATGAGCAAACAACAACCAAAAAGGAAAGTCAATATAGAAAGTTACTTGGGTGACAGGGAAAACCAAAACCCAAACTCAGAAGAAGACAATAAAGTCAACACCATTGTTTCCAAATTTTCCAAGAAAAATGAATTGGTCTCAAGGCCAAAAAAAATTAATTGGGGTGCTCAAAAAAGATTTTAAAAATGAAATAAGAATAGAAGAAAAATTGGGAAAAGAAATGAGAATGATACAGGAAAATCATGAAAAGGACTTGATAAAGGAAGCACAAAAAAAACTGAAGAAAACACTATCTTTAAAAACAGAATATACCAAGTGATTGTAAGATTAAAATTAATATCAAGTATTATATTTTATAAGATTTATTAATAATCACTTGAAGTACAGGAAATAAGAAGCCTGAGTAAAGAAAAGTTTTTACAACCTGCATTCTCAGGAGAAGAGAGAAGAGAGGGCAGGGTTACAGAAACTTTATCTCCAAAACATAAGGATGTAACATGACATAACATGAGGACAAAAGTGGGATTCTGGAAAATGGAGTTCTGGGGTACAATATCTAATTACACAATCCCCAGTGTGATTCCAATGGAAAATAAGCAAGTACAAATCTCCCAGATTTACATGCCTAGTTACCCCATGGAATCAGTACACATAACCAACTTATAACTCTAAAGATTTTTAACTAGAGGTACTCTCTAGGGGGAAATTACAATAATTTGGGGTTAAGAGGGAAATAAGAGAGAAAGAGAACAAAATCAATTTTAAGTGCATTGACTAAAAAAATTAGGGGGCAGTCCCCTTTGGCACAAGAGTACACATTCAAAACAAATGTGTTCAATCCCCCACAGTTCAAATCACCACATCCCCAAGTTCATTCTGTATCTTTTGGTGCAGTGTGTGGTTTCTGTAGGCATCTTCATGGTGCCTTCTCCAAACAGTTCACTTTCTGGATTTAGGAAAGAATCAAGTTTCTTATACTAAAATTACTCTCAAAAGAATTTAAACTTTGCATTATAGGATAATAATATAATCTTCCCTGAGGAGGAAGTTAACAAACACACGGATCACCCAGGGATACATGGCTGAGTTATGAGGAATATGGATCAATTGCCAAAAGAAAATCAAAAATCCAAATAAAAGAGAAAAAATAACTTCTGGATAAGATATAAAAATCAAAGTCTTATGTGTAAAAATTCTAAGTAAGGAAAAAATAAACCTATAACAGATCCTTCAATCAGGGCCAATTAAAGTGATTTATATCCCACAGGCCTGTAGTAGCAATTTTGCATTTACCCAATCAACAGCCAGGAATACAGAAAATTAGTACACTGACTAGATTTTGAAGCAGATCGGAAATAGCATTTCTTGGTCTGATTTTACCTTTGCTCTTAGGGATAGGGGAGCCAGAATGGCTGCCAAAGTGAGGTACTTGATAGAAGTGTGTATCTGGCACAAGGGAAACCTGCATCTGACTTTGCAAACAGCTGCTTCCTCAAACCCACAAATAAATTCAAGTCCCCTATCTTGGCACAGAATCTCATCAATCCCACCAGGATTGATTGGTCTCCTTGACCTTGTGCTCACTGGCACTGTGCATGTTAGCTTTGTGCTCCTTGGCACTGTATAATGACTCTTTTGTGGTCCCTTCTCCTGGAATCAGACACAATCATTAATCAAAGTCCATTAATATTTATCAATGGCAGGTTTCCATAGTATAAAGCTTTGGGGTATGCATTGACATTAGGGCTAATGGACATTTTAAACTAACCCTCGTGCCAAAACAAAACAAAACAAAACATTAATACTGGTAACAAACTTCAAGTATTAAAAAAAGAAAAGAAAAAATAAAACTCAAATACTGTATTGCACATACAAGGGAAAACAATAATAAAAAAAATTTTAACTAAAAAATATATAGTTCACCATCAGTGACACACTGTATCAGTCAAGGAGAGGCAGAATACAAAGGTTTCTTACCCAAAAATGAGATCCATTTCCTTTTTAACTCGGCCATGATCCACAGTGTGAGTACATATGATTTTCACTAAGTAACAGCTTTTTAAAACAGTGGTACAGCAGCTAATGCAAATTCAAAGAAGTACCAAAATCCCCAAAATCATAATAGCCTTTTTAATGGCAATAACAAACAAATCCACTATTATTATGATTCACAAGAGTCTATAGCCACTTCTTATGTGACATTTAAAAAAAACTATGAAGCTCATGGATATTTGTCACAAGTTCTACAGATCTAGCCAATCTTTCAACCTTGGCAAAGATATTTTAAAATATATATATATATTTTTTAATTTTTAACCTCTATCATTCCAAAATTTTACAAAGGAGTCCAGAAAAACACAAACCTCTGTAAGGAGGAAAAGAGGTTATTTATAAAAGGTTGGACTGGATTATTTAAGAATAGGGTCCCCAGGAATTTAATTTATTCCAAAGAGATTTATTTACAATTTATTTACAAAATATAGAAAGAGTGAAGTAAGAAAATCAGAGAGAGGATGGGTAAGATATCTAGCCTAAGCACTAAGTAATTTACTCCTGGCCCCTAGCTCAACCTGGGCAGGGAGAGATAGTCCTTAGCTGGAGAGACCTTGGCAAAGCCAAGGACCTGGGGATGTCTCTCCCAAGATGTAGGTTTCTCCTGAGGCTAGTCTCTTCAGAAAATCTGGGAAGATTCAGCTTTTTTCACTCACCGCGTGTCAGTTCAAAGAGAGTGATTCAAGGACAGTCTCATCAGTTACAGGGTCTCAGGTCCAGTCAGCAGATTTTTCTTCAAGCTCCAACTCAAACTCAGAACTCCAGAAGAGTTGAACTCAAGTTGAACTCAGGAAGTTGTAACTCCTTTTTAAAGACACCTTCTTTTGCATCTCTTCCTGTACCTTCCCCTAATTTTACATCTACCAATCACAGTTGAAGCTTTACTTAGGGCAGTCCACAGGGCAATCAATTTGATTTGGATTCATTACCCACTATTGCACACATGGGTCACAAACCTCCCCACTCAACTGTAAGTAGGGTATCTATACTTTTGGTGATTAAATATAAAAATAGGCAGGGTAGTTAATTTAATTTTCATAATCAGGGCAGAGTTAATTAATTTCATTTTCACAATCAGGGGAGAGTTAAATTTAATCTTCACCCCTCTGAACTGGTGATGAAAACCTTTTGGGTCTAAAATGTCACCAAGAATTTAGATCATTCTGGTGGAAGGATAGAGAAAGCTGAAGAGTTACAAAGATAAAAAAAAAAACCATCCAGGAGCCACTGGGCTCCACTGGAAAATCCTCCCCACCTTCCAGATGAGATTATAACCCATTGCAGGGTATCTAAGCCTCTTGGGGAAACCCCCTCCTCTGGTATGAGATTGTAACAGCTGTAAAAGGCATGTATTTATATGTTCCATCCATTGCAATGTGGAGGAGAGGACTACAATAGTGAAAATCACTTCTGATGTCTCATCCATCATATTCTTATAAATACGGAGGTGGGAATACAATAGTGTTATTGCACTTCACTTCAACTACTAAATTGACCCTTACCTTCTGTTACAAACCAAGATAGGCAAATGGTCAGTCAGAGGTAGTGATGCTTTTAGATATCCTGAAAAATCACTTCTGAAGATCCCTTAAAAGTAAGTGGGATTTTTAGCTCATTAAATTCTCCAAAGGTTGTATACACACCAGTTCAATAGAGTTCATCCATCATCATCTATGTGACAATTAACAAAGGTAAAAAGGAACGAAAGGTCATTAAAGCAACATGTGACCTCAGTGGATCTGGTGACAAATCCAGCATCCATAAATTTCTATGGTTTTGCAACAGAAAAGTGTTTGTCCAACTTGTTTATGGACCTTTACAATAGTATTTTCTCCAGTCCAGTCATGGGGGGAGGTACAAATAAAGACAATGTAATAGAACATATAGCTAATGGCCAAAACACAATAGCTAAAAATAACTTGGTATAACAGAAGTTATTCGATTAGATTAATATATGAACTTAAAAAACAAAAATGAAATCATAAAGCAAACAATCAACAAATAAAATATATGTGACAGGATGTGAGCAATGAATTCAAGAGTCCTTTTCTCCAATTCCAATAGCTGTATCACTATTTGGAGGGGAACAAATTCAAACAGTTAACATCAATAAGGCAATGGGGTCTAAAAAAGACTTAAAATTCACCTCCAGACTCATTAAGGTTCCTTCCCCTCCCAAGCATCATCATCCATCTAGATTCCTTTGGTCACATTTCTGGGGGTCCCCATACCTGGGCATACTGTGGACAAACCCCATATTGGATATGTTGTAGAGACAGGGCAGGCCAAAATGGCAAAGGGGTATAGGGAGATGAATCTCCCCTCTGAATCTTGAGATTACTCAAGCTAACAGCTGTAAAGTATCCTATCAATACAAAAACTCCAGGAACAGAATTAAACAGAGCCAATCTGAACTTGAAAGTTTTTTCAACTCAGTAAAATTCACTGGGAATAAAACCTGTTACCTTAGAATTTCAACCATGCCTTATAACATCATTACTACTCAGATAAGCTCTATGTCTTTTGATTACAGAGAAAACAAAAGACACTTACTTAAAGGTAAAAAAAAAACCTTCAGGAGTTAGCTAAGAAGTTTGGGAAAGTACTCTTCCCTCCCCTCCTTCCTAGGGACAAAAATGCCAGGGAGGACAAAAGGGTATTTGAATAGAAAATACAGGCTCCAACTGATACTTGGGTCAGGAAACCCAGAGGCTAGTATCCAAAAAATTTGACTTCAAATCCATTGACCTCCTACCTGCACTCCCTGTTATGATGGATTTTAGGGTATAGAGGGTGGCACAGGAGACCCCTATGTGAGCTAACCCCTCAATTTCCACACTTTCAGTCATGAGTGTGAAAACCCCTCAGGGTCAGCTTAAAAATCGGCTTGGAAGTTAAGAGGGAGTGGGGCTGTTCAGCAGTTGAAAGTGCTGCTCAGAGGTCTAAGAGCTCCCTCAGCTACAAACTGGAAGTTCAAGTGGCTATCACACACTTGAGACCCACATGGGGGAAGGGTGTGTGTAGCTACACCAGGAGGTAGGGGGACAGCTACTTAGCTTCTCACCTCCCACCACAGGAACCTCAGAGACTCAGGGAATCAACAGAGATGCTGCTAAACCCACTCTCATGGTAGGCGGGTCCCCAACACAAGGAAAACTCCTTATCTCTACTCAAGGCTACCTTAAAAATTTGATAATTCTTTCTCCAACTTAGCTGGTCACCAGAAATGTAAGATTTAAATTAATATTAAAAAACTCCAAGTATTATATTTTATAAGATTTATTAATAATCATTTGAAGTAGAGGAAATAAAAAGACAAAAGTAAAGCTTGAGTAAAGAGAAGTTTTTACTGGCCCATGTTCACAGGAGAAGAGAGAAGAAAGGGCAGGATTACAGAAATTTTATCTCCAAAACGTAAGGTATAACATGAGGATGAAAGTGGGATTCTGGGAAATGGAGTCCTGGGGTACAAAATTCTAATTACACATGATAAATGAAGCACAAAAATCCACTGAAGAGAGATTTAAAAAAAAAAAAAAAGCATAATTGGCCAAATGGGAAAATTTGTACAAAAAATGCACTGAACCAAAGAACTTCTAAAAAGGTAGAATTGGGAAAGTGGAAGATAATGTCTCCATGAGGCATCAAGAAACAATCAAACAAAGTCAAAATGATGAAGAAATAGATGAAAATGTGAAACATCCCATTGGAAAAACAACTGACCTGGAAAATGAATCAAAAGAAGCTAATCTAAGAATTATTGGCCTTCCTTAAAGCCATCTTCAAAAAGGGACCTAAATATCATCTTTCAAGAAAATTTCAAGGAAAATTGTCTTGATGTTATAGAACCAAAAGGTAAAATAGACATTGAAAGGATTCAATGATAACTTCTGAAAGAAACCCCAAAATGAAAACTGCCAGGAATATTATAGCCAAAATCTAGAACTTCCAGGACAAGGAGAAAATATTACAAGCAGCCAAATTCAAAAATTATGGAGCCACAGTGAGGATAAAAAAGATTGAGCAGCTTCTACATTAAAGTATCAGAGGGTCTGGAGTATGATATTTCAGAGGGCAAAGTCTACAGCCAAAAATCGCCTGCTTAGCAAAACTGAGTATAACCCCTCAGAGGGAAAAAATGGACATTTAATGAAGATAGAGGATTTTCAAGTATTCTTAATTAAAAGACCAGAGTTGAATAGAACATCTGATTCTGAAATACAAGACTCAAGTATAAAAAGGTAAAAAGGAAAAGGGAATCATAAGAGATTCAATATGGTTAAATTGTTTAAATCCATACGTGGGAAGATGATACTCATAACTCTCAAGAACATTATCAATACTAGGGCAGATAGGAGGAGTATAAATATAAACAGAGTGAAAGGGTGTGAGTTAAGTAAGATGGGATTATATCTAAAAAATAAAATGAAGGGATGAGAAAGAGGAATGCATTGACAAAAAAGTGAGAAGGGAGAGTTAGAAAGGGGTAAATTTTCTCACATGAAAGAGATTAAAAAAACAGCTTTTACAATGGAGAAGATAAGAAAGATAGGGAAGGGCTTACTCTCATTGAAATTGACTTAAAGAGGGAAGAATATATACACTGAACTAGGTATAGATATCTATCTTACCCTACAGAAAAGTAGGAGGGGAAGGTGGGGAACAAAAGAGAGGGCAAATTAAGGAAGGCAGTAGTCAGAAGCAAAATACTTTTGAGGATGAAAAGGATGAAAAAAGAGAATAGGATAAACAAGGAGAGAAACAGGATGGAGAAGAATATATTCAGTAATCATAATGATGAAAAAATATTTTATGTCTCTAATAAAAGCCTTTTTTTCTCAATTACATATAAAAATGGGTCAAATGTATAAGAATACAAGTCATTCCCTAATTGATAAATGGTCAAAGGATATGAACAAGAAGTTCTCAAAGTAATTAAAGCTATCTATAGACATGTGAAAAAAGTGCTCTAAATAACTATTAAGAGAAATGCAAATTAGAACAACTCTGAGGAATTACCTCACATCTATCAGACTGGTTATTATGACAGAAAAGGAAAATGACAAGATTTGGAGAGAATGTTGGAAAACTGAGATACTAATCCACTATTGGGAGAATTGTGAATTGATTCAGCAATTCTGAGAGCAATTTGAATCAATGTTTGAGTTTTCTTCCACAAGAGGATTAATATACTTTTTAAAACCCTTACCTTCCATCTTAGAATCAATACTGGGTATTGATTCCAAGACAGAAGAGTGATAAGGGCTAAGCAATGGGAGTTAAGTGACTTACCCAAGGTCACACAGCTAGGAAGTATGTAAGGCCAGATTTTAACCTGGGACCTCCCATCTCTAGGACTGACTCTCAAATCACTGAGCCACCCAGCTTTCCCACAAGAAGATTAATATGGAAAAATGTTTTACATGATTTCACATGTAAAATCTACATCAGAGTGCTTACTATTTCAGCAAATGGGGTAGGAAGGCAGGGAAGGACAGAATTCAGGTCTCAAAATTAAAAAAAATAAATCTTAAAAATAATTTTACATGTAATTGAAGGAAATATTAAAAATTTTAACTATAAACTTAATCTTAATATAAAACAATCCCATACTTAAAACAAAATATTTTGCCAGTCAAATAATCTTAATACAGTTAACTGAATTCCATTCATCTTTTGGATATACACATTTGGGGTATTATATGTTGTGGGGATGAAGAGGTGCACCCCTTGGGTTCAAAAAGGATACCTTTCTGCAAGAATACAAGACTCCAAAACTTAACTTAAAAATAAAAAGAGAAATTTATTAGTTTAGAAAGTAATGTTGAGAATGGTCAGGAGGATAGTACAGGTGGAACTGCAAGATGAAAGGCTATTCCTTGGGAAGACAGCAAGGATGGAAAACCTGTCCTCCAGATGACATCAATTCTGGGAATTTTATACTCTTTACCACAGTTGCTGTGTCATGGTGAGGACATGACTCTAGAATGGTAAACCCTCAGGCAAATATTTGGTATGGGGTGTTGGTCATCTGACTGGGGTCTGCCTGAAGACATGGGGAATGACCCTCATAAAAGATTCTTTAGTTTTAGGGAACAGACAGATGTCTAAGATACAGCCTGATAGTGTAGCAGTCCACCCCTAGGGGAACAGTTGGTATGTACAGACTGCCTTAGAAGAGAGCATGCTCAGTGTTGATCATGCTCAGTATTGCACATGGCTGGGAAAGCCTCTGACCCTTGACCCCAGCTTCCCCCAGGTTAGGCGGGAACACAGGTTTCTTTGTGCTCACCTGGTTAAGAGAAACCACACCTATACCTTGTCATTAACCAATGATAGTCATCCCTATGTACTGTGTATATTTGCATATAAATAGGGCCCAGCCAGCTCTACCTCGCTCTGTTCTGCTCTTGCTCCCTTCCAGCTCGCACTGATGCCTGTCCTTGCTTTTAATCTTTCTCTATCATCTCTTCGACCTGTATGGTATTGAATATGGATCTCTGGACTGGTAAAAGCCTTTGGAAGGGTCCTTTGATCAGAGCTTGGCTGTGACTCATTGATAATTAATAAAGACTCATTCCTGCCACCTCATATCTCTAATTCGACTCCGTCATCCCCCTCGTGGTATCTAAAACTTATATCCTTTCTCTATCTTCCTACCTTAAAGCTTCTCTCTCGAGACCCTCTGAGGAAGCTTTAGATAGAATCAAGGTGTAGCCTGGAGGTGCATCTCTCTGTCACTCTTAAATCTAGAAGATCAAAGGAGGATAATCTTCTCAGGGTTTTGTAGGAGTTATTAGATGTTTGGGTTAGGAGTCAGGAGGATGTAAGGAGCAAAGGAATTTCCCTGATAATAGTTTGCCTGAGTTTCTGGGGGTACCATGCCCATGTCATTATATACTTGTATTCAGAAATCAGAATGGAGTAGTTATTACTTTTGATCTCTCAACTACAAAAATGTGACATCAGTTGTTAATTTTCAGAGCACATATCATCTTTGCTATGAATAATAATTATCCTCAATTAATTTATCAACCCAACATAAACCCACATTTTAAATTATTATGTTTTAAAATGTGCTACCTGATGCCAGCTACTTTTCCACATTCACAATAATTCGTGAAATAAAACTTGTAAATATATAGTAAAAACTAACTCCAATTCCAAGAGGAGGAAATAAGCATTTCTCCAAGTGGAATTTCACAGCTTTACAGACTATATTGCTATTTTCCCTTAGTATCAATGAGGTCTAAAATTTTTTAAAATTTGCATTGCAACTTTTCTAAACCCTAAAAGAGGTTTTTTTCTGCTTCTGTTTGTTTGTTTTGGACTGGTGAGTGCTGGATGGCAATTTAAGAGCTGTTAAAAATAAGAAACTTGTATGACCTCTGTTTTGTTTTGTTTTTACATTATTTTATTTGGTCATTTTCATACATTGTTCATTGGAAACAGATCATTTTCTTTTCCTTTCCCCCACCCCCGACCCCGCCACCCCTTCCCTAGCCAACGGGCTATTCGTCTGGGTATCACATGTGTCCTTGCTCTGACTCCATTTCCTTGTTGTTGGTATTTGCATTAGGGCGCTCATTTAGCATCTCTCCTCCATCATGTCCCCTCAACCTCTGTAGTCAAGCAGTTGCTTTTCTTCAGTGTTTTTACTCCCTCAGTTTGTCCTCTGCTTGAGGATAGTTTTTTTTTTTTCTCGTAGATCACTGCAGGTTGTTCAGGGACATTGTAAAGCCATTACTGGAGAAGTCCATTATGTTCTCTTGTACCACAATGTGTCAGTCTCTGTGTACAATGTTTTCCTGGTTCTGCTCCTTTCGCTCTGCATCACTTCCTGGAGGTTGTACCAGTTCTCATGGAATTTCTCCACTTTATTATTCCTTTTAGCACAATAATATTCCATCACCAACATATACCACAATTTGTTCAGCCATTCTCCAATTGAAGGGCATCCCCTCATTTTCCAATTTTTGGCCACCTATGATCTCTGTTTAAGTGAAAAATCATTGTTTCTATTTTCCTGCTTCTAATCAGAATCAGAAATTGAAATTGTTAATTTGGAATCTAGATTAATTCATGCTACCTTATGCAAAGTTGAATTTTTATAATTTTCCTTTGTTTAAAGCACCTTTATATAAGTTTCATTGCTTTTTGAGTTAAGATCTACACTAATTTCTCTTCTAATTCTTTTTTGTAACTTACTGATCTGCCCAAATTGAGCCTAACAAATCACAGAACTAAGTTTGGCTTTTTAAAAACTATTCAATAATTTCTTTCTAATATTCTAAAATAAAATTTCTAATTTTCAATAATAATTCTTTCCAAGAATTTTTTTTTCCCTATGGGGCAACTGAGTGGTTTAGTGGATTGAGAGCCAAGCCCAGAGACAGGAGGTCCTGGGTTCAAATATTACCTCAAACATTTCCTAGCTGTGTGATCCTGGGCAAGTCTCTTAAGCCCATTGCCTAGCCCTTACCCCTCTTCTGCCTTGGAACCAATACACAGCATTGATTCTAAAATGGAAGGTAAGGGTTTAAAAAAATATTTTTCTTTCTAATATTCTACTTTTCTTTCTAATATTTCTAATATAATAAGTTATAATATTTTAACTTCATACTTCTGTGCTTTCAAATCATGTTTAAGATCTAGTTTCCATTGGGTCTTTTTTGAGGATTAGCATTCTCTTTCTACTTCCTTATACAAAAAACTGTGCTTTTAACTGATAAAATGATAAACATTTACAAAGCATCTATTATATGCTAGGCACTATTCTAAGCTTTCAGGATACAAAAAGAAGCAAAAGGGTCTCTACCTTCAAAGAGTTTACAATTTAACATGCAAATAAATATATACAAATAAGGTAAAATATGGGATAAGTAGGAAATAATGGAAAGAAGGTACAGGAATCAAGAAGGATTAGGATTTTTATTTGTATTTAAAGGCAGCTCAGAAAGCCAAAAGGAAGTAGTTGAGGAAAGAAAGCATTCTAAGCATTGGAGACAGAGAAAATGCCTGAAGCCGATAGACAGAGAGTCTTGTCCAGGGCAAACCCAGGAGGCCAGTCACCAGATCAGGAATACAAGCTGGGACTAAGGTAGGGGTCCCCAAAATTTTTACACAGGGGGCCACTTCACTGTCCCTCAGATCATTGGAGAGCCGGACTATTAAAAAAAACAACTATGAACAAATCTGTAGAACACTGTCTGGGATAGTGGAGGCTGCAGCACCAGCTGTGATGGACCTGTCACACCTTGCACAGGTCTATCACCACCATCACTATACCAGGCAGCAATATATACAGTGCAGAATCCCCTCCCCCAGGTAGCCGTTCACCATGCTGACGTCTTCCATTGTGCAGCCACATAATCCCCTCGTTCTTGTTCAGTTATTCTCAGAACAAGGCGCCATGCAAAGGATTATATCATCGGAAGTAATACTGTACATGAGCAATACTGCACTTTGTGGAGCCACCACATACAGAGCTCCTCTCACTGACCTCCAATGAAAGAGGTGCCCATTCCAGAAATGAGATGGGGGCCAGATAAATGGCCTCAGGGGGCTGCATGTGGCCTGTGGGCCATAGTTTGGGGACCTCTGGACTAAGGTATAAGAAGATAGGAAGGGAATTTGTTGAATGACAAACAAAGCTTTTTGTACTCTATCCTCAAATCTGACAGGGAGCTACAGATATTTGTTGACTATGGGGATGACATGATCAGACCTGCACTTGAGAGAAATCTTCAGTTTTTCAGACTGTTTTTCATTTTTGCCATGTAAAGCATTTCCAATTTGGCTTCCTATTTAAGACTTTACTAATGTATGGTATAGTCTAATTTCTTTTGGGTGACTTTATGATTTACTTAAGCAATTTAATTCAATTTAATTCAGAAGCTCACTGTGGTTAAGAAAACCAAATTCCTAACATTAGATTTTGCCCTTTTTTTCCTTCAAATTATTTGACTAGACGTTTTTGAGACCTCAGAAATCACTCAAGGCAATTTAAACAAAAGAAAAAAGTTTAAGGGGCTAATTGCCTGTTAGGTAGTTCTTAAGATCAGATAAGATTTAGCTTTAAAGCTGCATTCTTCAAAACCACCTTTTTTATCACAATTTTTTTCCTCTTTGCTTTTTTAAATTTTTGGTCACTGAATAAAAAAAAAAGTTTATTTCCCAATTTGTTGCTTCCCTTCTCATTTTGGTTACATTGGTTTTGTTTGTACAAAAACATTTTAATTTGATGTAATCAAAATTGTTTATTTTACATTTTGTGACTCTTTCTAAGTCTTGCTTGGTTTTAAAGTCTTTCCCTTCCCACAGGTCTGACATGTATACTATTCTGTGTTCACCTAATTTACTTATAGTTTCCTTCTTTATGTTCAAGTCATTCACCCATTCTGAGTTTATCTTGGTGTAGGGTGTGAGGTGTTGATCCAAACCTAATCTCTCCCATACTGTCTTTCACTTTTCCCAGCAGTTCTTTTCAAATAGTGGCTTTTTGTCCCAAAATCTGGGATCTTTGGGTTTCTCATATACTGTCTTGCTGAGGTCACTTACCCCTAGTCTATTCCACTAACCTCCTTTCTGTCTCTTAGCCAGTACCAAATTGTTTTGATGACCCCTGCTTTATAATAGAGTTTGAGATCTGGGACTGCAAGGCCCCCTTCCTTTGTATTTTTTTTTCATGATTTCCCTGGATATCCTTGATCTTTTGTTCTTCCAAATGAACTTAGTTATGTTTTTTTCTAATTTAATAAAGAAGTTTTTTGGTAGTTTAATTGGTATGGAACTAAATAAGTAAATTAATTTGGGTAGAATTGTCATTTTTATTATGTTAGCTCATCCCACCCATGAGCAATTAATGTTTTTTCAATTGTTCAGATCTAGTTTTAACTGTGTGGAGAGTGTTTTGTAGTTGTGTTCATATAGTTCCTGTGTTTGTCATAGAAGATAGATTCCTAAGTATTTTATATTGTCTAGGGTGATTTTAAAGGGAATTTCTCTTTCTAATTCTTGCTGCTGAAATGGGTTGGAGATATATAGAAATGCTGATGACTTATGCGAGTTTATTTTGTATCCTGCAACTTTGCTAAAGTTGTTGATTATTTCGACTAGCTTTTTGGTTGATTCTTTAGGATTCTTTAAGTAAATAATCATATTATCCACAAAGAGTGACAGCTTGGTCTCCTCATTGCCAATTTTAATACCTTCAATTTCTTTTTCATCTCTAATTGCTACTGCTACTGTTTCTAGTACAATGTTAAATAATAGAAGTGACAACGGGCATCCTTGTTTTACTCCTGATCTTATTGGAAAGGCTTCCAGTTTATCCCCATTGCAGATGATGTTTGCTGATGGTTTTAGATAAATACTGTTTATCATTTTTAGGAAAGACTCTTCTATTCCTATACTTTCTAGTGTTTTCAATAGGAATGGGTGTTGTATTCTGTCAAAGGCTTTTTTTGCATCTATTGAAATAATCATGTGATTTTTGTCAGTTTGCTTGTTAATATGGTCAATTATGTGGATGGTTTACCTAATATTGAACCATCCTTGCATTCCTGGTATGAATCCTGCCTGGTCATAGTGGATAACCCTTGTGATGACTTGCTGGAGTCTTTTTGCAAGTAATCCTATTTAAGATTTTTGCATCTATTTTCATTAGGGAGATTGGTCTATAGTTTTCTTTCTGTTTTTGACCTGCCTGGCTTTGGGATCAGTACCATGTTTGTGTCGTAAAATGAATTTGGTAGAACTCCTTCTTGGATTATTCTGTCAAATAGTTTGTTTAATATTGGGATTAGTTGTTCTTTGAATGTTTGATAGAATTCATTTGTGAATCCATCTGGACCTGGGGATTTTTTCTTAGGGAATTCTTTGATGGCTTGTTCAATTTCTTTTTCTGATACAGGGTTTTTTAGGTAATTTATTTCTTCCTCTTTTAGTCTAAGAAATTTATATTTTTGTAAGTATTCATCCATATCACCTAGATTGCCATATTTGTTGCTATATAATTGGGCATAGTAGTTTTTAATGATTGCCTTAATTTCCTCTTCATTAGAGGTAAGGTCTCCTTTTTCATCTTGGATATTGTCAATTTGGTTTTTTTCTTTCCTTTTTTTAATTAGACTGACAAGTACTTTGTCTATTTTATTTGTTTTTTTCAAAGTACCAGCTTCTAGTCCTATTTATTAAATCAATAGTTCTTTGACTTTCAATTTTATTAATTTCTCCTTTGAGTTTTAGGATCTCTAATTTAGTCTTCATCTGAGGATTTTTAATTTATTCTCTTTCTAATTTTTTAATTTGCATGCCCAATTCATTGACCTCTGCCCTTCTTAATTTGTTAATATATGAACTCAAGGATATAAATTTCCCCCGATTACTGCTTTGGCTGCATCCCATAGGTTTTGAAAGGATGTCTCATCATTGTCATTTTCTTCAATGAAGTTATTAATTGTTTCTACAATTTGTTCTTTAACTAACTGGTTTTGGAGAATCATATTGTTTAATTTCCAATTAAGTTTTGATTTACCTCTCCATGTTCCCTTACTAATTATTATTTTCATTGCATTGTGATCTGAGAAAGTTGCATTTATTATTTCTGCTCTTTTGCACTTGTTTGCAATGTTTTTATGCCCTAATACATGGTCAGTTTTTGTGAATGCACCATGTGCTGCTGAGAAGAAGGTATATTCCTTTTTATCCCTATTTATTTTTCTCCACATGTCTACTAACTATAATTTTTCTAAGATTTCATTCACTTCTTACCTCTTTCTTATTTTATTTTTTTGTTTGATTTATCTAATTCAAATAGAGGATGGTTCAGGTCTCCCACTAGTATAGTTTTTCTATCTATTTCATCCTTGAGCTCCCCTAGTTTCTCCTTTAGAAATTTGGATGCTATGCCATTTGGTGTATACATGTTGAGTAAGGATATTTCCTCATGGACTACACTGCCTTTTATCAGGATGTAATTACCTTCCCTATCTTTTTTAACTAGATTTATTTTTACTTTGGCTTTGTCAGATATCATGATTGCGACTCCTGCCTTCTTTTTATCAGTTGATGCCCAATAGATTTGGCTCTACCCTCTTACTTTCACCCTATGTGTATCTACCTTCCTCATGTGTGTTTCTTGTAGACAGATTATGGTAGGGTTTTGGATTCTAATCCACTCTGCTATTCTCTTGCGTTTTATGGGTGAGTTCATTCCATTCACATTCAGAGTTATGATTACTAGCTGTGTATTACCCAGCATTTTGATTTCTACTCCTGTTCCTGCCTTTTTGTCTTTCACTATTTCCTTCTACACCAATGTTTGTTTTTAATCAGTCCCCCTAGTTCCCACCCTTATTTTACTTCCCTTTCTACCCCCCTCTTTTCTTATTCCCCCCTTATTTTCCCTGTAGTCTTTCTAAAATTAACCCCCCACCCTCTCCCTCCCTTGTACTGCTTCCCTCCCCACCAGTCCGTTTTTTACCCTTCTCCTCCCCTATAGGGTGCAAATCTATTCTCTGCCCCAATGGATTGGATTGTTCTTCCCTCTTTGGGTCAATTTCAAAGCACGTAAGAGTTGAGTATTTCCTATCTCCAACCTCTTTACCCTTCCAGTGTATTGATGTTCTCCCCCCTCCCAACATGAGCTACTTTGTGACATATAAATTTACCCCTATTTGTTTCTTTTCCCATTTCTTTTAACATTAACCCATTTTAGCTCTAGTTGTATATCTATGTAGATATATATATACATATATATATATATATACGCATACACATGTGAATGTATTTATGCATGCATATATCTATATACCTATTTATGTCTTGTCCTTTTATCCTATACAGTTTGTCACTGTTCCCTCTAAGTATACTTCTTTTTGCTGCCCAGGTAATAACAACAGTTTTAAAGAGTTACCAATGACCTCTTTTCTTATAGGGATACATTTTAGGGATATCATTTTAACTTACTGAGTCTCTTAAAAATTTTGTTTTGTTTTGTTTTTCTTTTTTCCCTCTTTTTAATTACCTTTTGATGATTCTCTTGAGTTCTGTGCTTGGACACCAAATTTTCTGTTCAGGTCTGGTCTTTACAAATTCTTGGAATTCTTCTATTATTTTTGAATGACCATATTTCCCCTGTAAGAATATAGTCAATTTTGCTGGGTAGTTGATTCTTGGTTGTAGAACTAGTTCCCTTGCTTTCCAGAATATCATATTCCATGCCTTTCGGTTTTTCAGTGTGGATCCAGCCAGATCCTGCATTATCCTCACTGTGGTTCCATGGTATCTGAATGACTTCTTCTTAGAAGCTTGTAATATCTCTTCTTTGGTCTGATAGTTCTTGAATTTGGCTATAACATTCCTGGGTGTTGTCAGTTGGGGATTAAGTATAGGAGGTGATCTGTGGATTCCTTCAATCTCCACTTTTCCCTTTTGTTCTAGGATATCAGGGCAGTTTTCTTTAATAATTTTCTGTAGTATGATGTCCAGGCTTTTTCTTTTGTCCTGGTCTTCTGGTAGACCAATGACTCTTAAATTGTCTCTCCTTGAAAGATTTTCTAAATCCTTTGTTTTATGAATGAGATGCTTCATATTTTCCTCAATTTTTGCATTCTTTTGGTTTTGTTTTATAGCGTCTTGCTGCCTTGTGAGGTCACTTAATTCTTATTGTTGTATTCTGGTTCTTAAAGACTGGATTTCATATCTGGCTTTTTGGTCATCCTTTTTCCTTCTGGTCTGATTTTCTTTGGAGGTTATCTTTCAACCTCTTTACCTTGTCTTTCATCTCCTTTTTCTCATCTTTCACATTCTTCACCTCATCATTCATCTCCTTTGCCTCATTTTCCAGCTGTTAATTATGGCTTTCAAGACACTATTTTCTGTTTCCAGATGATTTATCTTAGTTTTTAAGTTCTTTTCCCAATTGTCTTCAGCCTCTCTTAATTGTGTTTTGAATTGCATTTTGAGTTCTTCCAAAGCCTGTATCCAATTCACTGGGATATCTGATTTTTCCTTTGCTGATCCCTCCCCCTCTGTATCATTCTCTCTTTGCTCATTATCTGTATGGAAGCTGTCTATTGTAATTTCTTTCTTCTTTTTCTATTGTTTGCTTGTGTTTACCCCTTCTTTGCTCCCCATATTTGTCTGTGCTCTTGTCCCTCTCATTTTTTTTTTGGCTTTGAGGCTGTCAGTCTCCCCTCTTGAAGCTTTGTTAGATCTCTTGGTACAGTCTCTGGGGGAGGAATGTTGCCTTCCCTGTCCTCTGGAGGCTTTTGATTGGATTAAGTTCATCTGGGTTGGGCTATATATGCTCTGAGGCCAAAAGACTCCTGGAAGGCTGGAGCCAAATGGAAGGTCTCAGCCCCCCAGGCTCTCTCCAATTCTCCATCTGATTCTCCACTGTCTGTGTTCCATGCTGTGAGCCTGGCACAGCACTGTCCACAAGTTACGCCAGTGCCTTTGCCTGCCCAGAGGTTCTTGTCCTTGCAGGAGGCCCTGCACTTTAGGGGGGAGGGGTCCTGGCCTCCATGAGCACTGAGGACTCCTGAAGAGATTAGGTTCAACTGGGTTGGTCTGGATGTGCCCTGAGGCAAAAACATCCGGTGAGACTGGAGTCAGATGGAAGGACCCAGCCACAGGGCTGCAGGCTCTTTGGTCACTCTTTGGCTGCTTTTCTGCCACCTGTATTGGAAGCTCTGAGCCTGGCCCAGGTTGCTCTCAAGGTATACCCTCCAGACAAGCACCTTTGCCTGCCCAGAGGTTCCCGTTGCCACTGGGGACTCCACGCTCTGGGTTGGGGAGGAGGGGCCCTGAGACCTTCCTTCTGCCTTCCCCTTAGACCTGAGTGTTCTCAAATTCTGGCTTTGGGGGGGGGGGTACCTTTTGAATTGAGTCCAGAAGGAAGGTTCCTCACCTCTGCCCTGTTAAGTTTGAATTTCAGTCCTCTAGGAGCATTCATTTTGTGATCTGTAAGGAAGGGTTTTCAGAAGTGTGAACTTTTGCTGCTTCTAAGCCGCCATCTTGACTCCCAGCCAAAACAAAAACTTTTAAACTGACTTCAATTCTGTTTCTGAGCTGAGCTCCTTTTGTACTTAATTTAAAAAAAAAAACCACATCAGCTTTTATAGAAAACAGAAGAAACATACATTTCTATTGCTCACAAACATTTGTTCATTCATGTAATCAAAAATTCATAGAAGGTACTCAATAAAGTGTACAGCAGATTTCCAGATAAATATGGCTGCATTCTAAACACAGAACTCTTCCTCTCCTCACCACCTACCGATATAGACTACCTCAAAAAGTCAACCCCCCCCCCCCAAATTCATATGAATGAAAAGACTCTACAGCAGGGAGCAGCATTGAAGGTACATGGGATTTGGGCATTTCCACACCATAAGGGGGTGAAAAGGCTTCCACCAACATGTGATCTGATCCACCCTACCCCACCCCACCTACAGAGCCAGTGTCAGATCCAACACATGCTAGAATCAGTGAGCAAGGAGCTCCTCTAGAGCAAGTGACAGGCACCTCTAGGTCCTTGGCAGCTGACTAAGACCACCAAAGACCTATCCCTGAGAGCAGCTAAACCTGAAACCCCAGCAGGCTGAAGAGCACAGACCATGGGCACCAACAGGGAGATAGCACAGAGAAGGGCAGCAAACAGCACAAGCTGCAGAGATTGGAGAGCTGGCCTCAGGCAAAATCCTTGCTCCTTTGCTCCGTACACAGAAAGCCTGCCCTCCTCACTCGGATTTCTGACTGGAAAGGGAAGGAAAAACAATCATAGTGATGGCAAACAGTGCCCAGGAACAACTTCCGAACACCAAGATAAAGAAGATCCATTGACCCTGGATAATTTTTACAGAGTAAAAATACAGACTACAGGGGAATTAGCAGAAGAGGAAATCCAAATAAATGCTCCAAAAGCTTCCCAAAAAATGGAAATTGTCCATAAGCTCTTGAAGAATTTAAATTGGAGCTTACCAAAAAGATGGAAGCCTTCTGGTAAGAAAAGTGGGAAATAGTTCAAAAAGAAAATAACAGTTTAAAGGACAAGAACTCCCAATTGGAGAAACAGCTGGAAGCCATGAAAAGCAGGATAGACCAAACCAAAAAGGAAAATCAAAAGATTATAGCAGAAAATCAAAATATTATAGTAGAAAATCAAAAGATTATAGCAGAAAACCAGGCCTTAAAGACCAGAATTGGGCAACTGGAAACCAATGATCTTATAAAACAGCAAGAATTAATAAAGCAAAGTTAAAAGACTGACAAAGTAGAAGAAAACATAAAATACCTCACTGACAAGATGACAGATCAGGAAAACAGATCACAAAGAGACAATATGAGAATCATTGGTCTATCTGAAAACCCCAAAATAAACAGAAATCTTGACATAATACTACAAGAAAGTATCCAAGAAAACTGCCCTGCTGTTCTTGAACAAGGGGGCAAAATAGACATTGAAAGAATTCATAGAACACCCTCTAAACAAAATCCTCAAAAGACAACTCCCAGGAATGCAACTGTCAAATTCAAGAGCTTCCAAGCTAAGGAGAAAATTCTACAAGAAGCCAAAGAGAGACAATTCAGATATCAAAGTGTACCAATCAGGATTACACAAGATCCAGCAGCTTCCACATTAAAGGACTGCAAGGCTTGGAATATAATATTCAGAATGGTAAGAGAATTGGGTCTTCAACCAAGGATAATATACCCATCAAAACTGACTATATACTTCCAGGGGGGAAGTATGGGCATTCAACAAAATAGAAGATTTCCAAGTATTTGTAAAGAAAAGACCAGAACTAAGTGGAAAGTTTGATATCCAAACACAAAAATCAAGAGAAACATGAAAAGGAAAATAATAAAGAGAGGGGAAAGGGGAAAAATTTCTTATTCAAACTTTCTTCTTTAAGGGCTTCAATAAGATAAAATTATTTGTATCAATATATGGAGGAAATATTATTTGTAATTCAAAAATTATATTAATTATTATAGTAATTAGAGGAATCATTCACAGGAACAGATTGGGATACAAGATGGCAAAAGATGATATACAAAAAAAAAGTAAAAGGAAGGGGGGAATCAAAGATGGCACCAAGAGAAACTTGAAATAAGATAAATAGGATAATTTATACCACACAAAGAGGCACATGGAATGGGGAGAGGAAGAATAATATTATAAGAAAGAGAGTGCTAATAGGTAATATTTACACCTTACTCTCAGTGAAAACACTTCTGAGAGGGAAGAGCATCTAGATCCATTGGGGTATTGAATTCTATCTTACCCTAGAGGAAAAGTGAGAAAGGAAAACTAGGGGAGGTGGGGTGAGTAGAAAAATGGAGGGGAAGAGAAGGGGGAGGGAACTTAACAGACCCTAAAAAAAAGAAGGGAACAAAAAAGGGAGGGGGCAGTAAGAGAAGCATATTACAGGTGGGGTTTTGGGGACTGATTAAAAGCAAACCACTAGTTTAAAAGGATATAGCAAAAGAAGAAAGGACAGAACTAAAAGAGGATATAAAAATGCTGGGGAATGTTATAATGAATAAAAAATAATATTCTTACTACCCAGAGGTATATATTTTATAAAGTTCATTAGGATGGGTAGACAATCATTCCCAAGTAACCTGGCTGCATGCTAGCTTAGCTAGCCTGTATCTTTCTACTCCCTCTCACCTCCTGGTCTACTTGTTGGTCTCTCTCTTTCCCTCATTGGCCTCTCCCCGGTCTCTCCCAAGCCTTAACTTTTATTGACGTCCAGAACATATACCCACACAATCCTGGCTTACACCTACACAACCCTGGCGCACACCTACGCAACCCTGGTGCAACTGTGATATGACAGGAATGTTTGATAGACAGATAAAGTTACTCAGGAAGGGGAGGAGATGAGCTTCCTTGACATAATCCCCTCTGTGATCTTTTGGGAGACCCGTCTCCCCAATGGATCATTTAACTATAACTATCTTAAAACTCTAAATACCTTCTAGCTAAAAGTACATACAATATTGCATTTTTCTAAGAGGGAGTTACAATAGTTAGAGATGGGAGTCAAATACAAAAACTGATCAATAGATGCATTGACAAAATGCCAATTAGGGGGCAGTCCCCTTTGGCATAAGAGTTTACATTCAGAGTAAGTATATTCAACCCCTTCAATTCAGTTCATTATATCCCAAAGTTCATTCTGGATCTTTTGATGCAGTGTGTAGCTTCTTCAGGCATCTTTACAGCTCCTTCTCCAAAAGGATCCCCTTTCTTGATTTTGGGTGTTGGCAAGTTTCTTTTCCTGAAATTTCTCCAAAGAATTTTAAACCTTGCATTTTAGGATAATTACACAATCCACAATCCCCCGTGTGGAGGGTGTTGACCAACACCAGAATCACACTGGGATACATGACTGAGTTATGAGGTATATGAAACAATTGTCAAAAGAAAAACAAAACAAAAACAAACCACCCAAAAATATCTCAAAATAAAAGATTCTGTATAAAATTATAAGAAATACAAAATAAAATAAAAAATCTTACATGTATAAAATTCTGAGTAAAAAAATAAAAAAACCTGTAACAGGTTCTTGAATCACAGCAAGCACCAATTAAAGTGAATTATGTCCCACAAGCCTGTAGGACAATAGCAGCAATGTAGCACTTTACCCATTTGCAGCCAGGACTACAGAAAATTGCCAAACTATAAGAGAGAAGGGATTAAGTTTCAGCAGCAAATGGGAAAAATCATTCCCTGGTCTGATTTTACCATCACTGTCAGAGATAGGGGGAGCTAGTATGGCTCTTGACTCGAAGTATTGCACATGTAGTGTGGTTCAAGGAAGTCCTGTGTCTTAAAATATGTCAAGTGCCACAACCTCAATTCTCACACTAGGTTCAAGTCCTTTTGTTTTGGCATAGAAGTTCAACAATCCTCCCTGGATCGGAATTTGGTCTTTTTTTACCTTGGGCTACTTGGCATTGAATAGTGGCTCTTTTGTTCCCTTCTCCTGGAATCAGACAGAATCATAAAACAAAGTCCCATAACATTTATCAATAAATGACAGGTTTCCATAGTCGAAAGCCTTTTGGGCATGCATATTACTAGGGCTAGTAGATACTGTAAACTTATACTGTAAACTTTATCCTTCAAGTAAAAAAGAAAAACATTAATACTGATTTCATGTACTTCAAGTATCACCTGTAAACCTCAAAATTTCTTAGACTTATAAATGTTGGAAATTTCACCATTGGGAAATTTCATACTTGAAAATTTTCCTATTGATAGTGGGTCTTGGCTATTGGAATGTGAACCCCATTGGCATGAGAGTTTCCCCCTCCTCCCTTCTTAAGATTACTTTAGGACAGAAACCTTTTGCTGAACAATGGAAAGGACTTTGACCTATGCTTAAGCATAGAACAGGAATTTCTTTGAGTCATGATTGATTTTGGAATTGATACAATGGAGATACTTGGAATCAATATCCACCCTACTCAGTCCTAACAGGATTGAGAAAGGGCTGCAGCATAGATCAAAATTTAATTATTCCAATCTCTACCCTACTCAGGTTAACAGGATTTAGGAAGGGCTGTAGCAAAGGATCAAAGATTTAATTATTTGAAAATATGACCTTCAACAGACATGTGCAAAGCCAGAGACCTCTGGGCGGTCCTGGGTTAAGCTAGAGCCTCCATTGGCACAGGGAAATTGATGGACAGTGATTGATAGATGTGAGAACTGAGGGGAGGGAACTTGGATGGTTTCCTTAAAGAGAGAGGGATCTGAAGACTCAGGGGGGGGGTGTTTTTAGGAGTTTGTCGGAGTGGTTGGTGTGTGCTCTGAGAAGCTTGCTCTGAAGGAAGCTGAAGGTGGGGGCTCTGAGACTGTTTCTCCATTTTGGTCACGTGAGTAATAGGGACTGATCTCCTTTCTTTGCCCCAGCTATCTAAGGGCTTGGGCATTTTGGCCCAGCCTAAACAGAAGGGGTATTTAAGCCCTATTCCCTTCTCTCCCCTTTCTCTCTACCTCTATCTCTCTATCTCTAATTCCTTTCTTCCTCCTGTTTGTAATTAAAACTCCATAAAAGGTTGACAGCTGACTTGAGTTTTCATTTAGGAATTACATAGCTGAATTCCTTGGCGACCTTAAATTAATATATATCAGTCTTTTAAAAGTGATTTCCTTGTCACACACCAAGGTTAGGAAAAAAGAAAAAAAACCAAATATCCTATTGCAAACATAAAGAAAAAATAATAAAAAAATCATAATTTCACATTCCATGTGACAATGTGTTAGCCAATCAGAGGCATGACACAAAAGGTGCTCACTCAAAAATGAAATGTATATCACTCTAAACTTGGTCAGTATCCACAGTGTGAGTGTACATAACTTTTTCACCAGGTAAAAACCTTTTAAAAACAGTAATACAACAACTAATACATATTTTAAAAAGTACCCAAATCCCCAGAATTATAAGAGGCCATTTAAGGATAACTGCAAACAAGCCCATTCCTTACAGCCATGAGAGATTCCACCAGCTATCATTAGGATTCACATGAGTCTCTATAGCTACTTGCTGTGTGTCATTAAAAAGTTTCTGAAGCTCATGGATATTTGTCACAAGGTCTCCAGACCTATTTACATAAGAACAACAAGACTGATTAATAAATGCACAAGCACCCCCCCCCCCATGTGGCAGTGAGCATATCCAGGGCTAGTTGATTTTGTAAGACTGTTTTTGCTAAGGAGTCAATTTCCTGCAGATAAGAGATGGCTTTAGTGGTCTGAGAGATGGCTTGAGCTGTGTCTTGAGCAAATCTTTCAACCTCAGCTGAGATATTCCTAACAAGAGTCTATCACTGCCATCATTCCAAAATTTGATGGGAGAGAAAACCAGAAAAAAAGCCTCTGTACAGTTGATGAAGAATTACAAAATATAATAAATCCATTTCAAAGCTACAAGACTTCACAGGAAAATCATTCCCAACTACTAGATGAGATTATAATACATCACAGGTCACTTGGGCACCTCCCTCCCTCGTGGTATGAGACTGTAACAGTGTAACAGAACTATCTCCAATATGTCCCAACCATTTTCATGTAGAGCCGAAGACTAAAAAGTGAAAATCACTACAGGTGTGTCATCCATTGCATTTACAATAAATGCAGAGATGGGAAAATACAACAATTCCAATGTACCTTACTTCCACTACAAATAGACCCTTACCTCTTGTTACAAACAACTCAAGAAGCAGGCAAATGAATTATCAGAGGTAGGGATACTCCCAGATATCTGAAAATCACTTCTGAAGACTCATTAAAATCCATTTAAATTATTAGACAAGTAAATTCTCCAAAACTTGTATACAGGTTGAAACCAATGTGATGGGATTCATCCATCAGCTCTGTGTGACAATTAACAAAGGCAAAAAAAGGAACAAAATGCTGTGCATGGTCTTTTACAATGATATTCTTCAGTACAACCATAGTCATAGGGGAGTTACAAATTAAGACAATGTAACAGAAAATTTCAGTTTTCATAACTTATAAATTGGTTAACATTAAATTACATATAACTTGTATTTAGAACTGTTACAGAGACTTCTTCATTCTGGGGAGGGGAACAAACTAAAACAGTTAACATCAAGAAGGCAATGAGGTCTGACAAGGCTTAAAATTCACCTCCAGACTCTTTGAGGTTCCTTCCCCTCCCAAGTTCCATCATTCATCACAATCCCGTTGTCCACACCTCTGGGGTCTCCCATGCTGAGGGGAGTTCCCACATTGAGTACAGGTGTTTGGGTGTGAGTTTTGATTAGCTTTATTGGAATAACTATTCCTCCTATCACTATTACTATTCCTGAAACTTTGATTCCTATTTTCCTGATTCCTCTTCCTATAATTCATAATCACATGACCCATTTTTCCACAAAAATAACATGTTAATAGTTGTTTTGTGGATTCTTGTAAGGGAGCTATGATCTCTCCTTGCTTTACCTTTCCATCTGTTTCAGTTAATTCTTTTATCTCCTTCTTCAATGTCTCTACTAAAGTAGCATACTTCTCACCCTGTTTAGCAGTCAATTCCTGTATTTCCTTCCTTAATGCTTTCACTAAATCAGTGTTCTCCTCCTTTTCCTTATGTCCCTCAAAAGCATAAACTGCTACTCTTTTCAATTTTTCAAGGTCCATAGTAGGCCATTTTAGACAGCTAGTCATAAAATAATTCCTAACTATCTTACAACTGCTTTTGACAAATTGCATTCTGATTTGTCTAAGGTCCCGTTCCCTATACAGATCAAGCTCAATATATCTTCCTCCCAGCTTGATAAGTCTATCCATAAACTGGGTGGGATTTTTGCTATCTTCTTGCTTAAGATTTTCAAATTTAGTCCATGTACCAGGCCTATCAGAACATGCTTTCATAGCTTTTATCAATGCATTTCTAGTCTCGCATAGTTGTAAGTAATCTTGCTCTGAATTTGGGTCCCATTTGGGATTCTCAGTTGGCCAATGAGCTGTTCCCTCTCCTTGGGCTTCATTAGCAAGAGAAAGATTCTTATTCCTTTTCCTCTCTCTTTTTTTTTTAAAACCCTTACCTTCCATCTTGGAGTTAATACTGTGTGTTGGCTCCAAGGCAAAAGAGTGGTAAGGGCTAGGCAATGGGGGGTCAAGTGACTTGCCCAGGGTCACACAGCTGGGAAGTTGACAGACTTGAACCTAGGACCTCCCCTCTCTAGGCCTGGCTCTCAATCCACTGAGTACCTAGCTGCCCCCTTTTCCCTTTCTGTTAGCAAGGCCTGGACCAAATCTTCTACATCAATCCATGTGGGATTATATGTGTGATAAATGCTTTCAAATTTATTGATCACCACCACAGGCTCAGCTTCATGTTTTTTCTTTGGATCTCTCAATGTCCTGTGGATAAAAGGGTGTATGATGTCTAATGTTTACTAAATCTCCACATCTGCTATATGTAGGTACAACTCTAAGAGGGAAAAGACCTTTATTTGAATCATCTGTGGCAACTGCTGCTTGGCCTGTATTCTGGAGTTCAATGGAATGGATTGTAGTGAGGCTGGTAGGGGAAGGGGGTGGGATGGTGGAATGGAACTGGTCAACAGGTGGGGATGTAGAGAGAAAATATTGGGGGTGGGGCTGGGGTGGAGCAGAACAAGGGAGGGGCTTGGGGTGGGGTGGAGAGGAACAGGGGAGGGGATGGGGGTGTCATGGAGAGGGAGGAGGGTGGGATCTGGTACAGGGTGGAGAGGGGGGTGGGGAGGAGTAGGATGGGTGAGGTCTAGAGGGGTCACAGTAAGGTGGGCAGGAAGGAGGATATGGAAAAGAATTGAAGAAGGGATGGTACGGTTAGGGATAGGGAAGATGGGTGGGCAAAGGAGGGAAGAGATTGGGAGGAAAGGGAATGGGAGGAGTAGGGGATGAGTGAGGTCTGACAGGGAGAGGAGCTGAAGGGTTCAAGTCCTGGTTTGGGTCAGTATGAGGAGAAACCTCCTCACAGGTCAAATGGGATAACAGAGCATGTTCCTTCCTAGATTTCACTGAAGTAGTTAAGCTAGAATGGTTTGGTTCCAAAGTTTCCTTACTGGAGGGAATAGAGGATTCATCCATGAAATAGGCTCATAAGTACCAGTATTTATAATGTTTGGACTCTTTGTTTTTAATGGCTAACTTTAAATCTTTTAAGATTTTTGAAGTCAAAAGAGCCATATTTTGGCCAGGTAAAAGATATGTCCATCCATGCCTTACAAAGCTTTCTAGCTTCTTTCTTTGTCATCTAATTCTCCTTAGGCAAATTTGGATCACTCCAGTTATTTAAAAGTTTATACAGGGCTGAATCAGGAGGAATATTTCCTGATTTCCTGTGATGTGTTGCAGTATTTCCCATATTGTCTAGTCTGTATGTCTTAACTAAGCTAGTTTGAGTATTGATAAATTAGCAGCCCTCTATACCAGAGACACTACCCCTCCCTGAGCACCCCATACACCCCATACATCTGTTTACCTCTCAGCAAAGACTGGTATGCCACAATCATCAGCGCATATGCCCCAACACTGACCAGCACAGAGGAGACCATTGAGCAGTTCTATTCTGACCTGAGTGCTGTCCTGCACTCAGTGCCCACAAATGACAAGCTGATACTACTGGGAGACTTCAACGCCCGCGTTGGCCAGGACCATGAAAGATGGAAAGGAGTGCTCAGCAAACATGGCGTGGGCAAAATGAACAACAACGGCCCACTGCTACTTAGCAAATGCTCAGAGTTCTACTCACCATCACGAACACTGTGTTCAGAATGGTGAACAAATATAAAACAATGTGGATGCACCCACGATCAAAACAGTGGCATCTCATTGACTACATCATTGTACGCTGGCGAGACATCCAGGATGTACAGATCACCAGAGCCATGAGAGGATGCTGGACAGACCACCCATTAGTTAGAGCTACTCTTCAAATGCGCATTGCGCCTCACCATCCAAAACGTGCCCAGACAGTTCACGCATTTTACAACGTGAGTCATCTTAGAGATCCATCTTATTTGCAAACATTCCAGTCCTGCCTGGACAACAAGCTGTCTGCCAAGGGACCACTCACTGGAAGCTCAACCGAGAAATGGAACCAGTTCAGAGACACAGTGAAGGAAACATCAAAGGCAGTCCTAGGCCCCAAACAACGCAACCACCAGGACTGGTTCAACAAGAACAACATTGCTATTGAAGACCTATTGAGCAAAAAGAACAAAGCCTTTATGGAGTGGCAAAATAACCCAAACTCTGCTCCTAAAAAGGACAGATTCAAGTCTCTCCACGCCACGGCGCAGCATGAGATCAGGAAGATTCAAGACCAATGGTGGGGGAAAAAAGGCAGAAGAAATCCAGCATTTTGCTGATATGAAAAACTACAAACAATTTTTCAGTGCCCTCAAGACTGTCTATGGGCCATTAAAACCCACCACCACTCCCTTGCTATCCTCTGATGGTGACACTCTCATAAAAGATAAAAAAGGCATCAGCAACAGGTGGAAAGAACACTTCAGTCAGCTTCTCAACCAACCCACTTCAGTCGACCAAAGGGCCCTTGACCAGATCCCCAAAACCGCACCATTGAACAACTTGATGTCCCTCCTTCAATAGAGGAAGTCCAAAAAGCCATTAAACAAATGAGTGCAGGCAAGGCACCCGGTAAAGATGGGATCCCAACTGAGGTGTACAAGGCCTTAAATGGAAAGGCACTCCAGGCGTTCCACATAGTGCTGACCACCATATGGGAAGAGGAAGACATGCCCCCAGAACTCAGAGATGCCTCCATTGTAGCCCTATACAAGAACAAAGGCTCACGAGCAGCCTGTGACAACTACAGAGGCATCTCACTACTCTCCATTGCTGGAAAGATCCTCGCCCGTGTTATACTCAACAGACTCCTGTCATCTGTTTTCAGAGCAGAACCTGCCTGAAGCAGAATGTGGCTTCCAACCAGATCATAGCACCCTTGACATGGTCTTCATGGTGAGGCAAATGCAGGAAAAATGCCTTGAGCAGAACCTAAGTCTCTACATTGTCTTCATAGACCTGACAAAGGCTTTCGACACAGTGAACAGGGACACAGTGTGGGTGATCCTCAGCAAGCTCGGTTGCCCAGCAAAATTCATCAAACTGATCCAGCTCTTTCATGTCGACATGACAGGGGAAGTCCTATCTGGTGGAGAGACTTCAGATCGCTTCAAAATCTCCAATGGCGTGAAACAAGGCTGTGTCCTCGCTCCAGTACTATTCAACCTATTTTTCACCCAAGTATTACAACATGCTGTGATGGATCTAGACCTGGGCGTCTACATCAAATACCGACTGGATGGCTCACTATTCGACCTTCGCCGCCTGACTGCAAAAACAAAGACAACAGAGAGACTCATCCTGGAAGCTCTCTTTGCAGATGACTGTGCTCTCATGGCCCACCAAGAAAATCATCTTCAAACCATTGTGGACAGGTTCTCTACAGCAACAAAACTGTTTGGCCTGACTATCAGCCTCAGCAAAACAGAGGTGCTGTTCCAACCTGCACCAGGGAGGCCAACGAACCAGCCGCGCATTACAATCAACGGCACGCAGCTTTCTAATGTCAACACTTTCAAGTACCTGGGCAGCACCATCGCCAACAACCGGACCCTAGACCACGAGATTAATGCCAGGATCCAAAAGGCCAGCCAGGCACTCGGGCGGCTGCGCTGCAAAGTCCTCCAACACAGCGGTGTAAGCACTGCTCAAAGTGTACAACGCAGTGGTCCTCAGCTCGCTCCTATACGGTTGCGAGACATGGACACTGTACCAGAAGCACATGAAGCAGTTGGAGCAATTCCACCAACGCTCTCTCCGGTCAATCATGAGGATCCGATGGCAGGACCGAATCACCAACCAGGAAGTCATCGACAGAGCCAACTCCACCAGCATCGAAGTCATGGTCCTCAGAACCCAGCTACGATGGTCTGGACACGTCATCCGCATGGACCCACAGCGAATACCAAGACAGGTATTCTATGGTGAACTGTCAGCTAAACTCAGGAAACAAGGCCAACCAAAGAAAAGATTCAAGGATCAGCTAAAGTCAAACTTGAAGTGGGCTGGCATTACACCAAAGCAACTAGAACTCGCTGCCTCTGACAGAAGCAGCTGGCGAGCCCACATTCACCGAGCCACCACGTTGACGTCTTGCAGCTGCGCGTGAACGCCGACACCAGACCACAACCGCACCTCCCGTAACAACTGGCGTCCCATGCCCCACGTGCCACAAACTCTGCGCCTCAGTCTTTGGACTCCAAAGCCACATGAGGGTACACTGTAGATGAAACTGCACAAAGACAATAGTCATTCTATAACTTGAGTGCCTTTTAAAATGCTAATGAAGACAGGCCCTCCCAAGTAAAATGTGGCCTTAGACATGGTAGTCTTCAAACAAAGTTGGAGGGTGGGGGAGGGAGAGAGAAAAATGCAGTTTCAAGAAACAAATTTTAAAAGAACACTTCCTCTTAGCCCAGGTTTAAGGACTGTTTGAAGGGGGAAGGGAGAAGAGAAAGAAAAATGGAGTTAAATCCCTTCCCCTGGAACAGCCATGTGTTTTCAAAGTGTGGGGGAGGGGGGCAGGGAGTTCCATTGGGCCCTAATGCACAGCCTGGAAGCCCAGGACTAATTTTGTGACCAAAGAATAATGTTCTAAATTGATGAAATAAAATTAAAATTAAAAAATAAAATAAAGAGCACAGCAAGGCTATTTTGACAACAACAAAAAAACTTTGGCTAAAGTTTTTACTTTTTTTGTTATTTGGCCATCTCATCCAAAAATTTGCATGTTCAATTCCCTAGTAGATGAGAGAGAATACCAATTTTTCCAGTGACGGACATTTTGAAATTCTCTATTCCCCAGTTTGAGGTTCTGCCAACTTTTCCCCAGGCTGCTGATCTCACCTGCACAGAACAGGATCAGTTCAGAGCTCATTTCACCCCAATTGCCTAGCCCTTACTGCTCTTCTGACTTAAAACTAATAATAAATATTGATTCTAAGACAGAGTTAGGTAATGGTTTTAAAAAAACAAGAGGATGAATAACAATCTGAATGGGCCTTGCTTTTATATATCTTGTCTGTTTTTGACCCTCCAGACAAAAACCTTAAAAGGGCAAAGCCAATTCCTGAAATAAGTAATGAGAAGTGGAAAATCGCAACAAATAAAAGGCAAATTAAGAAAATTATTACATACAACAAAGTGACATGCTAGAGAAATTGAAAGTTTTAATGAAATAGATAATAAAAATGTAAAACAGTCAAAAGTAAAACAAGAAAGAAATAATCTAAAGAAGACAATTTCAGAGTCAGTGAATAAGTCCTAAAACAACTGAGGCAAGAAAATACCAACTAGACCAGATGGGTTTGAAAAGTTTATGTCAGGCAACTAAAGAATAATCTCTGTGCTACGTAAACTATTGTTAAAAGTAAAGAAATATAACTGAGGTAAAGAGATCCTGTGATATAATGAACTTAAAGCCTGAAGTTGTTGTTATGTTGCTTCAGTCATGCCTAATTTTTTTGTGACTACATTTGGGGTTTTCTTGACAAAGACACTGGTGTGGTGGACCATTTCCATCTCCAGCCCATTTTGCAAATGAGGATGCTGAGGCAACAGGGTTAAGTGATTTACCCAGTGTCACACAGCTAGTAAATGTCTGAGGCCAGATTTGAACTCAAGAAGATGAGTCTCCATGACTCCAGGGCCTATGCTCTATCCCCTATACCACTTAGCTGCCCAAAGGATGTAGGTTCAAATACTGGTTGTGATTCTTACTTCCTATGTGACCTTAAACAAAATACTTGGCCTCTTTGACCCCTAATTTCTTCATCTGCAAAATGAAAAGTTGGATTTCCTCTAAATTTATCCATTTAAATAACATAAATTTATGAAAGTAATTAGTGGAAGACACACCAGACTTGGCCCTGAGGCTGAAGACTGATGTTCTGATCTCAACCCTGTCACTACGACCACATTCGGACTCTCTAAAACCTCACTTCCTAGTGTGCTACATTAGAATGTAGAAATGAAACAAGAAAACAAAGCTGTGAAGCCCTAGATCAATTATACCAGAAGAGGTCAATATTGGAGTGACACAATTATGAGAAAGGTATGGATGTTCAAAGTATATGAAAAAGAAAAAAGATATCTTGGGGGATAATTAATCTCTGGTTTTATTGTTATTTTTAAGGCAAATAAGATAATATTAACTATTGGCCTATATATGTTTACCTTCACTTTTATATAGATTGTTTAAGAATGTTGGTCACTTACCCATAGTAAGGCATTCTTGATGAAAGTCTGAAAAGGAAATGGTCAGTCTTTTTAAGCACTGCTACAGCAAATCATATCTTTGCAGTTATATCATTGAACAAAGATTCTAAAGATCTTAAGATTCTCCTTCTTTACTCTGTAGTTATGAAAATAGAAGGACAGCAGTAAGTGTTTAGGTAAGGAGAAAAACCTCAGGGCCTTAATGGGTGCCTACTTCATTCTTCTGCTTTTTCCATAAAGGAGTTTTAGAGATGGCTACAACCTTATGAGCATCAAAAAATCTGAACAGTGAACCACCTCATGTCTAGTCCATAATAGAATTTGCTACTGGCCACAATGCCAACTTAGTCCAGAGAGGCTGGGGCAATGAGTAGATCATTCATTGGTTATGCCAATTTTGGAAGTAAACTTGGTGGTAGATAATAGCTACTTTGAAATTAATCCTTCCTTTGACATAGTGGTCAGTGAGAGTGAACCCCAAATGGTTGGGAGAAATGCTTCTTAACGGTGATTCTTGCTATGTCTTTTCCATCAATAGTCCTTTGTTAAAACTAAAAAGAAAGAAAAAGAAATCAGAAGAAAAAAAATTTTAAAAGAAGAAAGCATCAGAACTGTATAAATTTACAAGTGAATTTTACCAAATATTAGGGATCATTTAATTCCAATATTAAATAAATTATTTAGAATAATTGGTAAAGAAGAAGTCTTGCCAAACTCCTTTTAAGAAACAAATATGGTGCTTATACCTAAACCAGGAAGAGCAAAAATAGAGAAAGAAAATTACAGGCCAATTTAATTAATGAATGTAGGTGCAAAAATCATAAATAAAATATTAGCCAGGAGACCACAATAATATATCACAAATATTATATATTATGACCAAACAGGATTTATACCAGGTATGCGAGGTTGGTTTACTATAAGAAAAATTATTAACATAATTGATTGAATCAACAAAAAAAGTAAAAAAAAATCATATGATTATAAAAAGAGTTGCAGAAAAAGCTTTTGAGAAAATGCAACACTCATTCCTATTAAAAATACCTGCAATCCCAGCTGTTTGACCCTGGGCAAGTCACTTGACCCCCATTGCCTAGCCCTTACCGCTCTTCTGCCTTGGAGCCAATACACAGTATTGACTCCAAGTTGGAAGGTAAGGGTTTTAATTAAAAAAAAAAAAACCTGCAAACATAGGTATAAATGGATTTTTCCTTAGAATAATAAGTATTTCATTAAAACCATCAGCAAACATTATTTGTAATATATATGTTAGAAGTCTTCTCTATAAGATCAAAAATAAAACCAGATTGCCCATTAACACCAATATTATTTGATATTGTATAAGATATACTAACAATAGCAATAACAAAAAAAAAAGGATTGAAGGAATCCGAATGGGCAAAGAGGTAATAAAACTATCTCACTTCACAAATGATATGGTAATATATGTAGAAAATCCTATAGATACAGCTAAAATATTAGTTGAAGCTATCAATAAATTTAGTAAAGTAGCAGAATATAAAATAAGCCCACATAAATTATCAGAATTTTTAGATATTACTAACAATGTCCTGCAAGAAGAGATAGTAAGTGATAACCCATTTAAAGTAACCATAGATAGAATGAAATACCTAGGAATATATCTGCCAAAACAAACCCAGAAACTATATGAACACAATTATAAAACATTTCATACAAATAAAGGCAGATTTTAAAAATTGAAGAAATATTTTGTTCATGAATGTTCATTATGTTCATGGATGGGCAGAGTCAATATAATTAAAATGGCAATTCTACCTAAACTAATCTGTTTATTCAATGCCATCCCAGTTAAATAACTTAAAAATATGTTATTTAACTAGACAAATAACAAAATTCATTTGGAAATAGAAGAGGTCAAGAATATTAAAGAACTAATGAAAAAATTATAAAGGAAAAAGATTTAGCAGTATCAGAATTTGAACTATATTATAAAGCAGTAATGATCAAAATGATCTAATTATCTAAGAAATAGAAAAGCAGATCAGTGGAACAGAACAATTACACAACAAATATTTGTAAAAGTTTATAGTAACCTTGTGTTTGACAAAAGTAAAACTCCAAATTTTTGTAATAAGAATTCACTATTTGGTAAAAATTATTGAGAAACCTAGAAAATAGTCTGGCAGAAACTAGATATGAACCATTATCTTACTCTAAGAGCAAATTGAAATGGATACAAGATCTGGACACAAAGGGAGATGTTATAAGCAAATTAAAAGAACAGAGGGCATATTGCGTATCACATTTATTGATAATTTCTAGATAAACAAGAAATAGAAATATAAAATGGATAATTTTTATTGAATTAAAATTTAAAGTTTTTGTACAAATAAACACAACCAAGATTAGAAGAAAAACATTAAGTTGGGGGGTGGGGGGGCGTAAAGTGTTAAAGACAGTTTCTTGAATAGAGTTCTCTTAAGTAAAATAGATAGAGGGGTCAGCTGGATAGCTCTGTGGATTGAGAGCCAGGCCTAAAAAAGGGATGGTTCTAGGTTCAAATCTGACCTCAGACACATCCTAGCTCTGTGACCCTGGGTGAGTCACTTAACTCCCACTGTCTAGCCCATACCACTCTTCTGCCTCAGAACAATACACAATATTGGGTGGAAGGTGATAGTTTAAAAAATAAAATAAAATATATAGAGAAATTTGCCAAATATATAAGTATATGCTATATACAAGTAAATATATATATATATATATACATATATATGTTCTCCAATTAATAAATGGTCAAAAGATATGAAGTGACAGTTTCTGGGTAAAGAAATTAAAACAATATATAACTATATGGAAAATGCTATAAATCATTATTAATGAGAGAAATGTAAATCACAACAACTCAGAGATATCTCACACCTATTAAATTGGCTAAAATGATAAAAGAACAAAATGGCAAATGTTAGATGGGGATATAGAAAAATGGGGACACTAATGCATCATCATCATCACCATCATAACAGAAATATTGTTTGAAGAATGACTTGTGTATGCTCACTTCCATAGAAATAAATAAGACATAGTTTTATATATTCATATATCTTTTTGTCATATGATGCTTTCTCTAATGGGAAGAGGGAAGAGAGGGAGGGGGTTGCCGAGTATTTTAATGTAATAAACAAAAAAATAATTTGTTTAACTAAAAAGAAATAAAGAGAAAATTTACAAGATTCTACAGTACTTGTTTTTTGGCTATAACAAAGCATTCTATTTATTATAGCACTCAGGATGGTGCCTCGCACATAGTAAGTGTTTAATATGTGATCATTGATTGATTGGTTATTTCTGTTTTCTCTACCAAGAGGTGTAATGTTTCAACTTGTAAGGATAGAACAGAAAATGACAAGTTGGAAGTTGACATCCAAGATAAAGAAAGAGATATTAAGAACACCAGGCTATTTTTGATGACTTCAGGGTAAAGATGAAATGCATCCCCAAGTTATACAAAGAATGGGCTGCTATAATTGCTATATATATAAATACATATATATAATTGCTATATAATAATAATATCTGAAAGAGCATAAAGATTTGGAGAAGTAACATAGTATTAAACAAGCATGTCTCCATTATATATATAAAAAAAAAAAGAAGATAATGAATTCTGCTAACTTTAGGCCAGTAAATTTGATTTCAATTCTAGGTAAAATTTGAGAATGCATTGTTGACAGGATAGTTACTAAAGATCTAGGAAAAGGAGGCATGATCATAAAAATCCAACAAAGCTTCATCAATAAGTCTTGTCAGAATCAGGAAAATAATTTACATGACTGCAATGATATAAAAGGAAAGGAAAAAAGAAGAAAGAAATTAAGTACTATATTATTATAATCATAATAACCAAGTTTGGTCCCAGAGAAAAGATGGGAAAATAGTATGGGGCATCCGTCCTTACTATGCAGAGGTGGAGGACTATGTCTGTTGAGTGTTGCATATATTGTTAGACTTGGTTGATGTATAGTTTAGTTTTACTGAACTTTTTTTCTCCTTTCTTATTCTTTGTTACAGGAAGTGGTTCAATAGAAGGAGGAATATCTTTGAAAACGAAAATGATGCAAAAATGAGCAGTATCAATAATTTTTTTTTAATTTTAGGGGAATAAGTCATGTCTAGTGATTTCTATTTCCTTTTTATATATTAAGATGACCATGCTGGTAGATCAGGGAAATGCTTCTAAGGCTTTATCTAGAGTGTTATAAAGCCTTTGGCAATGTCTTGCATTTTTCTCAAAGAAAAAGACATGTAGGCCACCAATAGTACAGTTAGGTGAATTGTTGTTCTTGCTGTTCATCCTCTGATTTCAAAGAAGACCAATCTTGATTTGCATGTGAATTGGATTTTGGTGAGATAGAGTTAGGCAAAATTGTTAGCCTCACTCTCTCTTCCAGAATTATTGAAGTGGCAAGACAAAAGTCAGGGCTCCAGGATGGCAACAGCAACAGACAACCATAACATCTTAGGTGGATTAGGAACTGGTTGAATGACTGAGTCCAATCCCTAATGGTTCAGTATCAATTTGAAAGGAAGTCTCTGTTAGAATAACCCCTGGGGATCTGTGCTTCCTAAGGTAATTAATAGTTGCTGCTAATCTCTCTCTCTCCCTCTGTCTCTCTGTCTCTCTTTCCTATCTTTCTAGAGTATCCACCACCCACATAATTCTCCCCCAAAGCATCTGAAACCAACTCACTAAATCCCTAACGTAGACACAGAGGATTGAGATTACTATTTACGACAGCTCTCTCTACATATACAGCCGTGAGCAAAATCATCCCAGGCTTAGATGGAAGCCAGGTTACATTTATTACACAGTGTAGGATTTAAATTAATGTCCAATACTCCAAGTATTGTATTTTGTAAAGTTGATTAATAATCACTTGAAGTAAAGGAATAAAAAGGTAAATATCTAAGAAAATATAAGGCCAAGTGAGTATATCCTCCTGCCACTCACCTCACCTCACCTCCACAGTGCTACACAAAATTTATATCCTGCCTATGTCCTCACTTAACATGAAAAGGAGAGTGGGGTGCTAGGAATTGTAGTTCTGGGGTTCAGATTCCAATTCCACAATCCCCCCTGTGATTCCCATGGAAAACGAGCATGTAGAAATCTCCCAGATTTACATGCCTACTTTCCCCCATGGAATCAGTACACATAATCAATTTACATCTCTAAAGATCTTCAACTAGAGAAATATACAATATTGCACTTTCTAAAGGGAAATTACAATAATTTGGGGATAAGAGGGAAATAAGAAAGAGAACAAAACCAATGATTGCTAGGTGCACTGACAAAAAGCCAATTAGGAGGCATAAGAGTGTACATACAAAATAAATGCATTCAATCCCCCACAGTTTAATTTCACTACATTCCAAAGTTCATTCTGGATCCTTTGGTGCAGTGTGAGGTTTCTGCAGGCATCTCCATGGTGCCTTCTCCATTCACTTTCTTTATTAGGGGAGGTAGCTTTTTAATAAATAATATATAATAAATAATATTATTTATAAAAATTATATTATAAAAAATAAATAAATAAATAAATAAATAATTTAAAAAGGAGGTAACTCCTCTTTATTAGAGGAGTTCTTCCAACAAGAAAAATTTTACAAATGTAGAATTATATTCCAATTATACAACAGTAATGATGAGGATTCTTGGCCAGAGATTTCCTTCATTTCAGAAAAGGAGAAGAGAGATATAAGAAGGTGTGAGACTTGATTATAGCCAGAACAGCTTTGAGACAAGGGAGGCTGAGATAAGAAATGGGTTTGTTGCCAATCAGAATTGAAACCATTCATACTCAGTTTTTTTGTTTTTAATGTGATCGATTTCAAACATTATTCCTTGGTTACAAGAATCATATTTTATTCCTCCCTCCCCTCCACCCACCCTTCCAGTAGTCAACACGCAATTCCGCTGGGTATTATATGTGACCTTGATCAGAACCTATTTATTTCCATGTTGATGTTTGCACTGGGATGATCATTTAGTGTAGCATACCAGGCATCTTAGCATCTTGGAAGTATGATTGATGTATTGATATTGTATCCTGTATATTCATTTACCAGACACATGGTCAGATCACTTAATGTTCCTTGTATGGAAAGGGACAGTCCAAAGGACTAGCAAATTCCTGGGCTGGACATTGACAGCTACAGTGTCCTGGCTCGGACTACATTCATTTACAAAGCAAGGGTTCGATTAATCTCCTCCTCTTTGATTCTGTCATTGTCAATGCTACCAATATAAAAACCTATATCATGTCATGTATTCATTAATCATCTCCCACTTGACATTCCTGAAGCGAACCCTCGCTTCTCTTACACCTCTTGCTCTCACAGTGCTTGCTCTCCCTCTTGACTCTTACAATCTTGATCTTGCTGTGGCCTATTATGTTCCTCAAGTCTGACTGACTTACGCAGCACAGCTGCCCTGCACATCTCCCATTAATCTCTTGACCACCTGGTCCATGGGGGATGTCCCAGAGTCCTCTGCTCCATGCAGGTTCTCTTGGTCCTCATACTTACAATTTCTCCTCTCTGTTATCTTTCACTAGAGAAGTAGTTACAGAGGAGCTCGCAACTCCCCAGGTGTTTTTAACTTCTGGTATCTGAGTCTTTATTCCTGCCTCTCTTGCCCTGACTGCCTTATCTATTTTACATCCACATTCCTCTAGCCTCCAATTTCCTCCTCAGGTCACCACCCACAGATAAACTATATAGGAACGGCAGGCCGGTTCCTATATTTAGAGTCTACGTCCCCAACCATATCCCTTTGATCCATGTAATCAAGCAGTTGTTTTTCTTCTGTGTTTCTACTCCCACAGTTTTTCCTCTGAATGTGGATAGTGTTCTTTCTCATAGATCCCTCTGGGTTGTTCAGGATCACTGCATTGCCACTAATGTCCATTACGTTCTATTGTACCACAGTGTATCAGTCTCTGTGTACAATGATCTTTCACTCTACATCACTTCTGGAGGTTGTTCCAGTTCACATGGAATCCTTCCAGTTTATTATTCCTTTGAGCACAATAATATTCCATCACAAAGATACCACAATTTGTTCAGCCATTCCCCAATTGATGGGCATCCCCTCATTTTCCAATTTTTTGCCACCACAAAGAGGGCTGCTATGAATATTCTTGTACATCTTTTTCCCCATTATCTCTTTGGGGTACAAACCCAGCAGTGCTATGGCTGGATCAAAGGGCAGACAGTCTTTTATCGCCCTTTGGGCATAGTTCCAAATTGCCCTCCAGAATGGTTGGATCATACTCAGTTTTTAAAAGTCACACAGTGGCCACTAATTTTTCATCTTAAGCTCTATTTTTGTTTGAACCCCCATTTCCTATACATTTCAAAAATATATGATTCAGATATGTAAAATCTGATCTTAACATCACTCTCCCTAACTATTATTGCTATGTAGAAGGCACCAGGATCCAGAGCCAGCACACAGTCTCTTGGGGCTACTTGTTAGGTGCACCAGCTTCTCCACATGCCCTAGAATTCATTCTCTTTGCTCAAACACCACCCAGAGGGTTCTAACTGTAGTCACCGCCTTAAGTTCCTACACACAGATTTATCACTGAGGCTTCATGCTATGGGACCTGCCACCTAGACCCAAAATCATTCCCTTTCATTTACACTACTGATTATTGTTTTAATTTCACATCCTGAAGGTCAGTCTCTTCAGTATTTCTGATATCCTGTCTCACAAAGTCCAACATGAAGAGAATTTCTTGGAGCTCCTGAATATACCTATCACAATGTAAATGCATGCATCTTGGAATAGACTTTATTGCACAGCTGTTCTTCCTTTTAACTCAGGCAATCATAGAATCTAAAAATAATGAAGATTAGAGAGCTAAAAGGCAGTGTATAGATTAATTAATTTTTGCCTAAATACAAACTGCTTCTGAGGAGCTTAAGCCTTTTCCATCCCCACCCCCAAAATCCCCTGCCTAGAGAAACTTGTATTGCCTGCCCTGGATGACATTGATAATCTAAGTGGTCCTAGGCCTTTGCTGCTCTCTCATGCAGACTCAGCTACCCCTAGTGAATCTAATTCTTTTAAAAATACAGATACTTTGCTGTTGTTATTTTTAAAATAAAGCCTTTAAACAATTTAATTCAAATACCCTTATTTATTTCTGTTCATGCTTTGTGGTTCTGATGTGATTCAGTCATATCATCAAGAGCACTTTCAGTTTTCTTAAACTAATTATGGCATAGATTTTAGTCCAACCTTTCTATTTAAATCTATGTAAATCTTTCCATTAAATATGTTTAATATGAATGACATTGTAGGCTTCTGTGTTGTTTTTTTTTTAACCCTTACACTCTATCTTAGAATCAATACTGTGCATTGGTTCCAAGGCAGAAGAGTGTGTGAAGATGAGATTAAGTCTCCTCTGCCCATTTTTAGATTTAATCACCAGAAGTACTTCTGATATCCTGTCTCACAAAGTGGGGGAGGGCTGTGACCCACATGTGTAAAAGTGGGTGACAAATCAGAACCCACTGACTGCCTCCTGGGCAGTCCTAAGAAAATTTGCAGACTATAATTGGAGTAGAGGAAGGCACAGGAAGTGAAGTGAAGAAGCCTCTTTAAAAGGAGTTACAACTTCCTGTGAGGGTGAGTTCTTTGTTCTTCAGAGTTCTGAGTTTGAGTTGGAGGCTAGTGAAGAATCTGCTTCATGGACCTGAGACCATAGAAGTGGTGAGATGGTTCTTAAATCTCTCCCTTTCCTGGTTTTTCTGGAGGGACTACCCTCAGGAGAGGCCTCCCCTCTTGAGAGAGGCTTTGTGACTGAAGCCCTTGCTTTATTCATACCCAGGCCCTTGGCTCAAGGCTGAGGCCCCTCCTGCTGAGCACTAATTAGCCCTGCCTGGGTTGAGCCAGGGGCCAGAGCAAAATACTTAGTGTGTTAGGTTAGATATCTTATCCTATCCTCTCTCTGATTTTCTTACTTTCATTCTTTCTCCTTTTATAAATCAATTACCATAAAAAATCACTTGGAATCAAGTAATTAATTCCTGGTGACCATACTCTTAAATAATTTAGTCCAACCCTTTAATTTTAACCCCTTACATTCTTTCCCTTACAAGTGGTAAAGGTTAGGCAATGGGGGTTAAGTGACTTGCCCAGGGTCACACAGCTAGGAAGTGTCTGGGGCTAGATTTGAACCCAGGACCTGGCCTGACTTTCAGTCTACTGAGCCACCCAGCTGCCCCCTGTTGGCTTCTGTTTTAACCCATTCTGAAATACTCCTGTTTCCCTTAGGAAATATGACCCATTTTCATTTTGCTGATGTTACTTAATGTTTCATAATGCTATCACAACCAAGAAATCTAAAGTACTCTTCAGCTGCATTATGAAGGATGTTAAGAATAAGGAGGTGACAATCCCACAGTATAGTATATTGCAGACTATATACAATGAATTGTGTTCAGTTCTGAGCACCACATTATAAGAAGCATGTTGGTAGGATGCCTATCAGAAGAACTTCACTGAATTTCAAGCCTACATAAGAATAGCTGAACAAATATACCTTTTGGAATATGAAGGTAATATAATACTATTGTATCCTGAGAAATGACAAAAGCAATGGTTTCAGAAAAATCTGCGTGAATTAGTACAGAGCGAAGTAAGCAGAACCAGGAGAACAAAATATACAACAATAATATTGTCAAGATAACTTTGAGGGACTTAAGAAATTCTAACTGGGGGCAGCTGGGTAGCTCAGTGGATTGAGAGCCAGGCCTAGAGATGGGTTCAAATGTGGCCTCAGACACTTCCCAGTTGTGTGACCCTGGGCAAGTCACTTGACCCCCATTGCCTAGCCCTTACCACTCTTTCTGCCTTGGAGCCAATACACAGTATTGACTCCAAGAGGGAAGGTAAGGGTTTAAAAAAAAATAAAAAGAAATTCTAACCAATGTAATGACCAACCATGATTCCAGAGGACTAATAATGAATTATGTTACTCATTTCCTGACAGAGAGGTAATGGGTTCAAGATACAGAATAAGACACATTTTTAGACAAAAGTGGAAATTTTTTTTTGCATTACTTTTGGTTTACTTTTTTTTGCATATTTATTACAAGAGCATTCCCTTTTTTTCTTTTAAGTTGAATATGGGTGAGAGGGAGAGAAAATACATGCTTATTAAAGGGAAAAAATTATGTAAAAGATTAAAAAATGGATTGGTTGAAGGAATTGGAAATGTTTAACCAGAAAAAAGAAAAGACATAGGCAGGATAGCTATCTTGAAAGGGCAGTCAAGTTAAAGAGGGTTTAGCCTTATTCTGCATGGTATCAGGGAACAAAATTAGTTATAAAGAGGCAGATTTGGGCTTGAAGTCAAGAAAAATGTCATAATAATTAAAACTATGCAAATGAAGAATGATTTCTCTTAGGAAAAAGTGCTTTCTCTCTCATTGGAGATCTTCAAAACTAAATGACCATTTAAATTTGCTACAGAAGGGATTTTTTGCTGATATGGGTCAGACTAGTAGACCACTTAGGTCTCTCAACTCTGAAATTCCATCAACCTATGGTAATATTGCACAGGGTTAATAAATTAATTTAGACTATTTATTGGTAAGTCAGATGCTGAAGCTTAAATATTTTGGCCACATAGGACAGGATTCATTAAAAAAAAAAGACCTTGATGTTGGCAATGATTGAAGGCAAAAGGAAATGAGAATGGGGATGGATAGATAGTATCATGAAAACAATGAACATGAACTTGGACAAATTTCAAGAGCTAATGGAGGATAGAAGGACCTGGCGTGCTATATGGTCCATGGAGTCACAAAGAATTGAGTGCCCCTGAACAGCTGAAAACAACACAATAATATCATCATTTCCATTGTTAAACCTTTGTGTACCATTCTTTGTTAAATTATTTGGTGTGTCAGAAAGCAATGAAAACTTTATTTTGTTATTTCTATTATTAAAGAAACAATAAACAACACTAATATAATTTTCCACCATGCCTTAGCTTCCTTTTCCCTCTGCCTCAGAGACTTCTTCTCCCACTGGTAAGTTCTTCCCCAAACCTCCATTTTGAGGAAGAACCCATAGCAGCCAACCTTCATTCTCTAGACTTTACCACCATTCCCCCTCATGTACTTCATCCTTTAGCTACTCCACTTCCTCTATTTTTTAGCCTCTTAGGTCTTCCTTTTCCTTATTTTTAATGTAAGTTTTGTGGCAACTAGGAGGTTCAGTGGATAGAGAGCCAGGCCTGGAGTTGGAAGGATATGGGTTCAAATCTGATCTCATACATTTTTCCAGCTATGTGACCCTGGGCAAGTCACTTAATCCAGATTACCTAGCCCTTGCCACTTTTCTGCCTTAAAACCGATAACTTGGTATTGATACTAAGACAAAAGATAAGGATTAAAAAAAAAAGATTAAGTTTCTTGAGGGTATAAACTTGTCTTTATTTTTGCCATTTATTTGTACCCCCAGGACCTAGCATAGTACAAAGAACAAAGTAAGGCTTAATAAATGTGGATCTAATTGACTTGACTATATTGTATGCTATTAATTCTGTAGATATTATTAACTGAATATCCCACCTTTTCTTTGAGATAATTGCACCTCTTTCCCTGTCCACTCTCTTCATCTATCTCTTCTTTTCTTTTTATTTACTTATCTGGAACTCTTTTTTGTAATATTCATAATTATCCAATACAACATTAATTATTTTTATTCTTTACAAGGCTCTTAGTTATCTATCAGCTTAAAAGATGATGATGCTGTAAATACTTAGCTCTTCCACTCAAAAGGGCTCTGCTCTATTCAAAAGTAATTTTTTTCAATACTATAAATTCTTTGAAGTCCCTTTGGTTCTTAAATGTCCAACTCTTGCTTTAAACAGTATGTTTAGATTTCCTTGAAAACTGATTCTAGGCTCATGGCCCATGTTTTTCAATTTTAGATATGTTGTGTTCCAACTTTGCCAATTGTTCCTGGTTTCCACACACACACAAAAAAAAATCTGGTGAGAATCTGCCTGAAATACTTTGATATATTACATCTTCCTTTATTCTGGCAGCTTGAAGGATTTTTTTTTCTTTGTCTGCACTACCACTAAGTAATGTGCCTAAGTGAGTTTCTCCTTGTTGGAAAGAGATAGCTTCTTTTTATTTCAAGAGAATTTTTTAGACATAATTCTGGGAAGCTTTGTTGAACAATTTCCATGTAGAGATTAGATTCTTTTTTTCATATGTTTTTAGAGACCCCGGAATTTTCAACATAATCGTCATTTTGTCTTTCATAATTTTAGTTTTGTTAACTGACACATTTGCTGGCTACCTGCTATTATGTTTTCTTTAACCCTTACTTTGTCTTAGGATCACTTCCAAGACAAAAGAGTGTTCAAATCTGGCTTCCAACACTTCTTAGCTGTGTAACTCTGAACTAGACACTTAACCCAGATTGCCCTGCCCTTGTCATTCTTCTGTCTTTATTTTTTTAAATGATTTGCCCAGATTCATAGAGCTGTCTGAGGCCAGATTTAAACTAGTAGGTCTTCCCTACTACAGGCCTGAAACTCTGTCGACTATATTACCTAGATGCCCCTTCATTGTGGTTTTTAAAGCAAAACTGTCAAGGACTGCCCATCAGCAATTTTTGACATCTGGAAGTTTTTTGAATGGCTTCACACCATGCACTTCTAATGAGAACTGCTATTGCTGAATGTTTTTCCCCATGTTCTCTTGTGTATCTGTGGGCAGCTCGAAGCAACATGGTTTGGGCATCATTTAGGAGCAATTTGGGAGTGATGACTGACTTGAGGTTCACTGGAAACAATATACCTCTCGATGCTTCCTAAAGTATTCCTGGTCCTGGTAGGAGTGAAGAATGTGACAGTTTCATTTTTCATTGTTCCCATCTCTTCCACTTTCACCCCTACAGTATTGACCTTCCTTCCTCTCTTAGAATAGATGCTTCATACTTATGAGAAAGAGCACTATCCACATTCAGAGAAAGAACTGTGGGAATAGAAACACAGAAGAAAAACAACTGCTTGATCACATGGGTTGAGGGAGATATGATTGGATGTAAACTCTAAATGATCACCTTAGAGCAATTATCAATAATATGGAAATAGATCTTGATCAATGACACATGTAAAACCCAGCGGAATTGAGCATCAGCTACAAGAGAGGGAGTGAGGAGAGGGGAGGGAAAGGACATGAATCTTGTAACCATGGAAAAATATTCTAAATTAATTAATTCAATAAAAATTTCCAGAAAAAATAAAAGTCTTATAACAAACATGCCTAATCAAACAAAATAAATTTCTACAATGGCTATGTCCAAAAAAAAAAAAAGAATAGATGCTCCTTGAGATCAGAGATCATGTTTTTGCCTTTCTTAGCATTCCCAGCGCTTGGCACAGTGCCCAGCACATATGTAAGTATTTAATAATACTTGTTGATTGACATCTAAACATCTATCCAGAATCCATACCTTCCCTGATGACTGATTCTTTGACTTCTGGCTCTTCATGACCCCATTGGGGATCTTGGCAAATATACTAGAGTCATTTGCCATTTCCTTTTCCAGCTCATTTTACCTATATGAAAACTGAAGCAAAACAGGGTTAAGTGGTTTGCCCAGGGTCACAAAGGGAGCAAGTATCCAAGGTTGAATTCGAACTCAGGTCTTCCTGCCTCTAGGCAAACCAGGCACTCTTTTTGCATTGTACCCCCTAGCTACCCTAACGTCCTTCCTTCATTAACTTCTCTCAACTATTTCTCAAGAATACCTCACTTTCTCCTGCTGGTAAATCTGACATAGCCTCTCCTCCAACATGGCTATTCCCTTCTATCATAGACATCATAAATTAAATCTATGGAATATCCTGCTCCCAACAGGCCCCTCCAAACCTGCCCCATTGTGGAGTTTGTAAATCACTAGGTGTATGTCTAAATGGTCCCACTCATTCCCCCTTCAGCTGGAGAGCTCCTTCTGCCACTGGCACCCTCATTAGCTCCCATGGCAACTGTAAAATGTACTCCACAATAGACAATGAACATATACCAGCTAACCCAGCAGACAGCCGAGCCCTGAAAGAAAAGGGTGGCAATTAGGCGATGAAATGCTATGATACGGCCTCTCGATCAGGCTCCTGGATTGTTCAGATTAGCTGCCTATGTAACTCAAATTCACCAGATAATGTCCATTGTCCACTTCGTTTGGTACTATGTCACTTTTTAGCTTAAATGCAGTAGGAAAAACAATCCTTTTGTTACACGTTTAGCCTAGTGGTTCCCACTTATTCCAAGCCTATAATTCCCCAGACAAGTTTAATTTTCTTGGTCATCTTCTCTTTTTTCAGAGTGCATATACTTTGCAAAATAAAGACAGAAAACCCCTGGGAAATCTTGCAAATAATTCAGTGAAGACAAGAGTAATAGAATAGACATCCGCCCTGAAAAGTTTAGACTATGCGGTAGCAAATACCAGAACCCAGGTTTCCTACACACACACACACACACACACACACCTCAAATTACACTTGACAAATGTCAATAGGTCTGCCTGAAAACACAACCCAGCTCAGCTGAAGTCTTCCCCAAGAAGATAGCACTTTTAGCTTCTCAAATTACCTGACACAAATAATTTGCCTCAGCTCAATTTCACAAAGTCGCAAAAGATCAGCATTGTAAACTCAAACCTCCACAACTGGAAGCAAAGGGCTTACTTAGTAAAGTCCTAGTTTGGCTATCTTTTCAGTTAAGTAAATGAAGAATTTCTTTTCCTCTGTTATGAAAAAGGGACAAATCAGCAGAGCCGATGATAATAAAACAATAAATGGGAAAATCACATTGTTGGGGGTTTTGAACCTGAGTGCAGTGAGAAAAGACTATTCCATTAGCATTTTTTAACTAAAATATTGGGTAACTTGTTCACACTGTAAATACTATCACTGATTCTCAGATTTCTAGAAAATGTTTTCATGAATTGACTCTCCCTTCTCATCCAATTTACAAATTTCCAAGCTGCCCTAACCAGTCTACCTACCTTCCATGAATCATCCACCCTAATAAAAAAAGTTCTAAGATTCTTAAAGACTAAATGTCTTTTGATTATAGCAATACAATTTTTTTCCTTTGAATTCTTCCATTACGATTGTACGTTGTCAAAAGCTCAGACTAGAATCCCCCTACCCCATGCTCCTCATGGCCTGAAAATAATCCTAAACTTTCAAAGCCTGTATCAGTGGAATGCAAGCTCTATTGCATCCCATCCAATCCAGAAAGGCTTCTAGATTGGTCTAGCAATGGACTATGTATGTCTCATCTATATTCAGAGAGATTCAGGTGTGTCACCACATAATTAAATTTTTAGCTATAGCAATCTACAAAGCTGGTCTACTGGAGCATAAAGGAAATGCAATCTGAATCCATGATAATTTTATTTGTGTGTTTAATTATTATAACTGTATGACAAAGTTAGATTAAAAACCCAACATAATAATTATAATAAACATTTCCGATTTTCAGATTAACATATTAATCTGTTTTTATTTTTTTTTAATTATTCTCAGCAATATTGGGTAGATGTCTGAGATGAAGGATAAAGAAAGATACAGGAGGAATCTGGGTGACATAAAAACAAAAGATATCAACAAAAATTCTTTTTTTTTTTTTGGAGAAAATGGGAAGGGAAGATATTCCACAAATTGAAATGGAACAGTGTGAACAAAGGTATGGATATAGGAAATGGCTGACCAAGGGACAGAGAATAGACAACTGTGGCAGGAGTCCATGGAGAGGAATAAAAGAAAGGAACAATACAATAATAATTACAGTTGATATTTATGTAGAGCTTTAAAGTTTACAAAGGATTTTACATATAAAAATCACCCAGCTAAGTCACTTATCCTCTGTGTTTTAGTCAACAATCTAAACCTCTTAGTTAGAAATAGGGTGCTCACCTACATTGGTGAAAAGACTTTCTTTATCTGGGAGTCCACAGGTCTAGTGAAATCATAATTCTAGTCCTCTACCTATCCCTGTGGGCAGGTCTTATGGGGGAAAGCATTATTTCTATAGAAACTCCAAAGTTGATGTGCTTTCTTAGGGAATTTCAAAATCCTTAATATAGTTCTTTATGGTCAGAGGCCTGTAGAGGTCCCTAAATTTGAATGTGGGACTTACCAAAATCTAAGAGCCTGACTTTCAAATAAATATTTTGTTTCCTTTCCAAGGGATATACAAACCCTTATGGATGCCTGAAGTAGAAGTTTCCACTCCCAGAAAAGAGAAATGAAATTTTACAGGCTACTCTAAGTCCTTTATATTGTGCCACATCTTATGTGGGAAGGTGGGTGAAATAAAAGCTGTCCTATATCTAATATATACTGTTACTTTAAATACTTGCACAGAATCTGAGAAGCTTTTACCTTCCTCATTAGGGTTTTAGACACATTATGAGATATCCAGAGGAAATTCTGGAAGGGGCAAAATGAAGCAAATATGAATGAATTTTAAATGAATGATATGAATTTTAAAAGCCGCAGCACCCAAAGACTGAATACAGTGAGTGTAAGAATGGATTTTAGGATGTTGTTATAGTCTAAATGTACGTTCTCCAATTTGAACTTCAACAAGAAGCAACACCTGTTTTAGGTGAAATGTGTCTCTTAAGGACACAGAGATACCATCCTTGTATAGAGACCCTCCACAGAGTCCTATAGTATTTATCTGTGGGTGGTGACCTGAGAAGGAGAATGGAGGCTAGAGGAATATGGATGAAGATAGATAAGACAGTCAGAGGAAGAGACGCAGGAATAAAGGCTCATACACCACAAGTTAAAACACCTGGGGATGAGCGAGCTCCACGGAATCAAAGAGGAGGAGATTAATCCAACCCGCCTTGCAAATGAATGTACTCTGAGCCAGGGCCAGGAATTTGCCCGTCCTTTGGACTGTCCCTTTCCATACCATGTGTCTGGTAAATGAATATACAGGATACAATATCAATACATCAATCATACTTCCCAGATGCTAAGATGCCTGGTATGCTACACCTTGGGATGTGGTTAGCCCTTCGGTACTAAAAATGCAATTATCCACTTGACTTCCATGCCTCTAGAGGTGTAAAGGCTCATCCTATGAGAAATTAATACTTAAGACTTTGTGGAATTCCCAATGCCTTGTAAAGATACCTTCCTGCCATTTGAGGCGGTGAGGCCAGAGGTGGAGGATAGCCATATTGTATTTTAATTTATCAAGAAATTCTCTCCTTGGTTCATATTATAAATTTGAAAAATGTCTGAATATATTTTAGATAGAATACCTCTTGGAGAAATTTACTAATCCAAATTTCTGCTTTTCTTCTAATCTTGGCTATGTTAATTTTATTTATAATAAAACTTTTAAATTAAAAAAAAAAGAAATTCTCTCCTTTTCAATCTGGTCACAAATAGTTTTTATTGTATTTCAAAGTCCACCACATTACATTCTAATGCTGATTCTGAATCACTGCACTGAACTAAACTAAGCCTAACCTAGAATATTTGGATGTGGTCAGTAGATATTTTTTGGAATGGATTGATGATTAATTTTTTGTGTTTTTGTTTTTTGTCTTCGGAGCTCTCTAACCCCACCTTGTACTGCTCCATCCAGCCTAGACTTCTCCTGCCTACCTAGGCTTTCCCTGGGTGATGTAATGTTGTGGATAAGAGATGGAAAAAACCTGCAGCAATGCTGGCTCATCAAGGACTTCAGAACTGTCAATCAAGGAGGACATTCTAAAATGGAATTGTGACTGGGGGATGTAAAAATGGAGACTTGAATCCAGGACTTCAATCCCCAGAAGTCCTTGCTCCACTTCTCCAGAATGCTTTGTAATATCACTGAATTCTCACCCGGGCTAAGATCAAGATGGGGTATTTAACCTGATTGGAAAGGCATCTGGGCCTTTCTTTTTTCTTTCCTGTTTCCGCTTGCAAGCAGATGGGTCTTTCATGATGTAAGTGAGATTGTCTAGGTCTCTCTCTCTGGCCTAGACACGTACTTTTCTTATTTGTTTATTCTTAAATTCTTAATCTTAAATAAACCTCTAAAAATATAATACTCCTTGCAGAGAGAAACTAATTTCTACCCTGCCTCAGTTCCCCTAAATTTTAACTGTTACAGGAAGGAGAGTTGAAGAAGGAGAGCCAAATTGAAGGAACTTGGTCTCTTGCCCTTGGGAAAAAAAAAGGAAGAAGGACAGAAAAGTCCTGTTCTCTGGTTTCTCCCTACAATATTCAAGTGACTGAATCTTCAAACCTGTTGGCCAATTTCCCAAAAATCTAGACTCTACCATCCTCCAATTTAGGAATTATTTTTAGGATTAGGGAAAGCTCAAACCCTCTCTCCCCTCAACTCCCCTACTTTTCCCCTTCACCTAAGTAAATTCCTTTTGTTTAAAGTTATTAAAGAGAGAGAGAGTTATCTGTCTGTTATATCAAGATACTCACTCAAAGCAGATTTCCAGTGATACCAACTGTAGAACTAATTTGATGGTGGAAGGGAGGAGGGAGGTGGGAGAGGGAGGAGGAAGGGAGAAGAGGGAGGAGGGAAGGAAGGGAGGAAGTGGACAGATCTGATCTTTAATTCATCATCTCCCTCTCAGAGTAATTCCCTAATACAATTTGGCACCCCAGATGGGACTCGAACCCACAATCCCTACTTTTAAATTTAATGTGCACTATTAACATTTTCTACATCTCTTTCTTAAGTCTAGACAATCAACAAAACAATAAATTAAGCCCTGATTTGTAGTTTTCTGAGAGAGGTGTAAATGTCCACTTTGAAAATTTAACACTTGGCTCTCCCAGTTTGGTTAAGTTAGCTCTTAGCACCCCCCCCCAGATGATCCCCATAGGGTTAGTTTGCCTGATGCTTAAGGAATTTAACAGAGAAAATAGAAAACAGCAAAGTTAAGTCTCTCTTGGCTGTTATTAATGTGTATGGTTTTTTTAGCTGGATCATTAACCTAAAATGAAGATAAATTGTTCCTGTATATTTAGTAATTAAAGTCAGGGACAGATACACTTTTGATTTTTAAGGACCACTGGAAGGCAGAGCAGCTTATGGATCCAAGAACTGCACAGATGGAAAAGGCAATGCTACTGGTGGATTAAAAATTGTGAATTTTATGCCTTTTAGGGGGCTAAAATGGAAAATTATGTGTATTTGGACTCACAAAGAGACCAGTTCCTCACAGAGGGAAGGCTAAAAATTTTTAAATAATTGGGTTTGGTACATGAGATGTATGTCTTCCCCACAACCCTCCCTTTCCTATGATCAGTCTGCTTCAGGTGCATTTGGATCCTAGCTGCTTGAATGAAATCCCAGGTTTTAGATATGGACAGTCTCCACCAGATCACCCTACAGACTTGGGAAGATCAACAAGAAAACTATGAAAATGAAACAAGTAGGACCATCTATACAAATATGGAATATCTATACAAATCTATACAAATGCACACAATTTTTTTTTAACTGGGAAGGATGCCTATCACTATTAGGTGGCCAGAGGGTGATAACACACATTTCTGCAAGAAGCTTTGGATATGACTTTCAAAATATAATGTGGGCAAGATGATGACTGACAGTTAGGGATGGGGGTTGGAGGATGGAGTTTGGATACTGAATCTGCCTCTGCTGGCAAATTAATTATATTGTCCCTCCCATTTTTATTTCAACACAAGTGTTTTGCCCTCATACTTTGTAAAGATGGGATGATAGTGTCTATTAAGTCTGCTGCTGTGGCAGTCACTATCAAAAGACTCCCAGAATATATTTTCTATTCCATACCATTTCCTCTTATCAGCACCTGTTTTGCCTTAAAATAGGTCCAAGATTGGGGGGGGGGTCCATCTCTCTACACTCTCTTTTGGCAAGAGGTTTTGCTAAATATTGAAACATACTTTTAAGACAGATGACATGGGCATTGTACCCCCAGCAACTCAGACAAACTATTATCAGGGAAATTTCTTTGCTCCCTTACATCCTTGTGACTCCTAACCCCCCAAAAAATCTAATAACCCCTATAAAAACCCTGAGAGGATTGTCCTCCTTTGATTCTCCTTTAGATTTAAGATGAACAGAGAGATGCACCTCCAGGCTACACCTTGATACCATTGAGCTGTATCTTAGATATCCATCTGTTCCCTATAACTAAAGGATCTTTTATGAGGATCATTTCCTATGTCTGCAGGCAGACCCCTGTCAGATAACCAAACCCCTGACCAAATGCCTGAGGGTTTACCACTCTAGAGTCATGTCCACACCTTGACACAGCATCTGTTGTAAAGAGTATAAAATCCCCAGAATTGATGTTGTCTGGGGGACAGTTTTTCCATCCATGCTGTCCTCCTAAGGAGGAGGAGCCTTCCATCTTGCTGTTTCACTTGCATTATCCTCCTGACCATTCTCAACATTACTTTCTAGATTAATGCATTTCTCTTTTTATTTTTAAGCTAAGTTTTGGAGTTTTTCATTCTTGAAGATAGGTATCTGTTCTGAACCCAAGGGGTGCACCTCTTCACCCCCACAACACAACAACTTCATCATTATACCTCTGATTCACAGGGCTGAGTATCCCACTTCCCAGATTTTGTGTCTTTGATAAATCATCAATTCTAGGGGCAGCTAGGTGGCTCAGCAGGGATTGCTGAGTAACTCTGTGGATTGAGTGCAGGTCTAGAGTTGAAAGGACTAGAGTTCAAATTTTCCCTCAGACACTTAATAGCTGTATGACCTTGGGCAAGTCACTTAACTCCAGTTGCCTAGCTCTTACCACTCTTCTGCCTTAAAATCAATACTTAGTATCAATTATAAGACAGAAGTTAAAAACAGACAGAGACAGATAGATAGATAGATAGATAGATAGATAGATAGATAGATAGATAGATAGATAGATAGATAGATAGATGCCCCCCAAAAGGGAGAAGGGTTCTTTGACTCAGTGGTTTCTTGAATATAATCTTCATGAAGTCTCAATATAACTAGACTACTTTTGGACATAGTACCAATTCTATTCCCCAAACTGAAATGGTCCCTTAGAGAATTCTTTACAACTAAAGGGAATGAATCAGACTCTACCTAATTGATAGGTCTGCCATCTCCAGAGATGGTTCAAATTACTCCTTCCTAGAATTTAGGGGACCCAGGTTTAAAATTATTGGGAGGTTCTTTGCTTCTTAATAACATGGGAAAGGTGAAATTGGTTTGTTTTGCAATCTTAGAGAATAAGAATTCCCCTCTAGAAAATGGGGGATCGTTTAGGTTACAATAGCAATCTTGATTTCCTGGATAGAGATTAGCAGAAGCCTCAAAAGGGATCAAAATGTTTTATTCTGCTTTTTGGTACCCTTTGCACAATGCTTCCAGGCAGGGGCATGTTTTAATTGGTGGACTGAGAAACATTAAAAGGTAGTGGTCTAGATGAGTCCCAGGATCAACTCCAGACAAGTGGATTACAAGAAGCCTCTTTACAGACATTACCCATTATAGACAATACCCAGACCTCCGGTTATGATTCTGAAAGGATTGTCTTCTCTGTTGTAAACCTAATAGTCCTGGTGCTTCTCCTGGCCATCTTTGTTTTTAATATCAGAAAACCTACTCCAAACTGTCCTTGATATTATCCAGACAACAAGAATTTGAATTTTTTGTATTATAATTTTTTATGAGATGGCACAGTAGATGAAGCAACAAATCTGGAGTCAGGAAGACCTGAGTTCAAATCTGACCTCAGAAACTTAGTAATGTAAAAATTAAATTAGTATCTACTAATAAAAATATTATTTTTATATTTTTATAAAATATATTTTATTTTTATTAAGGATTATTAGACATCAAGGAATAAAGAAGATACAAAATAATAATCACATGCCCATGGTTGATTAGCCAATTCAGAATCCCCGAGCTTAGCTTACTTACTACATCATTGCAATGGAATGGAAGAGAGAGAGGGAGGCGTTACTGCCAGTTAAATACCAATTATTATTTCGCCAACCTGGGGACTCAGATGAGATTATAGGGTATGCTGGGAAACACCAAGGACTTCTGGGGATTGAAGTCTGGAGTTCAAAATCTCCATTTTTGCATTCCCCCTGAGGCCCAAGGAAGAGTAATCTCTCCAATGGGTCTTGAAAACATACCAGCTAGGAAATTACAATAATTTGAGGATAAGAGGAAAAGAGAACAAAACCAATAACTGCTAGACACATTGACAAAAATCCAGTTAGGGGGCAGTCCCCTTTGGCATAAAAGTATACATACAAAGCAAATGCATTCAAACCCCACACAATTCAAATCACCACATCCCAAAGTTCACTCTGGATCTTCTGTTGCAGCATGTTGTCTGTGGAAACATCTTCATGGTGTCTTCTCTAAACAGTTCACTTTCTGGATTTGGAGAGGTAGCATGCTTCTTAACCTAAAATTACTCTCAAAAGGAATTTAAACTTTTCAATTTAAAATAATAATATTTTATACATTCCCACCTTGAAGAAGGTGATTGAAAAAACACAGGGATAATTTAGGGATGCATGGCTGAGTTATGAGGTATATGAATCAATTGGCAAGAGAAATCAAAAACATCAAAAAAATCCAAAGAAAAAAGATAATTTCTGGATGAAATATAGACTATCAAAGTCTTATGTGTAAAAATTCTAAGGAAAAATAATTCTATAACAGGTCCTTGAATCACGGTCCAATCAGTAGCCAGGACTACAGAAAGTTGCCACATTATGAAAGACAGAAAAGGGACTAGATTATAGGAGTTAGGTAGGAGCCCAATTTGAGATACTTGGTAGAATATGGGACAAGGAGGTCCTGCCTTTAACACATGTTAAACAGCCACAACCTCAAACTCCAAACATGTTCAAGTCCTCTTGTCATGGCTTAAAATTATATCAATCCCACCAGAATTGGTTGGTCTCTTTGACCTTGTGCTCTATTGACACTATGCAATTTAACTTTGTGCTTCTTTGGCACTGTGCAATGGCTCTTTTCATATTCTCTTGTCCTGGAATCAGACAGAATCATTAAGCAAAGTCCCATAAAATTTTTTAAACAATTAATGGCATCATTTTTAGAGTCTCAAGCTTTTTGGGTATGTATTGACATTATAGCAAATGTATTTTAAACTTACATTAGTGCAAAATCAAAAAAGTTAAAGAAAAATCTTAACACTGGTGGCATCAGTGAATCAAATGTAAAAAGGAGAGAAAATAAATAAAAAACTGAAATACTATATTGCACACGCAAGAAGAATATAATAATAAAAGAGTTTTACAAATTCAAAAATATAGCTTATAATCATTGACACAGTGTGTCAGCTAAGGAAATATAGAATACAAGATTTTCACCAAAAATGAGATCCATTTCCTCTTCATACCTGGCCATGATCCACTGTGAATACAAGCAAATGAATTTCACAAAGTAACAGTTTTTTATATAAAAAAAAACAGTTGTACAACATGTAATGCAAATTCAAAAGGTATCAAAATCCCCCAAATTCTCAATAGCCCAATTAATTACAATAGCAAACAAACCCACTATCATATTTCACACGAGTTGCTGTGTGACATTTTTAAAAGCCCATGAACTGATGGATATTTGTCACAATTTTTACAGACATAGCAAATCTTTCAACCTTGGCCAATACATTTTTAAACAAAGTAAAACTTATTTGGGTCTAGAACATCATCAAGAAATCTAGATTGTTCTGGTGGAAGTAAAGTGAGCTGAAGAGTTATGAATGAGAGATGCTCCTCTTTTGGGAGCCATCCAGGGGTACCATACGCTGGAATTTACCTCCCAGCTCCTTTGGTATGCGACTGTGATGTCCCATTCATTCACATTTTTATAAATATGGGAGGTGGGGATTATAATTGTATTTCACTTCAGTTACTAAAATGGACCTTACCTCCTGTTAGAGGCAGGCAAAATGATCAGAGTTGTTGAAAAAAATCTAAAAATCATGTCTAAAGACCCCTTAAAATCAATTTGAAATATTTAGCTCATTAAATTTTCCAAAGGTTGTTATACAATTGTAATCAGTTTTTTTATGAAGTCCATCCATCCTCTATATGATAATTTACAAAGCCAAAATAGAAAAGGCTGTTTTTATATATGGGCTTATTCAATAATATTTGTTCAGTGTAGTTATAGGGGAAAAGCAACAGAATATAACAGTAGTTAAAACACAGTAGAATAAACTGATTCAGTGTAACAGAATAGTATTGAATACATTAATATATGAATTTAAAACCAATAAAATTAAATCTTAAACAAAACAATAAAAAAATGCAATAAAATAAATATTTATAAAACATTGGAGTCTGAAAAGCTTTAAAAATATAACCTCCAGTCTCTTTCAAGTTCATTGTTTTTTGTTGTTGTTTTTTGTCCATTGAGATACCTTTTGTCAGTACTGACAAATATCCCACAGCAAGGGTGAACATGGGTTTTAGGAATCTCAAATTGGGTAGGCCCAAATGGCAAAGAGTTGCAGGGAGGTGAATTTCTCTCCTGAATCTCAGGTGAGATAAATAAAAGTATCAGTGCACTCAAAAAATATCCTTTGAAATAGGAAATGCTCTCCCATAGAATACGCCATACTTGTAACTTTCTGTTTGGAAAAGTCTCTTCCTTCTCCATGTTTCACCCCCCTAAGGTCCCCTGCCACATAGAGGCTAATTGTTGCCTAAGGAAAGAACAGTTTTTACCAGTTGATTTGTGATTCCTGAAGGCACAGGGGCAGCTACCAGCAGCCTGGGTCCTGGGGCAGGCCTGGGGTGATCTGGGTCAAGAAGGCAATCAGGAGTAGAATTGAAGGGCCCTGAGGCTGAGCCTGGGACAGGGGCTGGGCCTGGACCAGGTGAGCAAGATGGCTGGAGATTGGAGCAGGAGCCAGGTCGGGCCGGGACCAGGTGAGCAATCTTGGTCAAGAAGGTCAGGAGGAGCAAGCTGAATCAGAAGCAGCTTTGCAAGGGGGGCCGAAAAGTTTTGGCAGGAGAAACGTGGCTTTAAAAAAAAATTATCTAGGCTATCTTTTTTAAAAAATTGAGAAGTTCTCATCGACCAGTGGTTGCCATTAACTGTAAAAATTAAATTAGTATCTAGTAATAAAAATATTATTTTTATGAGGTTTATTAAGGATTATTAGAAATCAAGGAATAAAGAAGATACAAAATAATAATCACGTGCCCATGGCTGATTAGCCAATTCAGAATCCCCAAGCTTAGCTTACTTACTACATCATTGCAATGGAATGGAAGAGAGAGAGTTACTGCCAGTTAAATACCAATTATGATCTTGCCAACCTGGGGACTCAGGTGAGATTATAGGGAATTCTGGGAAACATCAAGGACTTCTGGGGATTGAAGTCTGGGGTTCAAAATCTCCATTTTTACAGTAACTATGGAACCCTGGGTAACTCATTTCACCTTGTTTGCCTCCATTTCCTTATCTTTAAAATGAACTGGAGAAGGAAGTAGAAAATCACTCTAGTATCTTTGCCAAGAAAACTCGAAATGGAGACACAAAGAGTCAGACACAATTGATTAACGACAACAATCTTTTTATAAGATTGTCTTGTTTGTGTTTTTATTTTTTATATTTATATTTTTACATACTCCTCTAATGCTGCTTTTAAAATTAGAATTAATTTAAGATTATTAAATAGTAGTCAGTATTCTAAAAATTGTAGTTGACCTTTCCACTGTGGAGCAGGAACAGTACCAATTTCAAGCAGTTTAAACTAGTTGCCCTTTAAAGTCAAGAATTTCTTAACTTTTATTGTCTTGACTACTTTTGGCAGTTTGGTGAGCCAATGGATCCCTTCTCAGAATGTTTTAAATATATAATATTTAATAAAATTATATATTTATATTATATATAATATAATAATAAATAATAATAATTAAATAGATAATATAAATACAAAGGAAACTAATTGTATTGAAATAAAAGTGTAATATTTTCTTTTGGCCATCCAAGATAAGATTGAAAACTCCCAATAGAAAACCCTATTTTAAAGGTACAAGGGAGGTCATCCATGGGGTTCATTTGGTCCAGGTAGACTAGGGCTTGAATTATTACTTTGGCTTCTTTGTCCTTTGAAGCATAAAAGGCCCAGCCATTGGGGAATTAGTACTCCAGAGGTTTTAGTGGAATTTCCATTGCACTATGGGGACATTTTCCTGATGGAGTGTGGCCAATTGCTTTGGTGGATGCAGATGAGGTGAGGGGATATAATTTTATTTGAAATTAACCAGAAATTATTTCTTTTTTTATTATTGTTACAAATTATCATCAAATCTTATGTTCCACAAGAGCCTCATTGCATTCTAATCGTGAGCCTGAATCACTGAACTATCCCAGGATAAAGAGGGCCCAAATAACTCACAACAGTCTTCTGAGCTAAGCAATATAGGCTCTATTATCCCCATTTTATAGATTAGAAAAATGGGATTCAGAGAGATTAAGTGATTTACATTTGATCATATAGCCAATGTAGGGATGAACTGAAATACTTGAAAGGGTGAAAAAAATTCAAGTAATACTCCTGTAATAAGTAACAACCCACTTTTTAATTTAAAACACAGTAAATTATTATCCTATCCTTTAACTTAAAAATAATAAGCTCTAGCAGAAGTTTCGATCTCTTAGAGAAAAAAATGAAGAGTATCTATTATATAGGAAAAAAAATTTTAAATACTCTTGGTTTTGTTGCTATATCATTCTTGAATAATATTACAAAAATGCATTTTACATAGCTAAAAATGTTAACTATGAAAAATTAATTTTGTGTCTGGAATCTTGGTTCTTAAATGTAAACTCCCTATTCTCTTCCCAGATAAATCTACAAAATCAATTCATTTCAGCAAACTTTTTTTTTCATTTTTGTAAGTGAATAATCTTTTTTTTATTTATTTTTTATTTTTTTTAATTTAGTCAATTTCAAACATTATTCCTTGGTTACAAAAATCACATTCTATTCCTCCCTCCCCTCCCCCCTGTAAATCTGAAAACTGCTCAGACTCTACTTCAGAAGATTTGATTAAGCTATTCCCCATTTTAAACAATGGAGGTACTTGATCAGGAATGTATTGGGAACTTTAAAATTACTCCACCCTACTCAGAAAGTGCCTTAGGAGAAGATAAAGTTGCAAACTCCTGATTGAACAATGAAAAGTCCCCAATTCATACTTATAGTGCAGCAAAAACCCTAAGCTAGGTGGTCTATTTTTAGATCAAATACAAAAGGGTGCTAAGTACTTATGAAGGTTAAATTAATCACTAAAAGGTCAAGCAACTTACAAAAGGCAAGCTTAACAAAAGAGTTGTGAAGTACTCAGAAGATATAATCTACCCAGAGAAGGTGAGAACTAAAGAGTGGTGAGAACTAAGAATGGGCAGTCCTGGGGAAAAGCGTCTACTGTGATTGGTAGATGTGAAAATTTAGGGGAGGTGACATAAGAGAAAATTTCTTCAAAAGGAGAATTCAATTCAGTTTGGAAGCTGAATTGGAGGAGGCGAGGAGTTCAGAGGAGGGTTTCTGAACTCAGTTCAGGAGTTGAGGATTTCAGTGAAGGACTACAGCTTGCTTGGGACAATCTTGTGGTGAGTGATAAAGACTGACTAGTCTCCCTTAAGGCTCAGGCCTAAGCCATTTGGCCTAGGGCCTTTCTACTATTTTCTTTTCCTCTCTCTCTCTCTTCCTTTAATTCCTTCACTTGTATTAATTAAAATCTCCATAAAACCCAGCTGACTTGGGTATTTTCATTTTGGGGAATTTTCCCATGGCAACCACTTATTCTTGATTTAAATCAAGACACTTAAAAAGTATCTTTACAGTTTGACCGAAACCTTTACAGTTTTGGCAATTCACAGTCTTGGAAACCCACATTTTCATGGTTATACCCCACCCTTCCCATAACCAATGTGCAATTTCACTGGTCCTTAATCAGAACCTATTTCCATGCTGTTGATGTTTGCATTAGGATGTTCATTTAGGGTCTATATCCCCAATCATATCCCCTCAACCCATGTAATCAAGCAGTTGTTTTTAATCCCACAGTTTTTCCTCTGAATGTGGATAATGTTCTTTCTCAAAGATCCCTCAGAGTTGTTCATGATCATTGCATTGCCACTAATGGAGAAGTCTATTACATTCGATTGTACCTCAGTATATCAGTCTCTGTGTACAATGTTCTCCTGGTTTTGCTCCTTTTGCTCTGCATCACTTCCTGGAAGTCATTCCAGTTCACATGGAATTCTTCCAGTTCATTATTCCTTTGAGCACAATAATATTCCATCACCAACATATACCACAATTTGTTCAGTCATTCCCCAATTGAAGGGCATCCCTTCATTTTCCAATTTTTTGCCACCACAAAGAGCACAGTTATGAATATTCTTGTACAAGTCTTTTTCCTTATTATCTCTTTGGGGGTACAAACCCAGCAGTGCTTTGGCTGGATCAAAGAGCAGACAGTCTTTTAGTGCCCTTTGGGCATAGTTCCAAACTGCCCTCCAGAATGGTTGGATCAATTCACAACTCCACCAGTAATGCATTAATGTTCTGACTTTGCCACATCCCCTCCAGCATTCATTACTTTCTATTTCAGCAAATAGTTTTAAGCTTCTACTATGTTCAAGGTTCCTTGCATCCATCCTAGACCCTGGTGATCCAAAGATGAAAAATAAATGCTGTCCCTACTCTCAAGAAATGTATAGTCTTAAAGGAAAAACAGGAATTCTACATAAAATATGACAAAAGGTGAACTACAATGATGGCAAAGGAATGATTAACAAGGTATTCTAAGAAAATGTGAGCTCCTCCCTTGAGTAGCCCTATGTATTCATTTAAAATGGTGAGGTACTCTTTGATCTAGTTATTTAGTCATGTTCAGTCACGTCTAATTCTTCATGACTCCTGGGGTTTTCTTGGCAAAGAAACTGAAGTAGTTTGTCATTTCCTTCACCAGCTCGTTTTACAGATGAGGAAATTGAGGCAAACATATATTAAGTGACTTGCCCAGGATTAAACAGCTGGTATGTGTCTGAGACTATATTTGAATTCAGGTCTTCCTGACCCCATGATGGGCACTCCGTCTATTGTGTCATCTAGTTTCCCCTCTTGATCCAGAGAATCCCACATCATGTAACTCAAGAGATTTAAATCTCCATATGCACTTTAAGAACACCCATCAAATAGCTCAAGCTATCAAGGACATGCTTATACAAAAAACTACCAAGTCTTGAAAAGATGTCACATTGAAGAAGCGATGTGTTCCCTTTTGCTGATATAATGGTATACTTGACAGGTGTACCCAAGCAAGCAATGAAGTTAGAAATAGTCTTTGACTCAAAAAAAGGACTGAGTTCTCACTGCATATGCTTAAAAATGAAGAGAGTAATGTGGAACCTAGGAGATAGGATGTAGAGTCTCTTGTCACTAAGCATATCCAGGTTAACAAGAATCCCAAAATGCAAAGGTATACTTTCCAGGCTTATGTTTGAATCAACCTACATTTGAGTTCTCATTGCCATATTGAGACAATACTTAATGAAAAGGAACAAATTCTTCCTATTCCAGAGGAAGAGTTTGCTTTAAAAAAAAAAAGACATCCCCCAAAGACTGAAGAAATCAAAATTTATGGTATGAGCGTAAATGTGGCATTAGGGTACAAATAAAAATAAAATTAAAGCATTTATTACAATATATTTTTAATTTTTTTTTAGTTTGAGAAGAGAGATCACTTTTTTCTGTTATTTCTTTAATTGCTATTGATGTGCTTTGTTTTTTATCTCACTCTAATTTCCAAATATATCCTCTTCCTTTCTCCTTCTCCTCTTTAACAAGTCATCCTTTGTTACGAAGAATTTTTTAAAAAGGAGGAAAAAAGGAGTTCAATAAAACCAACCCACCCACCAAACCACACTGACAGTGAATGCAATATTCCATACCCATAGATCCTCGCCTCCACAAAACCTGGAAAGTTGACATTTTCTCTTCTCTCAAACCATAATTACAGAGTGTTTAGTGTTTTGTTGTTGTTGTTGTCTTTTCTATTTACATTATTGTCATCCATGTTTATCTAGTTTTCCTGTTTCTTACTTCCCTTAGTAGCAGTGGTATAGATCACTTTCAACAGAGATGAATTCCAGTAGTCCAAGATGTGGAAGGAACTAGTCCCAGCAATGTGGGATAACCTACAGTAAAGCATGAAGGTATTCTTCCTTTCTATCATCTAGGCCCCTGTACAATCCCAAAGATTGGCTGGAATTTCCAACAAATAAACCTTGTAGACAGTCGTTCTGGTGTTTTAAATACTTGAGTTCTCAATTACCGATTCTCTTGACACTTGGACTGGTTCATAAAAGAATTGTGGAATCTCTCAGGAAGTCTAAAATTGAGCTACAACTAAAGCTTTAGCTATAATTCTGCTTGAAGGTTGAAGAATCTTTGATATGATTGTTTTCAATATTCAAGATTTTTCTAAGATCTAATGATTTTTCCCATTTTATCTTTGAAGCTATCACAGTAAAATGAATAATCATAGTTCACTCTTTTGCTTTTCAGTTGTGTCCAACATTTTGTGATCTCATTTGAGATTTTCTTGACAAAAAGTGGTTTGCCATCTCCTTGTCCAGCCCATCTTATGTATAAGGAAACTGAGGCAGACAAGGTTAAGTGACTTGCCCAAGATCTCACAAGTAATATCTGAGGCCAGATTTGAACTCAGGCCTTTCCAACTCTAGGCCCAGTGCTCTCCCCATTGCACCACCTAGCTTATACTTTTTAATCTCCAATGGACTTTGCTTTCAACCACCATGTGAAATCAATAGTGCATGTAATGTTATTCCCTATTTATCAATGAGGGAACTGAGATTCAGAGAAAATGACTCACCAAAAGTCAAGTATTATTAGCCCCAAATAGCCGTTTGATAAACTGAGGCACATAGAGGTTGTTAGTTTCTCTGAAGTCAAGGATTATTGGCCTCATTTTGTCAATGAAGAAATGGAGGCCTAAAATCACATGGCAAGTAATTAAAGGGGTTGGGGCACAAACCCAGATCTTTGGGCTCTAAGTGCAGTGTGGTTTCTACTACTTCATGCTACCAGGAAAGCACTTTGAAGTCTTTGGGATAATAATTAAACTTATTTCCCTTTTCTTTAGTACCATCACTAGCTCTATACCACAGGGCCACAATTGAAATCATAGGGAACTGGGCAGTAGGACATAAAGAATGTGCTCACATACTGTATATAGAAGCTTGACAGAACTTTGCCCTGGACCTAAAAAGAGGAGACCTAGTGGCAATATGCAAATTGTCGTTTTTACAGAATTTTGCAGGCAGGAATCTATAGAGTCCCATTCCCTTCTGTACTAGGTTCTGCTCTTAAAATACATTCATGACTTCTTTATAATAATGTAATATTTCAATCATATTTTAAAGTTAAAATTTTTACTATTATTGTGTGTGTGTGTGTGGGGGGGGTTATTTTACTTTGTTTTCCAATCCTGAGTCTTCCCATATCACCCAGACTAGAAGTACAAGAGCTATTCAAAGTCTCTTTCCCACCACTGATCTGCTTGGGAGCTTTGACCTGCTTGATTTCCTACTTTGGTGCGTTTAATCCTCCTTAGGCAACCTGGAGCCCTCCACACCATCACCAAATTAATGCTGAATTAATATAGATACCCAATTTGCATAGGGTCTGCAGGTTAGAGCCTGAGGCAGCTAGTGGAGTAGTAGATAGAGCCCTGGATCTGGAATCAGGAAGACCAGAGTTCAAATGTATCCTCAGACACTTCTTAACTGTCTAACCCTGGGCAAGTCATTTTTGCTTTGAATGCCTCCATTTCCTCCACTATAAAATGGGGATAATAATAACACCTGCCTCTCACCAATGTTGTAAAGATCAGATAATAGTTATCAAATCCTTAGCATAGTGCCTCATAACACCTTGTAGGTATTATTTAAATGCTTATTCCCTCTTTCCTCTTCCCTCCAAAATTCAATATATCTACCAGCCTCAACCACACTATCACCACCTCTTCATCCCCAGCTAGGACTGTCAGTGTGGGCCACCATATCTTCCCACTTTAAAGTTTCCAAAGCATTTCCCTTACAACAAGAGTGTACAAGTATGATTCTCCAATGAGAAATGGTCACATTGATAGCAACCATCAGGAGCGGGACATCCAACTTGGTCTTCAGACTTCAAGATTACTGCTCATTCTACTATGTATGTGTGTGTTCATGTATGCATGTGTATGAAACATAAAAATATTTTGTTATACTCCAAATATATATATTTATATTTACATAGTTATGTGTGTGATACATATACAGTCAGTCCTCAATATTTTGTGTTTTCAAGCATTCCTGTGATTTTATTTAAACTGCATTTGTCCTACAGACTTATGGGATAGAAATCACTTTAATTGTACCCTGAATTAAGAACATATTATGGATTTATTCTTGTTTTACTCAATCAGTTTTTATATAAATATATTTTGATATTTTGGTTTTGATTTTGATTTTCTTTTGACACAATTTATATACCTCATAATTCAACCATGTATTCTGAGTTGATCAACACCCTCCTCAGGGGGATTGTGTAATTTTCATAAAATCCAAGATTTAAAATTTTTCAAAAAGAAAAATTTCAGGAAAATAAGCTCACTAAGTCCTTGAATCTAGAAAATGAAATGTTTGGGGAAAGTACCATAAAGAATACTCCACTGCATCAGAAGATCCAGAATTGTGATGTAAATTATTAAACTGAAGGTGGTTGAAAACATTTATTCTGAATAAATAAACTCTTATGCCAAAGGGCATAAGAGTTTATTAGGGCATCCCCTATTTAGCTTTTTGTCAATGCTCCTAGCAAACATTGGTTTTGCTCTCTCTCTCTCTTCTATTTCCCTCTTATCTCTAACTATTGTAGTTTCCTCTCATAAAGTGCAGTATTTTGTGCACCTGTAGCTAGAAGATCTTTAGAGGTATAAGCTGGCTATATTAAATGATTCATTGGGGAGATTAGTCTCCCAAAGAATCACAGGAAGAATTGTGAAGATAGGGTTAACTCTCCCTTTGCCTATTTTTAAATTAATCAAGAAAAACTGAAAACACCCCTACTTAACACTAAATAGGGGAGGTCTACAAACCACTTACTAAAGTGGGTGACAACTCCAGAAGCAACTGACCACATCCTGGGCAGCGCTAAGCAAATTTAAAGACTGCAGTTGGCTCCTGGTAAAGTGGAGGACCGGACAGGAAGTAACATGACTTCCTGTCCAAGGGGATCTTCAGTCTGAATTTTCAGCTTGGAGGATCTTGGACTGGACCTGCACCTGGGAGCTATGACTTGGGGCTTTGACCTGGAACTCTGGATCTTGGACAGCTTCTGGTAAGATTGCTCCTGGATCTTCTCCTTTGGAGCTTCGGCTTGGGTGAATAAGAAACTGACATTCCTTTCCTAGCTTCTGGCGAGATTAGTTCCAGAGAAGCCTCCCCTTCTTGGAGGAGGCCTCATGGATTGAACCCTTGTCTAATTCACCACTGAGTCCTCCAGCTGAGAGGTTAATGAGCCCTGCTGGGTTGATTCAGGGACTGGAGCAACATTTTGGGTGATAGGCTAGACTTCTTACTCTACCCTCTTTTACATTTCTCTACTTTTACTCTTTCTAACTCTTTGTAAATATAGCTACTGAAAGTCAATTTGACTTGAGCTATAATATTTTTAAATTGGAGACCACAGTATAATATTAGAATTCTCATATATTTAGTCAAATCCTTAATTTTAATTCTTTAAAGTATTAGTTCCAAGGCAGAATATTGGTAAGGGCTAGGCAATGGGGGTTATGTAACTTGTGCAAGGTCACCCAGCTAGGAAATGTCTAAGGCCCAATTTGAACCTAGGATCTCCCATCTCTAGGCCTGGATCTCAATCCTCTGAGCCACCTAGATTCCACCCCAATCCTGTGATTTTTATTAGTAACCTCATTTTCACTTCTGAGTTGGCAACCACACATATTCATGACTATGCACAGTAGAGAAAAAATTGAGAGGCAAGATGTGGGCAAATTTGGGGAACAGCTGGTATCCTAGTAGGCACTTCACTGGTCTTGTTTACCTACTGTTGTAAAGAGTTCCCTGTGCATTTGTTGCACATTTTCATTGTTTGCTTTTAAAACTCAAGTTTTGTGATGCGATTATGCTCCCAAAGTCTATTACAAGTCCTTTGGGTTCTAAGCCCAACTGTGCAAAGTCAGTGATGCAGCTTAGTGAAAAAATAAAGGTGTTAGATTAACTTCCTGCCAGAATGTCTGCAGCCCCTGTAGGCCTAATCAACCAACTGGCTAGAGACATTAAGGCCGCTGATTCTATCATTGGTTGCAGTCTCAAGGTTAAACATTGACTTGCCTCTGCTATACTTCCATACTCTGAGACCCTTAAAGCTCTCAAACAGCCCAGGAAGCAGACATTGCTGATGGATCATTTCAAGGTGGTGCTTCTTTCAGGATCTCCAATGCCATCTACTAGCCTTGAAGGACATAGAGAGCCTTGAAGGACATAGAGTTGAAACCTCATCAGTCTCAGTTTTCAGTGTTTTCCAAATGGAGCAACTTAAGTTCCAGAGACTTCTTCCCTGATTATCACAGGGCAGCCAAGGTAAAAAGGTTTTTTGTTGCAGTTGAATTGGTGCAGTCCTGCCTGCAGGACTTTGTAAACCTGTTTGGAGTTTTCTTGGCAAAGATCCTGAAGTGGTTTGTCATTTCCTCCTCCAGCTCATTTTACATATGAGGAAACTGAGGCAAATAGGGTTAAGTAACTTACCCAGGGTCTCACAGCTAAGTGTCTGAAGTCAGATGTGATTTCCTGAACTCAGATCCAACACCATGATCCATTATGCCACCTTGCCACCTAGCAATATAGTATACAATATATAACATCTTCACACCACCATCTGCTACAATAGAAGGTAAGATTTGAGTGAAAAAAATATTTTAGTTTTAAGAATTTTATTTGCTGTGCAGTATTTATGGTCATATAGATTTCATATGTTATAAAAAGTGAATATTATCTAAAATAAGTTTCTTTTGAGTTGAGATAGTAGCCAAAAGATCATAGAATTCTAGGAATTACTAGTGAGAAAAAATGTTTTACATGCTACCAGTTTTATTTTATATACTGCATTTTGTGGATAATTTCATGATTACTATGTTAGGAAAAATGCATATTGCCAAAATTAATATTTTTGCTATAAATAACTATATACATAAAAGTGTATTTCTAGCATTCTCTAGCAAAAGATTATGGTGGCCATGGGAACCCAAGCCCCAATTTCCCATAGATTCAATGTATAAACATTTGCATTTTTTATTTTCGGGCTATTTTCTAGGAACATTGCCCCCTAGAAAGTTGAGGATTGATGTATTTATGTGTAATACATAAAATTACATTTATATATTTGCATTATGTCATATATTATAAATATAGAATTATTAATAATTTTATATTCTATAACTGTATGGCTTTTTATGTGTCATATGAATTTATTATAGGTAGATGACAGAAATATGTCAATATTTTTTCATTCATGCATATCCATACCATGTTTTTATGGTATATATAAATATGCTCTATTGACTATGTTATATAAATATAAATAATTATATTATAAGTCACACATATGCATACAATCTCAACCACTTTCATAACTTAAAAGCTAATAGCAAGACAACTAGATGACTCAATAAATAGAAAGTCAAGCCTAGAGATGGGAGGTCTTGAGTTCAAATGTGGCCTCAGACACTTCCTAGCTGTGTGACCCTGGGCAAGTCACTTAATTCCCATTGCCTCACCCTTACCATTCTTCTGCCTTGGAACCAAAACTTAGTATTAATTTTAAGACAGAAAGCAGGGGGAAGTTGGGTGTCTTAGTGGATTGAGAGCCAGGTCTAGAGACAGGAGGTCCTGGGTTCAAATCTGACCTTGGATGCTTCCTAATTGTGTGACCCTAGGCAAGTCACTTAACCCCCACTGCCTAGCCCTTACCACTCTTCTGCCTTAGAACTGTAATAATTAAAATAGTGGAAGACTTAAATTGTAGTAGATAAAAAAATGGTTGTTAAAATGTGACTGCAGAAAATATGTTTTCAAAACAGTGTCTTGTTTTAAATCAAATATGAGGTGGTCACCAGGGAAAGATTCCCAATTATTAAATATACCCAAGTCAACTGGGTTTTATAGATATTTTAATTAATACAAATGTGGAATTAAAGAAAAGGAGAGAAAGAGAGAAGAGGGGAATATTGAGAAAAGGATAGGCCGGCCCAGGGCAGCCCTGGCCAACCCAGGTCTAAGCCCTAAGAGAAAGATCAGTCAGTCCTTAATCACTCACCACAAGATCTGTCCAAGCAAGGATTCTAGTGACACCGGGTCAGCTTCATCTCAGCTGACTCCACCAGCTCAATCCTGAATCTGAATGTGAATCTCAAAGTCTTCAGCTCCCTTTCTGAGTTCCTTTTAAAGGGAATTTTCTCCTATGTCACCGCCCCTAAATTCTTACATCTACCAATCACAGTAAAGATTTTCCAAAGGGCAGACCATTCTTAATTCACACCTAAGAAGTCTAAACTTTTGAGTAATTCACGCCTGAGTAAGTTCTCACCTCTTTGCCTTTTGCAAGTTCACAAGTTGCCTGACCTTTATAGGTACTTAGCACCCTTTTGTATTATATCCAAAAATAGGCACAGCTTAAGAACTTTTTGCATTATTATAAGTATGGGTTTAAGTACTTTTCATTGTTCAGCAAAGAGTTTACAACTTTCCCCTAAAGTATGCTTAAGTAGGGGTGGAGTAGAGGTCTCACATTCCTGATCTAAGTTCCTTCATTGTTTAAAATGGGGAATGGTCTTAACCCAACCTTATGAAGTAGGGTCTGAGAATTTTTTTAAGGTTCACAATCCTAACCTTATGAAGTAGGGTCTGAGAATTTTTAAGGTTCACAGAACCAATACACAGTATTGATTCTATAATGGAAGGTAACGGTTAAAAAAAAAAAGCTAACTGTTCTAAGATTTTTGGAATGCATTGTATATGTGTGTATGTGTATGACATATATCTACATATATAAACATATATATACACATGTGTGCCCATAAAAATATGTGGGTGACATGCACATATACACATAAAGATCTATCTGTGTGTACATTTCCACAGATGTGTATGTATCTCACCACTGGTTCTTAATAATCCTTTGTGCTAACTGACTTAGGTAGAGCAGAAACAAAGCAGAGAGCCTAGAGTACACAATACAGTAGAATTAATTGTCAAGACAACTGTGAGTGGGAGGCCCTGTAAGTGGTAAAGAGAGGTGGGGGATGATTTTCCATGGCTAATGAGGAAACAAATGGGAAATAAATGGATACCAGACTGAGAAGGGCAGAAAAAGAAAGACAGAAAGCCAAAAAAAGGCAAAAAAGAATCCCTCAAACTCTCTGCCATAATAAAGCCGAAGGACCAAATTGTCGTGTAACGGCAATCCGTGTCACGGTTTAAAGGGCTTGTAGCCTTCCATCTTTGCTCCCTCCAGAGCCAGAAGGGAGAGAAATGCTGATAGAGTCCTGCTGTTCTCCCACTGTCTCTCAGAGTAAAATCTGTTAGCGTTCTCTTCATCCAAGGGTAAAAAAATGTCATACGAGTAGGCATGAAGGGATGTAGATCTCTCTCTGTTCAAAATGCCCAGGCCCAAGATGTTAGAGGCTACTTCCAAAAAGATGGATTTGCTCTCTGGGCCCCTGGACTTTGAACTACCAACAGAATGATATTCTTTGGGGAAATCAGCAGAATGAGCCCTGGCTCTGGAGTCCTAGCATCTGGGTTCAAAGTGTACAAGCAGTGCTTATTACCTGTGTGACCTTGTGCAAGTCACTTAACTTCCTCCTTTTCCTCAGTTGTACTAGCTGGCCTTGAAGGTCCCCTCCAAATGTAGGTGTAGGGTCTGTGATCCATCCCACTACACGCTAAGCCCAGAACTGCCCTTACACAGAGAAGGGAATAACCCTCAACAATACACATGCAGCTGAGGAAGAAGGGAGGTGACTTGTGGCTATTCAATGGTGGGTTTGAGTCAGGGACTTCATGCCAGACTAAGTGTCTTGTATGAGACAAAGAGTCTGGTATGGCTCTCTCCTTAATGTGAACGGATCCATTGCTAGCCTGCCCAGAGCTTGGGATAGAAACTCTGACCTCCATTTCACAACTCCCTTTTTGCCCTGTGGTTTCCTTGACTCAGTTTATCTCTTATTTGGCCCCTGAATAACTTTCCTGGTCCCTTCCCACATCCAGTTTGAAGCAAGCCCTTTTCTTCCAGGGTGTATTCTTTCCCTCCAGGCCTATTATTTGCACCAGTTAATCTGTTTTCTCTCTATAGAACAAGGGTTTTTGGCCTCTTCATGGATCTCTTTGGAAGCCTTGGGAAGCCTATCTGTGTCTTCTCAAAATAATGTTTTAAACCTTCATATGTAATGGGGGTTTCGCTCATGCATGGACCAACTAAGATGATGTCATTCATGTGAAATACTCAGGGAGCTATTTCTAGAAGGGGAGGATGGGGGGCAGATTCTGCCCTGGTCTCTCAATTTCCATAATCTTTATGACCAAAAAGATTGGCATCTTTACCGTGGAATCAGTCATCCACACACGGGGTTTCACCTGCATTTGAATCTGAGAGGCAATGACACCATGCAGTTAGTGGAGAATGACAGTCACCTCCTGCCCCATCCCCCTCAGGCAATGTGGCCCAAAAAAGCTTATCCTTGCTGCCTAACCCTCTCCGGGTACCTAAGAACCCTGAGAGAGGAGAGGAGACGGAGAGAGTGCAAGAAGCCTGACCCTGAGAGAAAAGAGCCAGAGTCAATCCATGTGGCACATAACAAAGAAAAACAATGATACTGAAATAAAGAGGTATTTTTTAAAACCATCTCCATTCACAGACCCCTTGAAATTTATCCATGAGCCACAAGGAAGAATTCCTGCCATAGGGGTTGGGGATGTGACACTCCCTGCTGTGAAGGTTCTCTGCCTGAGGACTTGAACACTGAGGTGGGCAACAGCAGAACCTGGCCTCAGGACTGGCTCCACTCTGAGAAAGCTTTGCAGGAAATAAACACCTGGTTCTAGAAACAAACAAGTGCCTACTACATTCTGCTGGAACAATGAATGACCTGGACTTTTGTACTAGATAGGCAGAGGATGTCCCAGCCGTATGGTTTGAAGAAAATTGTTTATAGGCCTCCATCACCAGGAACTCCCCATATCTAAGGCAAAAAGAGGTCTTTGCAGCATCTTAGAAAATCAGAGGTTATTACAGGCCATTACATGAAGGTAATAAGTGAAATTCTTAATTATAGTCTCCTCAGATCCTTCATGGACAGCTATTTTCTGTTTCTTGAGAAATTTACTGCTATTGGATAATGTAGAGGATTTCCTACAGCTAAAGGAAGCTTTTAACATCTCTCTTTGAGCCGAAATAGCTAAATACTGATTCAAAGTTCAGAGAGGGACATAGAACCATAGAAAAATCTGCCAGACCTAAATAAGACCTGCCCTACTTGAATAACTTTAGGAAATTTTAACAACATTTATTCATGATGAATTAGCCTAAATAGAAGGAGTCATCAACATACCCATGTTCATCCATAAATATATCCATATTGTCTCAATCTTCTTTTATGCCTAAAGCTGTAATGTCTCCAGCATTCTTTCAACCCTCCTGCTTACAGTACAAGAATCTGTTAGGAACGAGCTTCTTTATTTCTCAAGAATACCAGATCAAGACCATTTCTACTACCTGGTCCTAAAAACTACCCAAGAATAGGGCCATGCTTAGGATAATTCATCTACCACTCTCCAATAGATTTACAGTACTACCTGTCACATTTATCGCAGGCAGCCCAATTATTATCTCCCTCCTAATAGCCTACATGTTCCTGACCCTTGAAAGCAAACTTCTCAGGCTTGGTTATCATGTTTTAATAGTTTTAGGCGACATGACTAGGAAACCCTGAATGTCTATATGTCTTGTATGTCTGTATATGTAATATTATCATGGGCACCACATTGGACATAGAGAAGTAATGAATGGAAGATAGCCTTCTGAGCCTTGTATGGCTTCAAAAAGAAGCAGCTAGGTGGTGAACTGGGTTTGGAGTCAGGAAGACCTCAGTTCAAATCTAGTCTCAGACACTATCTATGTGACCCTGGGCTAGTCACTTTATTTTTATTTGCTACAGTTTCCTTGGCTGTAAAATGGAGATAAAATAGCATTTACCTCCCAGGGTTGTTGTGAAGATCAAATGAGATAGTATCTGTAAAAAGAATAGCAAAGAACCTGGAATATAGTCAGTGCTATATAAACACAAACTATAATAATAATAATTATTATTGGAATATGGTGTTATATGCCATTACAGTTGTATAGTGACCTCTCAGATTTCCAGAAAATACCAATTAACTGGTTTATAAGTAGAATTGTTTTAGGAAGACTCTGAAGATTACCTGGCAAGATAGGTACCTGACAATGAGAGCTTCTCTCAAGTTGAAATGCAAAGCATTCAAACTGTTGCAGAAAGAGCAACTCTAATAGGCTGGCTACTTTGTCCAAATGTCAAATTCATGTTTGCCTAATGGACTGTTTCATTGAGAATTTATTTAAGGCAAGTGCTCACACAGAGGTCAGAAGAAGTGATATAAGGACACTGTAGGATTTTTAATAATAAATCAAAAAGAGGGGAAAGAAAAAAAGTTCTTTCAGTCAAGTGAGCAGAGCAAAGAGAGATTGAGACTCACACCTGCAGTGCTTTACCAAAAGCACAAGGTCCAGAAAAAAAATAGCCCAACAGCATGGGTCTCATCCAAATTTTTCTCCTAAGCATCCTTGTGTAAAATGAGGACATAACTTAAAAGGATGCTGGGAATATAGCTCGGGTGTTGCACATTTTCCATCTGCTCATATACTCCTGTGATCCTTTGGGAGACCACTCTCCCCAATGAACAATTTTAAACATAATTAACTAAGGTACATACAATTTTACTCAGGGAAAATACAACTTGGGGATAAGGAAACAAAGGGGAATCAAGAACAAAACCAATTTAGAGGTCAGTCTCCTTTGGTACAACAAAGTATATATAAACAAATGTATTTAATCCCCCAAAATTCAGTTCTGCAGGTTTGCTTAGGAACTCCTGGAGCAGTGTGAGGTCAACTTGGGCATCTCCATGACTTCTTCCACAAGGAATTCAGTCTCTGCATCCTGGGAGGCAGCAAATTTCTTACCCTACAAAAAAATTCTTTTTTCTCAAAAGGACTTAAAACTTTTCATTACAAAATAAAAAAAATACCCCCCCCCCCGAGGAAGACACAGGGATACACATAGGAATCACACAGGGATACATAGTCAAGTCATAAAGAATGTGAATCAATTATCAAAAACATCGAAGCATCCAAAGAAATTAAAAAGTAACCTCTGGGTGAAATATAGAATATCAAAAAATGTGAAAAATTATAGGAAAAGGAAAAAAATTCACAAATCACAACAGGTTCTTGTAGCAATCCATGTCCCATAAGCCTACAATGACAATCATTCACTAACCCAATTTAACAGTCTGGACTATAGTAAGTTGTCACATCATGAAAGAAAATAGAAAAAAAAAACCTAGGTTTCAAAACAAATGGGAAATAGCATTCTCTGGTTTGACCCTTTTTTCCACTTTCAAGGATAATGAAGCCAGAACAATCAATGTTATATACTTGCTAAAGAGTGTGGTTCAAGGAAGTCCTGCATTTAACAAATGTTAAACAGCCACAACCTCCAGTTGCAGACATGATCAAGTTTTTATGCTCTTTGTATAGAATGTCATTAATCCCCATAGGATTGGTTTGTTTTTTTGCATTTTGTGCTTGTGTGGCACTTTGCAGGTCAACTTCTGTGCTCCTATGTGGTCCATTTTTTTCCTTGATTCATACATAGTCATTGAGCAAAAGTCTCATGATATAAGTTAGTGGCAGGTTGCAATAGTACAAAGCTTTTGGGGTATGCATCTATATGCTAGGCAAATAGACATCTTAGCTTATTCTATTGCAAAAAGCAAAGCAGTAAAAAAATCTTTTCAATATTAGTGGCATGTGCTTTAAATATAAAAAAATGAGAGAAAAACTCAAATACTGTATTGCACATGCAGGAAGAAAAACAATAATGAAAAAATATCAAAAGTGTATATATTTCACAATCATAGAAGTCAAATATAGAGGCTACTTACAGAAAAATAAGGTTCTTTTCCTCTTTAACTTGCCATGATCCACAGTGTGAGTGCAAATGAGGTAGATAAAGTAATGGAGTAATACATTTAAGAGAAAAAATCACAAAAGGCACAAAATGTTATAAAATATAACAAAATGTTATAAAGGCACATCAGGTCAATATAGGTCACTAATATAATTTTCATTTTGTTTTGTTTTTTAGGTAATATATGTATTGTTCTATAAGGGCAATTTGTTCAAGTAGAAGGATTAAATATAGTGCAACAAAATAATACAAATCCAGCAATAGGGAAGTCTTATCACAAACAATAGTCAAATAAAATCAATACAGTCAATTACTCATTATCAACAGAAAGTACTTGTTTTACACGGCTACAATGAATCCATGAGTCCCTCTCCCCAATTTTAATGGTTATTGGTATAGCCAATAGGATTTGGAATGGTCCATCATAAGTAGGTTCAGTCAACCCAGTACATTTAAAATTCTTTATGTAGACACTATCACCTGGGTTTGAATCATGAAGTGAGAAGTCTATGGGGCCTGTTTGAACAGCAGCTCCAGAGTCATGGAGTTATTGCTATTTTGCTTATAATTGTCTGATATATGCGGCAATGTTTGTATCCCCTCCTAACAATGATGTATAGGCAGGGGTAAATGGCTGTGTCTGAATAGGTAGATGTCCAAATAGCATCTCAAATGGTGAGATGTGTAAATCACCTCTGGGTCTGCTTCTGAGATAAAATAGGGCCAGAGGTAGAATTTCAGGCCATTTTAAATGAATCTCCATGCACAATTTTCCAAACATAGTTTTAAGTTCTTTATTCATTCTTTCAACTTGGCCGGAGCTCTGGGGATGGTATGGTGTATGTTGGGAGTTGCCAGACTATTAGGGGTAAAATTTAGGGTTGAAACTGAATATATTATATTAGTGATTGCCATGGCTTTAAAATCAATCCCAATGAAATACTCAAGTCAATATGGAATTTTATGGTGGTTTATGTACAATAGAAGGAAGAAAGTAAGAAGAAGGAGAAGAAGGAAAGGGTACAAGCTCTGCTCTGGGCTGGCCTAAGCCAAGGGGAGTTCAGAGGCCTCAGCCAAGTGGCCTTCTCAGAAGATTAAATCTAGTTCGGCTTCCAGCCACAAGGACTCCTCCAAGATGAGGGGCCTCCTCAGAGGATAGTGCCTTCAGAAGGTCAAGGAAAAGGGAAATCAACCTTCTCATTCATCAAGTCCAATTCAGGGAAATCACCTCACCTAAACCACATTACAGAGCTCCACCCAGTAAACTCTAACACCAAGTCCACCAAAGCCACAAGCACACCAAACGCCTCCAAAAGCTCCCAGCGCCAAGAGAGAGAGCCTCACAGGAAGTGACGTGAAATATATAGGTAGTTCTTTACATTACTTCCTGTGTCTCACATGTACCAATGGTGGCTTAAGCTTGGTTTAGGACAGCCCAGGGGGTCAGTCAGTTGTTTCTGATTTGTCACTTGCTAGCTGGTCATAGGCCATTGTCCCCTAGAATTAATCCTTAAGTGGGGGTGTATACATTCCTGGTTGCTAGAATTCTAAAGACTAAGCAGGGAGGAGTAAAACTAAAATTCACATGTATGAAATTTAGGAGTTATTCCTAAACATGAATAAATATATGGTAAGACTGAATCTGTAAAATGAGTTCCTTTATCCGAATCAATTCATGCTGATAGGCTGAAACAAGGAATAATTTCTTTCAAAAGAATTTTGGTAACAAAAGCAGATGTAGCCTGAGCAGTAGGAAATGCTTCAGGCCACCTGATCAGCTGATCAACTATGACTAAACAAAATTCATACTGCCCAGATTTTGGCATAGAGATAAAATCAATTTGTAAGTGTTCAAACGGTGTGTAAATGAGAGGACTTCCACCAAAGGCTTTTCCACAAAAAGCATGCTAGTTAAAGACCTGGTGGGTAAGATAAGGTGTACATACTTTGGAGGCAATTGTAGTTATTCCAGGTGACGTCCATACTTTTTTAACAGAGTTTATAATGCCTTGGGTGCTGAAATGACCATGTTTATGGATGGAGTGACAAATTTGATCATAGAAATTTCTAGGGAGCAGGAGTTTGCCTTCTGATGATACCCATACTCCATTAATTTGTTTGGCTTTAATTTTTTTCCCCATTTTCCCACTTCTTTGTCATTGTAGAAAAGGGATGGATCCAAATCATTAGTAATTGTTAGGGTCAAAATTAACTCAGGCCCTTCCAAGGCTGCTAGTTTTACTGAGGCATCTGCTCGTTCATTTCCCCTGGAGACAGGGTCAGTACCACGTGTGTGGGCGGAGCAGCAGTAAATGATAGCCATTGTGTCAGGGAGCTGCAGGACAGAAAGAAAGTAAGTAATAAGGTCTGCACTGGCAATACATTTTCCAGCTGATGTTAAGAATCCCCTTTGAAGTCATAGCATGCCAACAGCATGACATATGCCAAATGTGTAATGAGAGTCCTTGTAAATAGTGACTCTCTTATCCTTTGCAATGACACATGCATGTTTTAAGACTGTGAGTTTTGCACCTCGTGCGCTTATATTTGAGGGTAAGGAAGCTGACCAGAGAGTGGCAAATTCAGTAACTACCGCAGCTCCTGTATAGTGCACACCATCTTTCATAAACGAAGAACCACTTGTAAATAATATTAAATCTGAATTATCCAAAGAGGTGTCTCATAAATCATTAAGAGGTTTATCAGCAATGGACATTAAAGATGTAAAATCATGTAAAGGTTCTCTGAAAGTTGACAAATCAGGGATCAAGGTTGCAGGATTAAGAACTCCGCAGCTTTTTAATGTGATTTGTTCATTATTTAATAGGTTTATCATATCTCATGATTCTTTGATTGGTAAATTCCTGTGTCTTATATCTTAATAATGATGCCTTGACCTCATTCAGGGACAAGCTCCACTTAAAATATATTGTTGAGGGGTCATTTGGTTTGAGTTATCACTAAAGAACTTTGGTATCAATTATACAGTACCATCCTGTATGATGTATTCACATTAAAGAAAGCAAAGTAGAATTGTAGTAGCTCAAAAGAAAAGTAAGATGAGCAAAGTTACCAACATCTCCATCCCAAATGTTGATACTGGCTATTTGTGTCTGACCTGAGATCGAGCCTTCCTAGCTTGTACTGGTCTGATCAGTTATAATCAGATATTATGTACACTGACCCTGACATAGTGATATCATTTTGATCCTCTTCTAGCATGAAGTACAACAACCAACCAACAGGTATAACAAGTGAACACAAGACACCCACAAGGCTGGGATTACTATAAGAATACATGGGATCCAGAGATAAGTACATCAGCCATATATTCACCTTGGACCTCAGAATTCCTTGTTTTCACAATGAATTGTGCCAATGATTCAAGAAGGAATAACCTAGAGTTTAGTGACCCATTGATTCCAGGTCAAGGAAAGGTCTACAACCTACTAGATTACAGATAGTTTCTTTTTAACAACCAGTTCCAAAGGTGATGGTAAGAAAATGGGCTGGAATGGTGAGTCAAATCTCTTCAAGGGCAAAGAGGACTCAAGGATGATGGGAAGGGTATGCCCTCATACATTTCCTATATTCTCTATTAATGCACTGAATTATTTCCCCCATTTTGGGTGATGCCTCCCTACCATCATGCTTTTTAGACACAAGAGTTATCTCCCAAGACTCCACATTGGAGAAGGAAGCAAATTCTTCAACTCTTCAAGAAAGGTTTTATCTCCTTCAGTTGGCAGTATCTTACACTGTCTCTAAAGGTACACAAACTATTCCCTTCTTTGCTCTTCATCCCTTATAAGATCAAAGGGTCATAGATTTAGAGGAGAGGTCACCTTAGAGGCCATGGAGTCCAACCCTTTCATTTTATAAATGAAGAACTGAGGGAAATTAGGTTAAGTGGCTTGCTATAAGGATGAGATCAGAAAATAAGTATTGTCTTATTAGTTAAGAAATAAGAAGTAAAGTGGCTGGCTTGAGAAAAGAAGTTTGAAGTTTGAAGCAGAGAGCTGAGAGAGTGTGTTAATGTTAATTGTTGACAGTTAGAACCATTTTTCTATGTCAATTACTCTCTCTGGCAGTTGGTAGTTGATCTCTGGCAATTGGCAGAGACACATACTCAGAGACTCTCTCTTAGGGCTGGAGGAGGTAACATCTTTGCCTCTCTTTCTGTTTGAGGGAAAGACCTGAAGGAGCTCAGTGTTTTCCTTTCCCAACTTGGGAAACACTATTAAATATTTATTGTTGTTTTTATAGATTGTTTAACTCTGAGAAAACCAAAGAAAAACCTGGTCTTTGGTTTGGACTCAGAGTCCTAATTTGATTCTTGTTGAGACTCAACCAGCTAGCCTTTGCTATTTTATAATTTGAGGGCAAAGTTAAGATTTATAAGGATAATAGTGGTAGTTTTTATTTAGATAGTTTAAATTTGGGTTAGTCAGATCAGGAAGGATTAGTGTAACCTGTGAAACACAAGAGAAATGGTTGCTTATGAAACCTGAGAGTTCTTTGGGGTGAATTTAGAATCTCTTAGAATTGGAAATTCTTTATTTATCCTTATATATTTCAATAAATATTTTATTTTTATAATAAGAGTCTCTTTAACATCCCTGAAGGGAAGTTCACATTTGAGCTTCACTTCATCACTGAGGATACTTTTGATCTATCAAATTGATCTATCAAAAGTATCTGAACAGTTTTGAACCTATATTGAACAGTTTTTCATCTAAATATTTTACTTTTATAACTCACCATTGTCATTTATTTTTTACATTGCCCAGGGTCATATGCCTATTTGAACACAAGACTTCCTGACTCTTAAGTCTAATTCTCTATCTACTATTATTATATATTCCCATTGTTATATATAGATATTAGCAGCCACTAAATCTTGTATATTTAATTTTAACCTCACTGATATGGATTTGAGGAAATTGGATGTTCTGAGAGAAAACAGAAGATATGTCTGTAACCAAAAGTGAGGAACATTTGATAGAAAGTGGTAGAATACTAATGTCTCCTCTTGAGAGTGGAAATCTCAATGCTGGTAGTGTTGATCTGCTATAGTATTCCCCAGCCATTTCAAGGTGACAAGCAGGAGAAGTAGTTAACAGAAAAAAAAAAAGTCTAATCTGAAGTAAGTCACAATTCCCTAGACAAGAGATATTTTATGTACTATATGGGATGAAGAAGGAAAGGTCTTTTCACATGAACAGTATTGAATCCTTTATTGGAGACATATCTAACTGTTGTGGGGGTGAAGAGGTGCACCCCTTAGGTTCGGAACAGATACCTATCTTCAAGAATGCAAAACTCCAAAACTTAGCTTAAAAATAAAAAGAGAAATGTATTAATCTAGAAAGTAATGTTGAGAATGGTCAGGAGGATAATGCAAGTGAAACAGCAAGATGGAAGGCTCCTCCTCCTTAGGAGGACAGCATGGATGGAAAAACTGTCCCCCAGACAACATCAATTCTGGGGATTTTATACTCTTTACAACAGATGCTGTGTCAAGGTGTGGACATGACTCTAGAGTGGTAAACCCTCAGGCATTTGGTCAGGGGTTTGGTTATCTGACAGGGGTCTGCCTGCAGACATAGGAAATGATCCTCATAAAAGATCCTTTAGTTATAGGGAACAGATGGATATCTAAGATACAGCTCAATGGTATCAAGGTGTATGTAGCTTGGAGGTGCATCTCTCTGTCCATCTTAAATCTAAAGGAGGATCAAAGGGGGTAATCCTCTTAAGGTTTTATAGTTATTAGATGTTTTGGGTTAGTCAGAGGATGGGAGCAAAGGAATTTCCCTGATAATAGTTTGCCTGAGTTTGTGGGGGGAGGGGGGTACAATGCCCATGTCACTAACATCATTTCAAATTTTTCTTAAGGAGACCAATCTATGCAAATCTTATATGCTAAAGATAAGAGGTAAGCATAAAGATTCCCTACCCCCTTTCCACCCTACAATTTTGATTATAACTGGGAAATAAACTTCACAATGATGTCACACTAAGTTATTCTTCTATCCCCCCCAATACAAATAGAATAGAATGCAAAAGTTAGTATTTGTAGAGTAGTTATTGAATACTGCCCAGTAAGTGAAAGAAAAGAATGCTATCTAGATATAGACTTTCAGAGAAGATTCTGTGCTTCTGTATTGAGTATAAGAGAGACAAAAAATACTGAGCATGGATCATTAATACCAATTCAGTTTGGGGTTGTCGACCAGAAAAAACGCAGAACTATTAAATAGTCAAAATCACTCTTTAATCAAGGGAAAAGGGGTTAGCGCTACTAATACGACAACAGAGCTGCTTCCCATGACTGCACAAAGTCAAGACGCCCTGGTCACTAGCCCCTAGGAGTGCCACCGACTCAGGATGGACTCCAGGGAACAAAAGAACTTGGGGAACCTATATACCTTTTGGGAAATCCAGGGGCAGGGAAAGATGATTGACATTACTATGGCTACAAGGAAAATGGGAGTGTTCAAACTACACTGACAAGATACAAATCAAGCTAGGGAAAAGAATCATAGCTAGAAGCTAGGGTGCAAGAGAAGGGGGCTGCTTATAATGGTTACTAAAGGATGGTTCATGCCCAGGTCTGACCTTCCTGAGAAAGGTTCTAATACAATAGGGGATGCTACCTAAAACAAAGAATATCCTTAGCATATGCTTATCTCACCCAACCAGGATTATCATTTCCCTTCAGGGTAGATTCTCATGGGAACAAGGAACAAGGACAAACTTTTGGGGTCTCCAATCTACAAGCTAAATCTAAAATTGGGGTTCATCAGATCCCACTAGGCCACAAGTTTGGGACTCCTAAATTCCATGTTGACAGGGTACATATGGATTAGGTCTAGGGATAGGCAATTATTACCCTTCTGGTTGGTTTAAAAAAATAAGGCCTTAGGTCCTAATGCTGATTTACAAAGAGTCATATTAGCATTTTGGGAGCTCTGATTACCAAGCTCTGGCAAACACAAATAGCAAATTGGTGTGGAATTCTGCCTATTAAAGATGGCAGATTTGTCTAAAGCCCCAGTCTAAATCAATCGGAAGTATCAAACTCAAAGCAGTGAGACAAAGTATGGTCAAGACCAAATTAAAATGTAATTGACAATGTTTAACAAAATTAATTTAAATACAGTGTTAAACTAGAAAAATACAGAACTATTGAATAGTCAGAAAAACCAAGTCTTTAATCAGGGAGGTATAGATTTCAAATATTTAGGCCTCCACACAGAGTCAAGAGCCCAAAACCACACAGAGTCAATGGCTCTGGCACTCTGGCTATACTATCCCTAAGATGATAACCACACTAGATTATCTTCTGAGGAACAAAAGAATTTTGGGGAACTTGAATACCTCTTGAGGAACTGAGGGACAGAGAAATATTATTGATTAACATTACCATGGCTACAAAGAAATGAGAGTGTTCAAACCACACCTACACTGTCCTGCTTGGGAAAGGAACCATAACCAGAGTCTGGGTTACCAGGGAGAGGCTCATGCTTTACAATGGATACAAAAGGGAAACATCCAGACCAGGGCTAGGCTGGAATTTTGATGGATTTTAGGAATGAATTTTGATACAATAGAACTTCTAAGACTAAAAGGGTATTTAGCATATGTTTAGGTCTTGAGCTGGGATAATCAAGTATTACAAAGTCTATTATTCAGTCTGAGACCTGCCTTGAGGTGAATTCTCAGGGGAACTGGGGCAAACTTGGGGTCTCCAGCTTTCAAGCTAACTAAACTTGGGGGTTGTTAATTGTGCTTTTCTAAGTCAACATGCAGCCTGCAGGAATCCTTTTCTATTTGAGTTTTATATCATTGGTCTAATGTACTTAGTTCTAAATACAACAGAATTCTTGGATTTGGCCTCTGGTAAATTGGTCCTCATCAATGTGGGTCACTGCTATTTTAGGAGGTTATAAATAAAAGCTATTAATTCTTTAAATAATCAACATAAGATCCTCTCATGCACAGATCACAGAGTTAGAATAAAACTTTAATTTTATGGACATAGATATGGATCTCTACCCTTGCTAAATTATATGTATTTCCAAGAAATCACTGGTACCCTCCATTTGCCCTTCCCCAGTACATACGTTAACTTGGGGGAAAAAAAACACATAGAACTATTAAATAGTCATAAAAACCACTCTTTAATTAAGGAAAGGGCTCCAGTGATGAGTTAGACCTTCATGCAGAGCTGTGCACCACATGCCTACACAGTCCAAGGATTGAACTCTGGTTGCTCTGGTCACTGACCCCTGGGAATACTAACCTCCCTAGATTGGACAATTCCAAGTGTTATGGGGTTCCGATGTGTACCCCTGGGGTTCGGGAAGGATACCTTTTGCAAGAATGCAAGACTCCAAAACTTAGCTTAAAAACAAAAAGAGAAATTTATTAATTTAGGGAGTAATGTTGAGAATGGCCAGGAGGATAGCAAGGTGGAACAGCAAGATGGAGAGCAGCTCCTGGGAGGACAGCATGAATGGAAAGGTTATTCCCCATGAGGACAGCATGGATGGAAAGGCTGTCCTCCAGATGATATCAGTTCTGGGAATTTTTATACTCTTTACAACAGATGTTATATCATGGTGTGGACATGACTTAAGAGTGCTAGTTCCTCAGTTATTTGGTGGGGTAAGGTGGTCATCTGGCTAGGGTCCGCCTGGAAGAATAAAGATTCATCTCTTTGTCCATCTTAAATCTAGAGGACAATCAAAGAGGATAAACATCTCAGGACCCTAGGGGGTCATTGGGTGTTTCTAGGTTCAGAATCATGAGGATGCAAAGGCAAGGGAGTTTCCCTGATAATAGTTTGCCTGGGTTTCTGGAGGTACAATGCCCATGTCATCTCCCCACTCTCCTAATATGTAAGGGAAAAGGGGTGATGGTCTCAGACTTCTGTAACTTCTTCAAAGCTGAGAATGGGCATAGAGTTGTCCCTGACTAACGTTAGGAGAGAGAGGTATTGACTGTAGGCCATGTCCAGAGCATCAGGCTGGGATGGTTGCCGAGATTATGGTGGCATCTGGGTGGCTCCCATGAGTGCTTTTACCCTAGAAGCAACTAGAGAGATGAATCAGAGAATTATATGTCCAGCTGTCTGAGTATGCATGATTTAAAACATAGGAGACCCAAAATTTAAGGAAAGTAATAGTTATGGTAGTTAAGAGCTAAAGTAAAAGGGGTTAAGATAGCAGGGAGAGAAAGGCTGTGGGCACAGGGTCTTAAGGACATGTCCTCAGTGAATGCCCGGGTCCTAGGTAGCTGGGAATCTGCTTGGAAATGTGAAGGATATATCCAGCGACTGCTTCCCCTGATTGGCAGACAGGTCACAAGGGGAGATTCAGCCCCTAAGATAGAAGTGTAGAAACCAGGTCTAGGGCAAACACTAGAACACCAGATAGAAACAGAGAAAATTACAATAGCAATTGGTATTACACATTTGCATTTGGGTATCTTAGCCAACAGACTTCTTCAGAAATCATCTTCTGACAGGAATAGATCCCTTTAGGAAATCAGATTCCTGATTTGTTTACAGAGTTGGTATGTGATGTTTCTGTTAAAGAATAGCCTTTTGCAAAGTACACATTAAATATAGCATCTATAAACACTTGAGGAACAATATTTTACAGATGAATTTCTTTACCCCAGATTCTGGGGAAAATTCAGGAGAGCTTTGAACTATTCCAAGCTCAAGATCCAAACTTCAATTGAGGCTGCAAATACAAGCCATCAATTAATAAACTTTACCTACTTCTCAAAGTATGTTCCCTAACAGTTTGAGAATGTTCAATTATTAACCTAATAGGTTGTTTGGGGAAATGGAAACTTTAATTTTCCAATTTGTATAATGTACTTATTATGGGGGAATTTGTCACAAAGGAAGAAGGCCCAAAAAGGAAAATATCTTCTTAAGTCACAAAGGACACAGTGAGTGGCTTCGTGTACCAAGCAAGGCTGTCACTGCTGTTATTATTTCTCACAAGGATTAACAGCCTAGATGGTCAGGAAAGTCCAGTCCAAGGTGAGCCTTGGGTTGCCTTCTCTAACCATCCTAGGACTTTCTCCTTAAAGCACTTTGTCGCCAATGGATCCCAGAAACCTTCTTTTTCCTTAAAGGACAAGTCTCACCCATTACAGCTCAGAGAAATTCCGCTTATCAGCAGACCAGAAACAAATTTCCATACCCTCAAAAAAGCTTTTCTGACCATTTGCCCTCTCTAAGGATTCCTTAAAGCCCATGAGTCTACATTATAGCAATTATTTGATATATATATGGTAAATCTTGAAATCTTGAAATCGCTCAGACTTGTGAATGTTAAAAATTTCCCCATCAGGGAATTCTTAATTGGAACAAATTCCCTACTGAGAAACATTCCCCATTTTGATGTGAGAACTCGCCAGGATCAGAAATGGGAGGACCTCTACTCCACCCATACTTAAGACTGCTTTGGGGGAGAAAACTCCTTGCTAAACAAAAGAAAGTACTTGGATCCATGCTTATGGTGGGGCAAGGAGTTCTTTGAGCCAGGCCTGTTTTTAGAATTGATACAATGAAATGCTAGGTACCTAAAAGGGTCGGGCAAGTTTTGTCTTAATAAGATTAGTTGACTCATAGTTGACTCAGCTGTGTTTTCACTGGTTCAGACTTACTGAGGAGATTGGTCGACAGAGCAGCATTTTTTTCTGATTCAGACTTACTGAGGAGATTGGTTGACTTAGCAGGAATTTAGATGGGCAGTCCTTTGGAAAGCGTCTACAGTGATTGGTAGATGTAGGGACTTAGGGGAGGTGACATGGGAGAAAAACCCCTATATAAGAAAAAGCAGAATCTCTTGAGAAGAGACATCCTTTTGGAGAAATCCGTTTAGAGGATCTCTGATGAGGATTGCTTGGGAAGAATCTCTTGAGAGAGCCTCTGGAGAAGGGAAGCTCTTGGAGGACAATCTCTAAGGAGGTATCGCTGGAGCTCCTCTAAGGGGACTCTGTCCCTCTGGAGGCTCTGGAGAGAGGCCCTTTGGAACAGTCTCTGGCTGGAAGGCTCTCTGGTGAAGTCAGCTGAGATGGAGCTGGCCTGGTGTCACTAGAATCCTTGTTTAGGCAGACCTAGTGGTGAGTATTAAAAGACTGACTAACTGATTCTCTCTCTTAAGACTCAAGTCTAGGCCATATTGGCTTGAGGCCCTTCATAATTATTCCTTTCCTACTCTTTCTCTCTTTCTCTAATTCCTCATTATATTATTAATTTAAAATCTCTATAAAACCCAGTTGACTTGGGTATTTGAATAATTGGGAATATTTCCCTGGCGACCACCTTATATTTGATTTAAAACCAAGACACTATAGTGAAACATATTTTCTGCGGTCAAATTTACTCACCCTCTCTTATATCTATCACAATTTATATCTTCCACCATTTTAACTCCCTACAGTTTATGGGCTTCACTGTTTTAAATCTCACTATATATATATATATATATCTTTATACATTATATATTTATATATATTTATTTATATATTTATATGTATATTTATATATATAATATATATATATATTTATATATTACATTTACTATAGCAAAACTACATATTTTGGCAATAATTAATTTATCACAATTTAGTCACAAAACCTAAACAGGAATGTGTGAACCTTAAAAATTCTCAGACCCTACTTCATAAGGTTGGATTGTGAACCTTAAAAATTCTCCATTGGGACCATTACCCATTTGGGCAGTGAAAGTAACTTAGATCAGGAATGTGAGAACTCTACTTAGATCAGGAATGTGAGAACTCTACTTCACCATACTTAAGCATGCCTTAGGGGAAGATAAATTTGTAAACTCCATTCTGAACAATGAAAAGTACTTAAACCCATACTTATAGTGGGACAAAAAGTTCTTAGGCCATGCCTATTTTAGGACTAATACAAAAGGGTGATAAGTACCTATAAAGGTCAAGCAACTTGTGAATTTATAAGGAACAAAGAGGTGAGAAACTTACTCAGAGCTTTCCTGGTGTGAATTACTAAAAAATGTACAGCTTCTTAGGTGTGAACTAAGAATGGTCTGTCCTTTGAAAACCATCTACTGTGATTGGTAGATGTAAGAATTTAGGGGAGGTGACATAGGAGAAATTTCCCTATATAAGGAAATGACAGTCTCCTAAGGAGAAACAGGCTCTAAGGAGGCTGTTGGGAGAGAGCTCTAGAAACAGGCTCTTGGGACAGTCTCTGACTGGAACTCCCTTTGAGGAGGACTCTGGCTGGAACTCCCTCTAAGGAGACTCTGTCTCTCCTGGGTCTCTCTCGGGACGGTCAGCTGAGAAGTCTGAATTGCAGCTGGTGCCTCTCTGATCACTAGAATCCTTGCTTGGACAGATCTTGTGGTGAGTGATGAAAGACTGACTGATCTCTCTCTTAAGACTCAGGTCTAGGCCATGTTGGCTAAGGCCCTTCATACTTATTCCTCTTTTATTCTATCTCTCCTTCTTTAATTCCTCATTGTATTAATTAATTAAAATCTCTATAAAACCCAGTTGACTTGGGTATGTTTCATAATTGGGAATATTTCCCTGGTGACCACTTTATTTTTAATATAAAAAACATATTTCTGCGGTCACAATTTACTCATCCACTCTTTATCTACTACAATTTAAGTCTTCCACTATTTTAATCTCTACAATTTATGGCCTCAACTATTTTAAATATTACAAATGTTGAATTCATTAGCTCTACAGTAAATACAAATCAGGGCTAGATCAAATCCTGACCTTAGGCCATCTGAAGGAACTAAGACAAGATCAGTAAGGAATCTCTCTAAGGAATTTTCAGAGAAATTCCAGAATTATTTGTGATTTTACAAAACTACATACATCAATTCTAGAAATTATCCCTAAGTTAAAGATCCAATTATGAGAACAGAACATCCATCTGTTCTCTTTCACCTTCTCTCTCTTTATTTCTCTCTCTCTTTTCCTTCAAAATTCTCTGCTTAAAAAGCAGAATACAACTTCCATTCTTCCTTCACAAACCTGCATACTCAAGCTTTATGGACTTTAGATCAAAATCCCTCTTTCTTCTGAATTCCAACCCAACATACCTTCTCTACTTTCTCTGACTTGCTTTTACCATCATAAGTCAAACAAATATTCCCTTGGTATCACTTCAATTGCTAATTGGTAACCCAAAAGAATTCTGATTTAAAGGATTACATCATTGAACCATCTTTAGCATAGGGCTCATCCATTATAAATTTCAGTGCATAGAACAAATTGGTAAACTGAGGTAACCACTGAGTATTAAACAAAATCTATGGTAGAGTCAGGTTTACAATGAGCTTTTGTTTACATCCAAACAATACTTGAAATACATATTTCAACAGCAACTCACATAACATTTCAAAAAAAATTTCATAAAGCATTTAGTATTACAGGATCTATTTTAATTTTAGCGATTTGAAACTTTTTAAGGACCGTAAACCTTAAAGCAAACCTTTTGACAAGCAGGCTGATTATCTATTTTCAAGACCAAGAAGTTAAATGTAATAATTAAGTTAGTCCAACTTTAATACACTAGGATGAAAACCATTTGATAATTTTAAACAAAAACCCATTTTTGGTAAGTTTAAACACTTAAACCCATTTTTCCCCTTTAAACCTCTTATGATAGAAAGACAGATAGGATGGAATGCCCTCTTTTTGAGGCTATACTGCTAAAACCTATTTTACAAAACCAATCTGTGGTTTTTCTATACAAACTGAAATTTCACTGTCTGACAAAATTAAAATTAGGATGTTATTTTCTAAACCCACATATAAACATGATCACAATTTTGAAATAAAATATCAATAAATACCTCTAATAGACAGATTTAAGCATTACTTCCTTCTGGCTAGCAGACAGGGAAAGGAGATTTATCAGGTCTCATGTTTACCTGTTTACCTCAAAACAGAAGATAATTAATAGGTTTTTCTACAAGTTGAAAAAACCCTTAGTTTTAAAAGTGTAAGACATTTAAAAATCCCCAAAATAGGGCTGTCTCACCAGTTGTCTTTCTGTTCAGAATCAACCCTCTTCCTCCCTGCAGTAGAGGAGAAGGCAGATCTGATCAGTGAACTGATAGGGAAGCTTCCCCGTTTCCTTTTCCCCATCTCCACCTGGATTTCTCGGTGGGGCCCTTGCCTTAAAATTCAAGTAAAGAGTAGAGTTTGGAGAACTGGGAGCCTAATGAGGGAATAAATCTAAAAGGTAAGGAGCTTCTGTCCATAAATATGTCCAATTGCCACCTCGTGTTAGAATTTAGGGTATCAAAAAGTCAATTTCCTCATTTTATTCCCTTGATGGTGCTCAGCTATTTAACATGAGAAAAAAAACAAACAAAAAAACAAAACATCCAATTGAATTTTCTCTCAGGCTGCTTAGACTTGATCTCTTCCCAACAGGAGAGGCCTGCAAGCATGCTTCTCCCTCTGTCTTAATTGGGTTGGCTAATCCTTATCTGGCTTGACCTCAGGCTGAAAAAATTTTTTTCAATTGTAAGTAGAGGATGGTATTACAATTTTAGGGTGCCATGGATAGGCCATGCCTCTTGCTTATCAAGGATGTAATGTGTAATGTAATGTAATGACTGACGTCAACATTACAAAAAGAAATTGGTTGCTTTTTCTTTAAGCTGTTTAGTGCCAATTTTTTCCAATTTTTAAGTATACATCCCAAAGGGGAATCTCGGGGTATTCTCTGTCTCTGTCCCATTTAGATGCAGAATGGCCAATTTCACACCTGAGGGTCAACAACTGTGCGTCCACAGAGGTTGCCTGACCAAGAGCAGGCGAAACTTCCCACACACCAGAACATCTTCAAGTATCAGAGGGGATGCTGATAGACAGACCCCAAATTCCAGCGGCCAGACTGATCTGGGGCCGATGGGAGGGAGAGCATGAAAGAGGTCCCACAAAGATATCACCCAAAAGATGTGGGTTTTAGGAATCAAAGAAAAGGCTCCTTCCTACCTGAGAAACTGTGTCCTTGTGGACAATCTGGGGTAGAGGAATAGCTTTCAGGAGAGCCAAAAACATTGGGCAACAAAATGTTATGGGGTTCAGATGTGTACCCCTGGGGTTTGGGAAGGATACCTTTTGCAAGAATGCAAGACTCCAAAACTTAGCTTAAAAACAAAAAAGAGGGGGCAGTGGGGTAGCTCAGTGTACTGAGAGCCAGGCCTAGATATGGGAGGTCCTAGGTTCAAATCTGGCCTCAGACACTTCCCAGCTGTGGGACCCTGGGCAAGTCACTTGACCCCCATTTCCTAGCCCTTACCACTCTTCTGCCTTGGAGCCAATACACAGTATTGACTCAAAGACGGAAGGTAAGGGTTTGAAAAAAATTGAAAAATTGAAAAAAAAAAGAGAAATTTATTAATTTATGGATTAATGTTGAGAATGGCCAGGAGGATAGCAAGGTGGAACAGCAAGATGGAGAGCAGCTCCTGGGAGGACAGCATGAATGGAAAGGCTGTTCCCCATGAGGACAGCATGGATGGAACGGCTGTCCTCCAGAGGACATCAGTTCTGGGGCTTTTATACTCTTTACAACAGATGTTATGTCATGGTGTGGATGTGACCTATAGAATGTTAGTCCCTCAGGCATTTGGTGAGGTGAGGTGGTCATCTGGGGGGGGTCTGCCTGGAGGCATAAAGATTCATCTCTTTGTCTATCTTAAATCTAGAAAACAATCAAAGAGGATAAACATCTCAGGACCCTAGGGGGTAATTGGGTGTTTCTAGGTTCAGAGTCATGAGGATGCAAAGGCAAGGGAGTTTCACCTGGGTTTCTGGGGGTACAGTGCCCATGTCACAAGGAGCCATTAAAGTGGGGAAGCTTAAATACTTTTTTAGGGAAACATGGGTACTGAAGATGAGAGGGACAGTTGACTGACTTTACAGTGGTAACAAAGGAAAATGAGGAGTTCTAGACAGGAATAACCGAGAGGGGTTGATGCTTTAAAAGGGACACAAAAGGGAATGACCCAGCCAAGGGCTGGACCACCTAGGTAAAGAACTTTGGTCAAAGGGGAGAAACTATTGGGACAAAAGAGATACTTGATACCTGATGGGATTAGCCACCCCCACTTAAACTACTTTAAAGTCTATTGTCAGTCTGAGCCTAGTGAAGTTGGACTTTCTCTAAGGGAGGAACTCTCATGTGACAAGGTCAAACCTGGGGCTTTCCTCTTTAAGCTAAGTAAACTGGGATGGAGGTCATTAAATATTTCTAGGCTACAAGTTTGGGGGGCTTCTAGATTCCACATTGACACATGCAAAATATATAATTCTTGTGAGAGAAATATTTCCTTTTTGAGTTTATAGAGTAGGTAACTGTTGCTGAAATATGTCTAACACAAAGCAGAAATTATAGAGACAAAAATCTAGGCTTTATTGTGCTTACGCATAGCTTCAGAGGGGTAGAAAAATATCCTGAGTAGAGATTAGTATTTTCTGGCAAACTTTTATAAAGAAAATTATGTAAGAAACAAAGAACTAAATCTTTTACATATTGCAATCTCATAATTCTCTTAGGACATGAAGGTTTTTAAAAAGATATTCAAAAATCCATGCTTCCTTAAATGTTATAAAAATTAAAAAAAACCTATTTTAGTAGAGTTATAATCTCATATATCCCCTATGGAAACAAACCAAGTTAAATAGATTCTATAGATGAATTAAGTCAGGTTATTGATTAAACTACATTTAGAGGACTCACAAATAGGCTAATTGAGGGAGGAGATTTATGTGTCTACAGAGTCAAAGTTAAAAGAATCCCTTTCATAAGTCAAATTCCTCAGTAAACATTGACTCTCTTTTTGGCTCCCTTTCTGAAGAATATTAAACAGTCTTCCCTGAACACATTATTCCACGATTCAGGTCTCAGTCATGTAAGGTTAATAGTAACAGAAGATAGGCTTTAGTTAACCAAAAGTTGCAAGAAGGCCCTGAGACCCACCAATAAAAACTGATAAAAGAAAATCAAAGAAAAAGAAAAATGGAAAAAATATAAAGGAAGATCTATCAGTACCAGATTTTAAACTATATTATAAAGCAGTAATTATTAAAAACTATCTGGTAGGGGGCAGCTGGGTGGCTCAGTGGATTGAGAGCCAGGACTAGAGAGAGGAGGTCCTAGGTTCAAATCTGGCCTCAGATACTTCCCAGCTGTGTGACCCTGAGCAAGTCACTTAACTCCCATTGCCTAGCCCTTACCACTCTTCTGTCTTGGAATCATTGATTGGATGGAAGGTAAGGGTTTTTAAAAAATAAAATAAAATAAAATAAAACTATCTGGTACTAGCTAAGAGATAGAAAGGAGGTCAGTGGAACGGAATATACATACAACAAACAGTAGTAAAAGATTATAGTAACCTTGTATTTGACAAAAGCATAGATCCAGGCTATTGGGATAAGAAACAACTATTCAGTAAAAATTGCTAGGACAACTGGAAAGTAGTTTGGCAGAAACTAAGTATAGACCAATATCTCATACAATTGACTAAGATAAGATCAAAGTGGATACATGACCTAAATAAAAGAAGACATCATAAGTAAATTAGAAGAACAGGGAACATATTATTTTATCAGATTCATGGATAGGAAAGGAATTTATGAGTAAACAAGAGATAGCATTGTAAGATATAAAATGGATAATTCTAAATACATTTAACTGAAAAGTTTTGTACAAATAAAACAAATATTTCCAAGATTAGAAGGAAAGCAGAAAATTGGGAAAGATTTTTCATAGACAATCTCAGAGAGATGTCTCATAACTAAAACATGCAGAGAACTTTGTCAAATTTATAAGACTAAGAGCCATCCCCCAATTGATAAATGGGCAAAAGATATGAACAGATAGTTTTCAGATAAAATAAAAGTCATATATAAGTACATGAAAAAATGCTCTAAATTATTATGCAATGCATAATCAAACCAATTCTGAAGTATCATCTCACCACCATCAGATTGGCTAAAATGGCAAAAAGGGCAAAATGACACAAGGGATGTGGAAAAGTGGTGACACTGTTGGTAGACCTGTAAATTGAAACAATCATTTTGGAAAGCAATTTGGAACCACTCTCATAAAGCTATAAAACTGTTTATCCCCTTAGTACCACTGGGTCTATTTCCTAAGGAGATCAAGGGGAAAAAAGGGAAGAACCTTTATGTTCTGAAATATTTATAGCAGTCCTCTTTGTGGTAGCAAAAAACTGGAAATTGATGGGAAGTCCATCAACTGGGGAATGACTAAACAAATTGTAGTATATAATTGTGATGGAATACTTCTGTACCATAAGAAACAATATAATTATTTTTTTTAACTTGGAAAGAACTACATGAGATAATGAAGAGTGAAATGAGTAGAACCAGGAGAACATTATATACAGCCATAGGTTTAATATTTGAAGAATAATTTATGAATGTTTACCTCTAGAGAATTAACTGAAAAGTAGAAACACAAAAGACATAATCTATATATGCACATCTGTTTGCTTTATGGTGGAGGTAGGGAAGCTGACAGATTTCTGGAATAAATTCTTTTAATTAAAAAAATTATATTAAAGAAAAAAGATTAAAAATTATCATCATAAAGGTTTCATTAATCATAGATTTTATATTGTTAAATTGGAAAAAACACAGAATTATTAAATAGTCAGAAAAACCAAGTCTTTAATCAGGAGAGGGAAGCAGTTCAATCCTTAGGCCTCCACACAGAGTCACCAGCCAAAACCTACACAGAGCCTAAGACTCCAGCTACTCTGGTTACCAATCCCTAGGAGTGCCACCACACTACATGACAGCTCCAAGGAACCAAGAAAATTGGCAAACTTATATACCTCTTGGGGAACTGAGGACCTGAGTATAGTTGATTGACTTTACAATGGCTACAAAGAAATGAGGGGTTCTAGACAGGATTATCAGAGAGAGGCTGATGCTTTACAATGGACACAAAAGGGAATGATCCAGCCAAGGGCTGGGCTATCTAAGAAAAGACTTTGATACAATAGGAAAATCTACTAGGACAAAAAGGGTACTTTAGGTGTGATTGAATCTGCTAAGTATTTTAAGGTTTATTGTTAGTCTGAAACTGAGTACAGGATTTCCCTTCAGATGAATTCTCTTTGGACAAGGTTAAACAAGGTCTTCAGACCTCAGGCTGCTACAAACTTGGGGTTCTCAAGATCTCAAGATTGGGGTTTCTAGATTCCAAGTTGATAATATCAAAATGAAAATATTTTCAAAGAAATGAATTCAAATCAGAAGTTACAAACAAACTTAAAGAACAATAATAGAAGACATCTGACATCTATATACAGAAAGGACAGAGGGAAAGAGAGTTGAAGAATTTCACTGGTTCAAGCAGTCTTTTGGTGAATCGCTCATCATCTCTTAGCCAAGAACTCACTAGACAGAAATGACTTAGCTGATAGTATAGCTAGCTACCTTAATACCACAGTTTTCATCTTTACCCCATATGCTCCACCCATCTATATTACTTGCTTTCTTCATCAGAATCCCCCATATACCACTCAGTCTTTTAAAAAGACTAACTAGTTCAACATTCCAGTATTTAAAAAGTAGAGTTCAGTGATCCTGAAAGACCTATGTTTACCATATTTATAGACAAAAAGAAATTTACTGGTTTGATTGACATGGGGTGGATCTCTCAATGTTATCCTCAAAACACTGGCTGAAAAACTGGGGGGTCTTTTAGGCATTTCAGAGCCTTGCTCTATGGAAGCCCCTGATGTCTTCATGCTTCCTCCATACCTGGCAGTTGCAGTCTCAGAACAGAAAAAGAACTGTTATTTTAGATTACAAATCTGTATGATTTTCACGAAATCCAAGATTTAAAAAAAAAATTTTTTTTTGGAAAAATTTTTCAGGAAAAAAAGCTTGCTAACTCCTTGAATCTAGAAAATAAACTGTTTGGAGAAAGTGCCATAAAGAAATTTCCACTGCATCAGAAGATCCAGAATGAACTTTGTGATGTAAATGATTGAACTCAAGGGGTCAAACACATTTATTCTGAATGCAAACTCTTATGCCAAAGGGGATTGCCCCCAAATGGCATTTTATCAATATTCCTATCAAACATTGTTCTTTCACTCTCTCTCTCTCTCTCTCTCTCTCTCTCTCTCTCTCTCTCTCTCAATCTCTCTCTCTCTCCTATTTCCCTCTTGTCTCTAGCTATTGTAGTTTCCTCTTAGAAATTGCAATATCATATGCACCTTTAGTTAGAAGAATTTTTTAGTGTATAAGATAGTTATGTTTAAATGAGGCTGCGTAGATTGAACACTTGTCTAATTGACCACTGAGTCCTCCAGCTGAGGGCTTTAGGAGCCCTGCCTGGGTCAAGCCCGGGACTGGGGCAACAATTAGTGTGATAGGCTAGACTTCTTACTCTACCCTCTTTTATTTTCTCTATTTTCACTCATTTCACCTCTTTGTAAATAAAGCTACGGAAAGTGAATTTGACTTGAGCTATAATATTTTTAAATCAGCGACCACAGTACTATATTGGCATTTTCATATGTTTAGTCAAACCCATAAAATTTAATTCCTTACAAATCTCAGAATTTCATTTAGGTCTTAAACACTTAGCCCACCCTCAGGTCAGTCAGCCTGAACATATCCAAATACCCTGTATATGAACATATCCAAATACCAAGAATTTAATGTTTAAAATTACTATAATCCACTAAAATGTATAGCAATTAAAAAACTGTAATTCATTTATTTATTTGTTTGTTTGTTTGTTCATTCATTCATTTTATTTATTTATTGTTTGTTTATTTTTATTCTTCCCAAGAAGCAGATCATTCTCTTGTTGAGACTATATTTGAAGCTTTTTCAGTGTGGTAAAAACTAGCAAGGCCTGCTTTTCTCTGCATTGCCAGCTAGCTCATGGTACCTCCATGCTAAAATGAGGCATTAGGACAGGATTTGGTAGAAGACACTGTCAAGTTGAAGTCTGGAGACCCCAAGTCTGCCCCTGTCCCCTGAGAACTCAACATGAGGGAAGTCCCAGACTCTCAATAATCCTTTAAGTAGACCTAAATCAAATGTTAAGTACCCTTTTATTTTAGTAGTTTCTCCCATTGTATCAAAGTACTCGCCCAGGTAGCCTAGCCCTCTGGCTGGACCCTTCCCTTTTGTATACATTGTAAAGTATCAGCCTCTCCCTGATAATCCTGTCTTGGGCTTCTCATTTCCTTGTAGGCATGATAATGCCAATCAATCATACTTCTCTGTACTTAGTTCCCCAAAAGGTATATAAGTTCCCCAAATTCTATTGTTCTTGGAGAAATCATCTTTTATGGTGCATTCTCCCAGGAATAGGTCCCTAGAGCCCCAGGGTGTTGACCCTAAATAGTTTTTGGCCCTGGGCTCTGTGATAGCCAATTATTGAACCTATCTCTTTCCTGATTAAAGACTTTTAAAGGCTTTTCTGACTACTGTTCCATGTTATTTTCAAGTTAACAACACTCTTTCTTATTCTTATTTCTATTATTAGTTCAAACTTAACAAAGTCAGTATAAGCAAAATTCTTATGTCTTGTGTTAGTAACTGTGCATGTTTTTTTAACTTGAAATTCCCTTTTATCCAAAATAATAGCTTGGCTTTGAGATTACCCTATCCTATCCCCAGCTCACTTTCCTCTCCTTAATCCCTTTTGCCTTTGTTTACCTGAAATATCCCTCTGAAACATTAAAGTGATTTAGCCAATATAGTAATCTGAGGGTTCTCACATTTTGTTAGCAACTGTTTTATCTTGATTTGAGAAGTGTGAATATTTAAAAATACTTATCTTGTTTACTTAGAGTCTTGGCTGCTGTTCAAAGACTTCCTTGAAGTGCCAGTGTCTCTGAAAACTTTTTAGCTTCTAAATGTTTCCTGAAAACCTTGTATCTTGTCTTTATATAGCATGATTAATTGTGTTAGGGTAGTTGTTCTAGGTTCATGGCCTATCCTTTTTGAATGTGTACATAATATATTTGTGTTTCTTTGATCATTCCTTGACTTTTATGAGACACCTGAAATAGTCCTGCTAAATGTTCTATGATGTATTTTCCCCCCCTCTTCCTTGTTATATGCAATAGTGTTTGGGTTTAATCACAATATATTTGGAAGAGTTGAAACTTGGATTCTTTCTTCCTTATTAAACTACTACATATTTTTTTCTAATTGCATATGTAATTTGTTTTTATTAATTCTGGAAAGCTTTATTGGATGATTTCCTGGAGTCCATTATTAAGATTTTTTTTTGTTTTTCTAAATTTTCTGAAATATCAGTAATCCTGCTGTTGCTGCAATCTAACCTAAGATATCTGTCATGTGAATCTACATGTTTTCCATTTCTTATAATTATTGGTTGGATTGATATTATAATAAACATTTATTAAGTGTCTACTACTTACTAGGCATTGTACTAAGTAAAAAAAGTAAAAAAAAAATCCAATTCATGAGGATTCTCAAAAGATTTTTGCTTTTACCTGGGGAAAAACTTAGTGGATGTGGACTAGTTTGCCTCAGGGTTTTACTGATTTGTGGAGTCAATTTTCACAAATTCTGAATAGAGTTCTGAAAACTATAACATTCAAAGAAAGTAAATTGGTGCATTTTGTGGATGATATTCTCCTTGCATCCACAAATGCTAAGGTGTCTGAGAGATAGCAAGATTCTTTTGTTGGAATTATATAAGCATGGGCATAAAATCTCCAAGGAAAACTTACAATGGGTTTTGCCTCAAGTGTGATATCTTGGTTTTGTGTTATCAGAGGAGTCAAGTATCACATAGAAAAGAATAGCAAATATCCAGAAACTGAGTGTTCCTAAGACCAAAAAGCAACTCAGAGCTGTTCTTGGAACAACTGGATTCTTTAGACAATGGCTACCTGGATATAGTGAACTAAAAATGTCTAACAGATTTAACTAGGAATACAGAACCAGAACCTCTGAAACTAAAGCCTGAACAAATGCAAACCTTAAGTAAGCTTAAAGAAGCCATTTTATCTGCTCCAGCTTTGAGTATCCCAAGCTATACAAAACCATTCCAACTGTTTGTTAATAAAACTAAAAGTATTGCTTCCAGGGTACTGATACAGACTTTAGGACAAAGTTATTATCCAATTGGATATTATAGTTGTCAGATTGATATATAGTTCCTTGTCCAAGGGGTGTAGCAGCTTCAGCTGTGTTAGTCAAGAAGTCAGCAAGTTTAGTTTTGGGATATCCATTGACTGTATATTATTCACATCAAATAGAAGCACTAATAAGTATATTTTGTACACAAGCTTATTCAGATCAATGAATTTCTAAGCATGAAATTATTCTCCTGGGTAGTGAGAACATCCATTTGAGGAGTTATAGTGTATTAAATACAGCTATGCGTCTTCCTGATTTGCCAAGGAACAATGAACCATTACATGAGTGTGTAGAAGTAGTAGATCTAGTGGATATGCCTAGGATGGATTTGAAAGACACTCCTTTTGAAAATCCAGATTTGGTATTATTCACGGATGGTTCTTCATATTTGTGTGATGGAATTTGATGTACTGATACTGCAGTGGTCACAGAATTTGAGACACTGTGGTATGGCTCATTACCTAGTAACCTTAGTGCTCAAGGAGCAGAGTTCATGACACTGAAGCAAGCATGTCTTCTAGCTGATGGTAAAAGTGCCAATATTTTTATAGACTCTCATTATGCATTTTCAGTATGTCATGCTACATGGAAGATATGGAAACAACAAAGTTTTATTACTGCATCAGGAAACCCAATTGCACATGTAGAAATAATAACTGAGTTGTTGGATGCTATCCAAAAACCCATAATTCTAAAGGAAATCATAGAGCTGATATAACTGCTAAGTTTGCAGCCCAGAATGCTCTGGTGTATGTAATGAAATTGTCAACTATTGAGTCTAATGATTTAGAAAGAGCTTATGTAGATTCAGAAATTCAGAAGTGGAAAGAGAAATTTGGAGCAAGGAAAGAATATGGGATATGGGTTGAAGACACTGGAAAACCACTGTTACGAAAAGATTTATATACCTATTTGTGTCAAGCCATTCACACAAAAGGTCATTTTGATACTGAAGCTGTAGTAGACTCTGTAAAAAGGCAATGGGTAGCACCTGGAACAATTACTGTTGCAAATAAGATCTGTACAAGTTCTTCTGTTTGCCAAAATTTCAATCAAGGTGCATTCAGAAAAAAAGGTTTGGGTGGTAGAGCTTTGGCATATTGTTCATTTGAGGGTTTACAAATTGATTACATTAGCATGCCAAAAGCTTGAAGATACAAGTTTTGTTTTGTAATTGTTGATAGATTACAGATTAACAAAATGGCCTGAAGCATTTCCATCTAATACTAACACAGCTAGCTTTGTGGTGAAAGTGTTGCTTAAGAAAATTGTTCCTAGGTTTGGTGTACCAATTACCAAAGATTCTGATAAAGGAGCTCATTTTACACAAGATATCCTGAAAAGAGTCTGAGAATCTAAGAATAACACCTAAATATCATGTTCCTTACCATCCACAAAGTTAAGGTCAAGTACAACATGTGAATAGGGAACTCAAGACTATGTCGGGGAAATTTTATGCTGAAACTCATCTAAAATGGCCAGATATTCTTTCCATAGCTACATACAAGACCAAGAGCAGATATACATATATCATCTTATGAAATGCTCTTTGGCCATGCTCCCTTGCAGGCAAGAAATTGTAAGACTGTGTATACATCTCTCTTAGGAAGACTTTGTCAATTTGCTTCATATTTAAGTGCATTACAACAACGAATTGCATGATGATGGGAGTGTTGATAAATTCTGGTCCATTGGATTATTCTCTTCATAATTTTCAACCAGGTGATATGGCATATGTGAAAAATTTTGCAAAAACATCAGCAACTCAAGAGAGTTGGGTAGGTCCTTATACAATTGTGTTAGTTTCACCATCTTCAGTGAAAGCAGTAGGAAGAGATTCTTAGTACCATTGTTCATATATTAAATTAGCTCATGGAATTAATAATGAAAATGTAGAAATTTTTAAAGAATAAAAATGAAGCAGAGTTCATGGAAAGTTGAGAGTCATTAGTCAAATGGAGTCTGCAGTCAAAAAGATCAGTAAGGAGTGGACCATTCCAGTGGAAGAGGACATTTGGAAGGAAGAGGACTTTGCAGGAAGAGGAGGATTGAGAAAATTGATGGACATTGTAAAAAGACTGAACGACTTATAAATACTAAGCAGATAAAGACTTTGAAGGGAATTTTCAATGAAGAGGATCAAGTGATTAATGAACTAATGGTTCTAAGGAATTTGGGTAATATAACACAATATAACATATATTCCCAAGCATTCATCAATACATTTTACTACCATGGATTTTGGAGAGGAAGAATTTTTCAAACAGGTTGAGAAGTGAAGGAAAATCTGAAGCTTTGGTAAGTATATCACATGCAACACTAACACAACAGTAACACTGGCATAACACTAACAAAACAACATAACATAGCATGAATAACACCATAACAAAAACATATACACAAAACAAACATGGTTAGGTTACATTGATTCACTAGTTGAATGAGTGCAACAATGTATAGCTAAGTACTAACAATATTATAGTTAGTTATAAAGTAGTTAGTTACTAACTGGGGTGTATGGGGTGCTCAGGGAGGGGTAATATCTCTGGTATGGAGGGCTTGTCCTGCCCTTCTAGGGCAGCTCTCCAGCCACTGACCCTCACCTGACACCCAGCTCTCACTTGTGGCTCCTAGTAGCTGCTAGCATGGGGCAGCAGCCACACCCCGGGCAACGGCTTCGACAGGCCAGCTAAACCTTGTGAGGGTAGCCATCAAGTCGTAAAACCCTGGTGAACCAGGGGTTTGCTCACCCAGCATGTGAAGACTGCTTCGGCTGAACAGACGGAAGAAACCAATAAAAAGGTTCAACAGCTGAGAGGGCTACGCAGCAAAGCACTGTGGAGTGCTTAGGGTGTGTTGGAGCACAAAAGACAACATGGCCATCCAATGCAGCTGAGGAAGTCTCCAGGTGTAACGACTTTTCGTACCAATGGACCCAGGCTTCCAACGCCGAGAGAGTGGGACTGTCTCTGTGCATCGACTTTTCCACTTAAATCTTCATGCACAGGTGTCTTTGTGCACAAAAACACACAAAGACAATCGTCATCTTTGGTTCGAGAGACAACCAACAACAACAGTTACTAACAAAAATAGTTACCTACTGTGAAGATTGGATTTAGCTATCTCCTGATTGTAACAATGAAGGTACTTAGCTCTTCCTTTATAGTGAAGCTAGAATTGTAATCCACAATCTATTTTTAGATTTTAATCCACAAAAAGGTAATAACTCAATATTTGAAGATCTACCCATTTTAACTACAAAAAGGTGTTAAGTTACTACAAAAGATGAACTAACCAAAAATGTGTTAAGTAACCCCAAAGGATATAATCTAAGCAAAGAAGGTGTGAACTAAAGAGTGGGCAGTCTTGGAGAAAAGCATCTGCTGTGATTGGTAGATGTGAAATTTAGGGGAGGTGACACAAGAGAAAAAGATCTTTAAGAAGGCCAAAAGGGCAGAAGAAGAGTCATTCAAGATATATTCGATTCAATTTTCGAGTTGAATGAAGGATCTCTGACTCAGAGGAGAGACTGGAGACAGACACTTGAGGAGTGACCAGAAGACAGAAACCCAGACTTCATTTCATTTAGATGGTCATCCTTGTTGAGTGAAGGGTTGACTTAGTGACCCTGCCTTTCTGGAGGTGTGAAGCCTCCAGGAAAGGCTCATCATCTTGAGACTCTCTTCCCCTGGCTGGGGCTTAGAAATTTCTAACTGGCTCAGAGGAAGCCAGAGCTCTAGCTCTCTCTCCCCACTTTTATCTCTTCCTTAATATTTTCCCTCTATTGTAAATAAACTACCATAAATTCCATTTACTTTAGCAATTCATTTTGGGATTTAGAAATTAAATCCCTGGTGACCACATATTATATATTCAGAGTCCACTCACAATTAAATTTAACACCTACTTAGTTTAGAATAGTAATAGTAAATGTAGGTCAGATTAGTTTGGGGAAATTTTATTAAAATAAATAAACATTTTTATTCAAATGTAGCTGTAGTTAGATAGATTCGGCTTTAAGGATGACAAGATAAAGTAAGATACTGAACTATATTACAAAATACACTGCAACATACATTACATAGTACATATGACATATAAACAGCACACATCACACAAAAATGTAAATATATGTAAATAGTGTATATTATAGTTAGGATTATAAATTAATTGTATTATGGTGTGTATGTGTAACATGTGTGTGAATATGAAATATATATGTATAGCATACATGTAAATATTGTATATATGGTGTGTTTATATATATATATGTAAAAGTTAGGTAAGTAGATAATATTTATTAAGTTCTTTTTTTCCATTTGAATAAGTTCATTTAGTCAATTTAGAACATTATTTTTTGGTTACAATAATCACATTATTTCCCTCTCTACCCTTCACCCACTCTTCCCTCAGCCAACACGCAATTTCATTGGGTATTACTTGTGTCCCTGATGACGACCTATTTCCATGTTGTTGTTTACACTAGGATGTTCATTTAGAGTTTACATCCCCAACCATATCCCTTCGACACATGTATTCAAGCAGTTGATTTTCTTTGGTATTTTTATTCCCACAGGGTTTCCTCTGAATGTGGATAGTGATTTTTCTCATAGGTTCCTCCAAGTTGTTCAGGGTCATTACATTGCCACTAATGGAGAAGTCCGCTACATTTGATTATACCACAGTGTATCAGTATCTGTGTACAATGTTTTCCTGTTCCTGCTCCTCTCACTCTGCATCAATTCCTGGAGGTCTTTCCAGTTCAGTTTATCATTCCTTTCAGCACAATAGTATTCCATCACCAACATATACCACAATTTGTTCAGCCATTCCCCAATTGAAGGGTATCCCCTCATTTTCCAATTTTTTACCATCACAAAGAGCACAGCTATGAATATTTTTGTACATGTCTTTTTTTCTTATTATCTCTTTGGGGTACAAACCCAGCAGTGCTATGGCTAGATCAAAGGACAGATAGTCTTTTATCGCCCTTTGGGCATAGTTCCAAATTGCCCTCCAGAATGGTTGGATCATTTCACAACTCCACCAGCAATGAATTAATGTCCCCACTTTGCCACATCCCCTCCAGCATTCATTACTTTCCTTTGCTGTCATGTTAGCCAATCTGCTAGGTGTAGGTGACACCTCAGAGTTGTTCTGATTTTAATTTCTCTGATTATTAGAGATTTAGAACAGTTTTTCTTATGCTTATTAATACTTTTGATTTCTTTAACTGAAAATTTCCTATTCATGTCCCTTGCCCATTTATCAATTGGAGAATGGCTTGATTTTTTGTACAACTGGTTTAACTCTTTATAAATTTGAGTAATTAGACCTTTGTCAGAGGTTTTTGTAATGAAGATTGTTTCCCAATTTGTTGCTTCCCTTCTCATTTTGGTTACATTGGTTTTGTTTGTACAAAAACTTTTAAATTTGATATAATCAAAATTGTTTATTTTACATTTTTTGACTCTTTCTATGTCTTGCTTGGTTTTAAAGTCTTTCCCTTGTAATATTTATTGGGAAAGGAAATAGGATTGGAAAAATAGGGGATAACTTGAGGTTTGTATGGGGTTTCCACACCCTTCCCACATGTTTGACATGTATACTATTCTGTGTTCACCTAATTTACTTATAGTTTCCTTCTTTATGTTCAAGTCATTCACCCATTCTGAGTGTAGGGTGTGAGGTGTTGATCCAAACCTAATCTCTCCCATACTGTCTTTCAGTTTTCCCAGCAGTTTTTGTCAAATAGTGGGTTTTTGTCCCACTTTGGGACAATAAATTATAGAGTGTTAGGGTTTTAAATATCTGTTGTGGGTTAGAAGTAAGGTATTCCCTGTCCCCTTCCCTTCTCCCTTTAGATAATTAAACTTTTAAATTTATACATATATATATGGCTAGTTTGAATCCCTTCTTTTAATCCACATATAACAGGGCTACAAAGAAACGTAAAAGTCCTTGCTCTTGAAAAACTCTAGATCTAACTGAGGAGAGAATATACAAATAACTATGTACAAACAAGCTAGATAGAGGATAAATTAGGAAAAAATCAATAAAGAAAAAGCACTCAAGGCAAAAAAATTGGCTAGAGTTTATGCAATTCATGTCTTTATTATGTTTTAAGTTAAATTAATTTCTCTAACAATTTTAAATGACACAATTCTTGTTGCCACTCTGAAAAAAGCAAAGAATTATTTTTTTTAAATCACACCATTGAAATTTTACAGCTCTGTATGACAGAATAACAAAAAATTCCTCAATCCATACTGTACAACCATCCCAATTTATAGTAAAGGCTTCCTATTGAACGTGATATTTAACTGAGACTTGAAGAAAACCATAGGAACCAAAAGACTGAGATGAGGAGGAGAACAGTACAGTCATGGGTACAGCCAGTGAAAACATCTAATGTCCAGAAATGGATTGTCTTTTTCATTGAAAAGCAAGGAGTTCCAAGTTACTGAATCACAGAAAATTAGAAAGGTGGGGAGGGGGTTATTGAGGGAGAAGCCATATTATAAAGAGTTTTGAATGCCAAATTAAATTTTATATTTGGTCCTGGTGATAATGATAGGGAGACACTAGAGTTTATCCAGTAAAGGATTTATGAAACAATTGGACTCACCAGTTGGGAAAATCCCTTTGATAGCTGAATGGAAGAAATTGGGATGGCAAAAGACTTGTGTCAGGCAAATCACCCAGCAAGCTAGTGCAATAGTCCAAATGTTAGATGATAAGGGCCTGCACCAGAGTGGGAGTAGTGTCAAAAGAGAGAAAAAGGTGTGTATATGAATGCTGTTAGAAAGGTAAAAGTGACAACTATTGGCAACAGATTGGATATGATGCATGAGAGAGTGAAGAATCAGTGAAGGTTGACACCTCGATTGTAAGCCTAAGTAACTGGGAGGCTGGTAATATCATCAACAGTAATAGGAAAGTATGAGAGTGGAGATGGTTTTGGGGAAATTAAAATGAGTTCTGTTTTGGACATGTTAAATATGAGGGGGGAAAGGGGTTATTTTTCAAAGGGTTGGACTTGATTATTTAAGAGTGTGGTAGCCAGGAATTTAATAAATTCCAAAGTGATTTTATTTACAATTTATTTACAAAATGTAGAAAGGGTGAAGTAAGAAATCAGAGAGAGGATGAGGTAAGATATCTAGCCTAAACACTAAGTAATTGGACTTCCGCACTGAACACAGGGGCGGCCAAGCTGAACACAGGTGAGGTTGTACTGAGAACAGGGGTGGCCGCGATGAGCACAGGGCAGCTGCGTGGAACACAGGGGCGGTTGTGCAGAGCACAGGGGCGGTTGTGCAGAGCACAGGGGCCTCCTCTCTAAGAAACCTCTGAGGCTGGGAAGAACTAGTCTGGGGCAACCTAAATTCACAGAAAACCCACCCATATCACCCAGACCCCAGACCAAAAAGGAAAGGGGAATAAAACCACCAAAGGAATGGCTCACATGGCCCAAAATAAAGCCTCCAAAAGAAAGGGAAATAAGTGACTATTGAAAACTTTTATGGCGGGAGTACCCAAGGAAAAGAAGAGAAAGAGGATGAAATCCAAACAAAATCAAAACATGCCTCCCAAAATGGAAACTATCCACAAGTTCTGGAAGAACTCAAATTGGAGCTTATCCAAAACATGGAAACCTTCTGGAAAGAAAAATGGGAGAAAGAGATCAGCAGTCTGATAGACAAGACTTCACAATTGGAGAAAGAGCTGGAAGCATCTAATAGAAGGGCAGACAAAGCTAAAAATCAAAACCAGTCCCTAACGACCAGAATTATGCAACTGGAAGACAGTGAGCTTGCAAAACAGCAAGAATTAATAAAGCAAAGCCAAAAAATTAACGAATTAGAAGAAAACATAAAATATCTCACTGAAAAGGTCACAGACCAGGAAAACAGAGGAAGAGGAGACAACGTGAGAATTATTGATCTGCCCAAAAAACTTGAGATAAACATAAACCTCAATGCTAAACTACAAGAGATTATAGAAGAAAATTTCCCACATGTTCTGGAGCAAGGGGGCAAAATAGAAATAGAAAGGGTTCATGGAACACCCTCTATACTAAATCCCCAAAAGAAAACCCCCAGGAATGTAATCTCCAAATTCAAGAGCTTCCAAGAAAAGGAGAAAATCCTACAAGAAGCCAAGAAGAGGAGCTTCAGATATAGGGGGGCTCCCATAAGGATCACACATGACTTAGCGGCTAACACACTAAGAGACTGCAAAACATGGAACACGATATTTAGAAAGGCAAGAGAGCTGGGTCTCCAACCAAGAATCAACTACCCAGCAAAACTGACTATATACTTCCAGGGGAAAGTATGGGCATTCAACAAAATAGAAGATTTCCAAGCATTTGCTAAGAAAAGACCAAAACTTAGTGGAAATTTTGATATTTAATCACAGAAAGCAAGAGAAACATGAAAAGGTAAATATGAAAGAAAGGGAAAAGGAGATAAATCTTACCTTTTTCTTTAAGTCAAACTCACTTCTGCAAGGACTACACTTACATCAAATTATATATATTAATATGTGGGGGAAATGTATTGTGTAACTCTCAAAAATTGTATGCATCATAAGAGTAGTTAAAAGAATCATGCATAGGGAAAGATTGGGGCATCAAGAAGATTTGGTGAAAGGGGGGTAAAAGTAAGAAAAAGGGGGGGAATCATCGATAACACTAAAATTTACTTCAAGAAATGGGGGGAGGACTAAATAGAATGATCTTTCCCATACAAGGATACACATGGGAAGGGGAGGGGAAGAACTCTCATATGAGAAGGAGAGGAAGAGAGCGTGAAGTGGTATTACTTAAACCTAACTCTCAGTGATATCAACTCTGAGAGGGAAGAACATCTAGATCCAGTGGGATCCTGAATTCTATCTTATCCAACAGGGTAAGAATTAAAGGAAAATTAAGGAGGGGGAGAGGGGAAGGAGTATAAAAAGGGAGGGAAGGAGAGGGGGGAGGGGAAGGGAGCATAAAAAATGGTGGGGCTAGAAAGGGAAGCATATCAAGGGAGGGGACTAGGAGGACTGACCTAAAGTAAATCATTTTTCAAAAGGATATAGCTAAAGAAGAAAGGTCAGAACTAGGGGAAGATATCAAAATGCCAGGGAATCCACAAGCGATAATCATAACTTTGAATGTGAATGGGATGAACTCACCCATAAAATGTCGACAAATAGCAGATTGGATTAGAACCCAAAACCCTATCATATGTTGTCTTCAAGAAACACATATGAGGAGGGTTGATACTCACAAGGTTAGAATTAAAGGATGGAGTAAGACCTTTTGGGCCTCAACTGATAGAAAGAAGGCAGGAGTTGCAATCATGATATCTGACAAAGCCAAAGCAGAAATAGACCTGATCAAAAGGGATAGGGAAGGTAAATATATTCTGCTAAAAGGGAGTATAGATAATGAGGAAATATCACTAATCAACATGTATGCGCCAAATGGTACAGCATCCAAATTTCTAATGGAGAAACTAGGAGAATTGAAGGAGGAAATAGACAGTAAAACCATATTAGTGGGAGACTTGAACCAACCACTATCAAATTTAGATTAATCAAACCAAAAAATAAATAAGAAAGAGGTAAAAGAGGTGAATGAAATCTTAGAAAAATTAGAGTTAATAGACATATGGAGAAAAATAAATAGGGACAAAAAGGAATACACATTCTTCTCTGTAGCAGTCCACCCCTAGCTATGGGCAAGGGAAACAGTATGTACAGATTGTCTTAGAAGAGAGCATGCTCAATCTTGAGCATGCTCAGTCTTGCGTTTGGCTAGGAAAGCCTCTGACCCTTGACCCCAGCTTATCCCATGTTAGGGACATGAACAGGCAGTTCTCAGCCAAAGAAATCAAAACTATTAATAAGCACTATTAATAAGAGACTGCAAAACATGGAACACGATATTTAGAAAGGCAAGAGAGCTGGGTCTCCAACCAAGAATCAACTACCCAGCAAAACTGACTATATACTTCCAGGGGAAAGTATGGGCATTCAACAAAATAGAAGATTTCCAAGCATTTGCTAAGAAAAGACCAAAACTTAGTGGAAATTTTGATATTTAATCACAGAAAGCAAGAGAAAAAGTGCTCTATATCTCTTATAATCAGAGAGATGCGAATTAAAACAACTCTGAGGTATCACCTCACACCTAGCAGATTGGCTAACATGACAGCTATGGAAATTAATGAATGCTGGAGGGGATGCAGCAAAGTAGGGACACTAATTCATTGCTGGTGGAGTTGTGAATTGATCCAACCATTCTGGAGGGCAATTTGGAACTATGCCCAGAGGGTGATAAAAGACTGTCTGCCCTTTGATCCAGCCATAGCACTGCTGGGTTTGTACCCCAAAGAGATAATAAGGAAAAAGACTTGTACAAGAATATTCAAAGCTGCACTCTTTGTGGTGGCCAAAAATTGGAAAATGAGGGAATGCCCTTCATTTTGGGAATGGCTGAACAAATTGTGGTATATGTTGGTGATGGAATACCATTGTGCTAAAAGGAATAACAAAGTGGAGGAATTCCATGGAGACTGGAACAACCTCCAGTAAGTGAAGCAGAGCAAAAGGAGCAGAACCAGGAAATCATTATACACAGAGACTGATATACTGTGGTACAATCGAAGTTAATGGACTTCTCCATTAGGGTCAATGCAATGTCCCTGGACAATCTGCAGGGATCTAAAAAACACTATCCACAAGCAGAGGACAAATTGTGGGAGTAAAAACACCGAGGAAAAGCAACTGCTTGACTACAGGGTGAAGGGGATATGACTGAGGAGAGACTCTAAATGAACACTCTAATGCACATACCAACAACATAGAAATGGGTTCGAATCAAGAACACATGTGATACCCAGTGGAATCATGTGTTGGCTATGGGGGGGGGGGGGGAAGAAAAGAAAATGATCTTTGCTTCCAATGAATAATGTTTGGAAATGACCAAATCAAATAATGTTAAAAAAAACACTAAGTAATTTACTCCCTACCCCCAGGCAGGGAAAGATTGTTCTTAACTGGAGGGGCCTCGGCCCTTATAGCTGAGGCCCTGAGGATGCAGGGAATCTCTCTCAAGAGGATAGATCTCTCCTGAGGTTAGTCTTTTCTGAATATCCAGCAGTTAAGAGTCAGCTTTTCACTCATCACATGTCAGTCTAAAGGAACAGGGTCTCAGGTCCAGTCAGATCCTTCTGACCCTCTTCACCAGCCTCAACTCAAAAGCATGAAGAATTGAACTCCTTTCAGGAAGTTGTCACTCCCTTTTAAAGATATTTTCTCTTGCACCACTTCCTGTGCCTTCCCCTAATTCTAGGTCTACCAATCACAGTTGACACTGCTCTAAGATTGCCCAGAAGGCAGTCAGTCGATTCTGATTCATCACCCCACTATCGCACTTGTGGATCACAGACCTTCCACTCAATGATTAAGTGAGATGTTTATACTTTTGGTGATTAGATCTAAAAATGGGCAGATCTTCATACTCAACTTTTAAGTAGAGTGTTTACACTTTAGGGGATTAAAATCTAAAAATAGGCCTGGATTACAATATAAATCTTCACAATTGGGGAGAATTAATTTATTTCATTTTTACAATCAGGGGAGAGTTAAATTTAATCTTCCCATGAGTTTAAGATGTCTATTGGACATCCATTTTAAGACATCTAATAGGCAGCTAAAGATACAATACAATACAATGACTCTTCATTGTCTCATGAACCACATCCAAGCTGTTGGCAATGCTTGTCAATTTTACCTTTATAACAGCTCGCATATACATCTTCTCTCCTTTGACACTTTTACTACTTGATGCAGGCCCTTATTAACTAACACTTGGACTTATTGTACTAGCTTGCTGGGTGGCTTGCCTGACACAAGCCTCTTCTCATCTCAGTTTCTTCCACTCAGCTATCAAAGTGATTTACCTGAAGGGCAAGTCCTACTCTGTCATACACTCCCTTCTCATTATACTCCTCTGATTCTGTCCATCAGCAGAAAGATTAGTGTTGAATAAGTAGATCTGAAAAACTTCAACACAATTTAATTGAAAACATGGGAACTGATGTAGAGAAGTAGTATAGAGGGAGAAAAGAAGAGAGACTAGACAGAAACCTAGGGATCATTCACTTTTATGAGCATAACTTAGATAAAGATCCAGTAAACAAGGCTGAGAAAGATCAGTCATATACTGTATGACGTTAGTCATACAGGTAAGAGGAAAACCAAGATTGAGCAGTGTGACAGAAACCTAAAGAGAAAAGGTATCAAGGAAAAGAGGGCAAATTATAGTGTGAAAACCTGCAGAAATATGATTGAGAAAATGCCATTAGATTGAGCAATAAAGACATCATTGGTAATTTTGGGGAGATCAGTTTTGGTTGAATGATGCATTCAGAAGCCATACTATTGAGATTTGAGAAAAGTGTAAAAAAGGAAAGGAAGTGAAGGCATCACTTATATATGGCCATCTCAAGGAATTTACCCAAGAAAGGAAAGATAAATATGGGACTAGCTTTTGCTAGTGAAGTCATATGTATGGAAGGCTTTTCAAGGATAGGAGAGACATGGACATGTTTGTTGGCAGTTAAAGAATCATCCATCAAGTAGACAGGGAGAGATTAAGAATGAGGGGCCATAGAGGGAGAGATGTAATGGGATTACTTGTACAGGTAAAGGGGCTGGCCTAGGCATGGAAGATCTCATGAGACATGGGTAATATAATGATTATTCTTGAGATGGTATTTATTGGTCTAAAGGAGGCTGTTATTGGTGAGCAGGTGAAGTGATGAAAGGTAGAAGTCTAGTTAAATTGATTCTTACTGTGCTCACACACTCACTCTTCCTGGGTCATGATACAAGGGATTTAGCTTAGGAATATGTGGTTCCCCAATGATAAGTAGGTAATGGGGAGTTGAAGGGAAGTCTCCTCTATCAGATGATGGAAGGGATACACCCAAATTCCCATTCACAAACCCACCAGGAAGACAAACCTCCCAAGTCCGTTCACCCAGCAGGGGAGGGGTCCTGACTAGCACTAGCAATGGTAGGTCAGCACCATAGAGGAGAGTTCCCTCAAAGCTCCTTTGAATAAACCTCTTTGATGATATCTGACTGCAATTAATAGATATTGGATATTGATAGTGGGGAGTTGGATAGAGTAGAAGGGTCCCTATTTTTCTAAGGCCCAAGAGGTCCTTGGTTCTGGCTGCTGCAAGGCAAGACCAGAATTTCACATCCCCTTTCCGCTATCTCTCACACTAAATATAATACTAGAAGGGTCAAGGAATAAGTAGAGCAGATGGGAGAGGGTTTAGCTCTCTGGCCAAGATTCCAAAACCCTATGGGTCCGAAGAGATCTGACACTCTTGGTAGATGTTAACAGGGGCACTGATACATAGAAACACTCTAGTCTCAGAGCTCATCCTGCTTCCTGACACCTTGATATCCAAGCTCAAAAGTCCAGAATCCCTCTGAGCTCTCTCAGGTCATCTTTCTTCTCCCATGATCCTTTGTTATCAACAGTCTTCGTCTGTCAATCATCTCTTCTTCCAATGTTCCATCCTTACCTTTGTAACCTGCTCTTACAGTAAGTAAAGATGGAGATAGTGACCAAAAGTATCATAGTGATATGAGATGAGAGGAGAAAAGGGGGAAACTCTCAATAAATTGATTCAATTTTTTCAGTAATATAAGATGAAATTCTTAGCTGAGAAGTTTAGAGAAGAAACCACTGACAGTTTGAAAGATTTAGTGGCATGAAAACCTAGAGAGAAAAAGATGTCAAGGGAAAGAGATGATTAACTGTTAAAACCTGCAGAGACAACAAGGATGAGGACTGAGAAAAAGTCATTAGATTTGGCAATTAAGAGATTATTAGTAACTTTGAAGAAAGCAATTTCAATTGAATGATGAGATCAAAAGGCCTACTAAAAGAGTGAGAGAAAAGTAAGTGGAGGCACCAATTGTAGATGCTTTTCTGCAAGAAGCTTAGTCACAAAAGGGCAGAGAGATATGGGACAATAGCTAGCAGGGAGAGAATGATCAAGTGGGTATTTTTAAAAGATTAGAGAGATATGGGCACATTTGTAAAAGCAACCAGAAAGAAGACAATAAGAAAGTAAGAATATCAAGGAAATAGAGATGGGGTTATTTGTGCATATGGAGGGATTTGCCTTGGTTAGACCAGCTCATTATGTAAGACAAGGAGGAAAACAATAGTGGTAGATGGCATCTCAGAGATGTGAGATGAAGGGAAGGGGAAAGGAGTGAGCTCTCAGTGAATAGCCTCAATTTTTTCAGTAAAAGATGAGGAATTAAAAAATATTATGTCAACCTAAAAAACACAGAACCACTAAAGTAATCAGAAAGAACAAATCTTTAGTATGGACAAGGAAGACAATACTCTTGTGTAAGAGTAAGAAATTAGAGCATTATTCTCAAAGTAATAGTTAATATCTAAGATAGTAAAGCTGTTCCCCACACTCGGCCCCCCCCCCCCATCAAGCTACAAGATTACACCACCCCCACCCTTGTCCCTGTAGGACAAAAGGACACTTTTCCTTGGGGGGATTCCAAAACTTGACCTCTTCTTAGACCCTTTTGTCTCCAGAGTTTCTCTCAGGAGACTGATCACATCTGGCCTCCCCCAGGCAATTCAGCCCTGAACTCCTCCTCTCATACTATAATATTCCTGTACTTTATTTCTGAATTAAAACCTCTGTCTCTAACCATTGTAAAAATGTTATAATCACTTCAGGGAGGTTTGATTGTATCAGGATTCTCCTATTAATAAGGGATTTTTCTGTGAATTTTGGGGCATTCTGTCTTGGGTCAATGACTTGAGGCTATGACCCACATTTTCTCATAAATTCTGGGGGGAGTTTGTCTTAGTCAATGACTTGAGACAGTGCCTCCCCTTCTCCATTTCTCTCTTTCAATAAAGCATTATATTTTATTTATTCTTGTTTTTTTAATTTGAAAAAATGTATTTAAGTAATTAATTCAGAATATTTTCCCATGGTTATATGATTCATGTTCTTTCTCTCCCCTCCTCCCAATACCCTCCCATAGCCAACAAGAAATTCCACTGGGTTTTACATGTGTCATTGATCAAGACCTATTTCCATATTGTTAATATTTAAAGTATTATATTTTAAGTGATGGTTCTCCTGATCATATTTTTGAATAGTGGTTAAAGAGGGTGTACTTTGAAATTTTTAGGGTTCCTTCAATTTCCACTTCACATACTCTGATCACCCACTACACAGAGCCAGGTGCTGATGCTACAAAGAGATAAGGCTCTGGGACTCTGGGAACAATGTCTTCAGGAAAAAAATAAGATAACTGCCTGATCTGTTAGTTGTCATTTATTCATCGAATATACCTCCTCATTATTATCTATTACAGTATATGGGTGGGGTGGTATAGTTGAGGGGAATTGGAATAAATAATAGGGCAGTAGAGCATGAAGAATAAGCTCTGAATAGGATGGGGGTGTGAAAGCATAACCAAGGGATACTATGCTAATCATCCAGGAATAGGTTCAGGCAGGTTTTCATTTTCCATAAGGGTTTGGCCTGAGGGTAATGTGTTCTCAGGACCTTAGGTAATTCTGGCTAGAGGAAACATGCTGGAAGCTAAAGAAAAGGTGTCAATTTCCCTTCTTGTGGCAGAAAACCAGTATGAAGACATTACAGAACATACTTACTTCTCTTCCTCCCCAAAAGAGGAAGAGTTTAATGCTTAGTGGAATGATGTTTTTCCTTTGGAAACCAGGCAGAAGACCTGGTATGATGGAATAGCATTTTCTCTTCTTTTCTTTCCTCAAAGGCAGGAGACTGGTACATGATGTAATGTATATTTTTCCTCTTGCCATTCATCCTTCTAAAAACATCCCCTTGTAAGAATTTATAATTTAGGTTTTATGCCAATATGAAAGTTCTAAAGTAATATTGTGGTCTCCAATTTAAAAAATTAACTCAAGTCATGAGTCTGTTAACCACTCTTAGCAATTTAGTTTAATAGAGATATAGTAAAAGAAAGAAATGTAGGAAGGAAGTAGAAAGTATTGCCTAGCTAGATACCCTATAATTTCTGACCAAAGAAGTCCAGCTCACCACCCTGAAAGGGCTCTCAATTCCTGGTCTACATGTGGAGTCGCTGTAGTCTCTTAAGCCAGAAGTCCCAGTAGTGTCTTCAGCAAGGGTTCCACCAACACAGCCTCCTTCAGAAAAGGAAGGCCTCTCCAGAACCAATGTCTCCAGAAGCCAGGAAAGGACGGCCAGCTACTCACCCAGCAAGCTGATGCAGGATCCAGGGAAGGAAAATCCTCCTTGAGTCCAGCTCACTGATGCAGACTGTCCAAAGACGAACTCCAAAGGAGAAGAATTTCAAAGGAGACGTCTCTTGGACAATGTAGCTGACCAGCAGCTACAAGATATTCTTGTATGGGTTGACCACTTGAAAGGGAAGCTGGGGACTGAGGGAATACAAGTGGAAGGGTTTAAGCTTAAGGTGGGGAAGACATAGAGAGGGAAAAGAGACACTTTTTTAGGATTCATCAGTATAGCATCAAGCTTGTGTTGTCTTGCTCTGATGGTGTAGAGCCCCTGAAGACAGACAGACTGGATTTTATTTGGGTTTCAAGGAATGGAGGTTGGCAGGTAGTAAATCAAATAGGTGAAAATTAGCAGAAAATTTAGCATCATATTGGTAATCAATGACAAGATAAAAAAGCCACATCCTAAGACAATGGGGTAGCCAACACCCAGACCAGAAGTTCATTTCATCTTCAGCACACTGGCCCTATCTCATACAAATGCTAATTGAGTGCCTTTGACATTACAAAGAAGCTGTAGAAATTGCTGGCCAGCCTTCTGGACTGCAGATGTGGGGAGGGGTTTGAATACCATAAGATTTGAGCTCTAATTCAGTTCAAGGATCCAGATCAATTGTATGAAATATTAGAAATATATCCATACGTCTGGTACATGAGCACTTTGCTCATTAGTCAGCTTTTGAATACATCTTTAATACTTTCATGATTCATATATATCTGGAACCCTACAAAGAGGAAGTTTAGGACTTTTTATAGTCCTTTTTTCACATCACTTCCTGTCCCTTCCCCACTTTGCAGGAACTAATCACAAATTTCAATTTGCATAGCACTGCCCTGGGACAGGGCACACTGTGGCCTCTAGAGTTGTCACCCACTCTAACAAGTGACTTGCACACTCTCTTACTTAGTGTCAAGTAGGGGTACTTTAAGTTCTTGATTTAATTAGATAAAAATAGGCAAGGGGAGAGTTAATCCTATCTTCATACCCTCTTTGAAAGTATGGCCTAACCATACTTCCAAATCACTATTGTGAACCCAGGTTAACAATTTTAGAGTCATTATTGACTTTTCCTTCTCCCTCAATGCCTATTTATAATTAGTTCCCACATCTTTCAGTCTTATTGTCAAAAATGGCTCTTGTTATCTACCTTTTCTCCACTCAAACAGCATCTATTGTAATTTAGGCCATAATTAATTGTTGCCTAAACTATTATAGCCTGCTAATTGGTCTTCCTGGCTTCTTCCCTTTATAATGAATCCTCCATACAGCTGAAAAATTGATGTGTCCACTTTGTTTATGAAACCCCCCAAGTTTGCCCCTGTGCCTTGGGAACTTTTCTTAAGGGAAGTCCCAGACTGACCTTGTCTTAGATGGAACAATAAACCTTAAAGTACCCATTGATCTCAGCTTACAATTAGTAGTATAATCAAAATTCTTAAGTATCTTTTTGTCTTATAAGTTTCTCCCATTGTATCAGAGGCCTTTCCAAGGAGTCCAGTCCTTGACTGGAACCATCCTTGCCTTGTATCCATTGTAAAGCATCAGCCTCTCCCAGGTAGAACAGACTGTGGAAGAGAGAAATTGAGAAGCATGCAAAAAGGCAGAAGCAGTAGCTGAGTGATGACCTGTCAGTCAAACGAGAGGGTTCTATTTGGAATGTTACCGGGAGAAACAGTTGGATGCAAAAACCAACTGCTGGCTGGACTCTGTGTGGCTTGTATGAGGGAAGAAGGAGTTTTCCTCTCTTGGACTTTGGAGACTCAAGTTGAAGGAAGTCTTGTGACTTTGAAGGCAAAAGAAAGGACAAAAGTCCAGATATCTCTCTCTGACTTGTTCTGTTGTGATAGAGACTGAAATTCCAGACCTATCAGCCATTTCTCTCAATTGAACTACATTCCAACATCCTCCAACCTAAGACTCATTGTAGTATTAAGGAAATCCTCAACCCTCTTACCTCCATTCCTTATCCCTTCCTGTCATCCCCAAATAAACCTCTTACTTAATATAAAGAAGAGAAAGAGTATTTCATTTGAAACATCATAAACTCACCCCTGAGTTGGTTTAGAGAAAACCAGAAGAAGAAGAAGGAAGGGGGGAGGGGAGGAAATGGGAGGAAGAGAGGGAGGAAGAGAGGTATAGAGGGAGGAGGGAAAGACTGAAGAAAGAAGATAAGTGCCTGATCTGTTAGTTATCAATTACCAATCAATATAGTCCTTTATTATTATTTATTATAAGACCCTCCTTCCCATGTGTCCATTGTAAAGCCTATCAATCAAACCTTCCTGTGCTTTATTTCCCCAAAAGGTATATAAGACCCCAAGTTCTTTAGCTCATTGGAAATCTCCTTTCAAGGTGCTTTTTCCCAGAAACACTGTTCCCAGAGTCCCAGAGCTTTGTAACTATTTTTGTGTTTTTCAAGGTTGACAGTAGACATACATATATATCTAATCAAATCACCTTGCCATTGAAAAATATTCAGTGACTTTCCTATTGCCCCAAGGATAAAATACAACATCCTCTACCTGACATTAAAATTCCTCCAAAATCTGGCTACCACCTACCGTTCCAGGTTCATTTGATATCACTCTCTTTTCCATACTCTCTCCTTCAGTCAAACTGGCTATTTCCTGTCCATGACATTCCATTTTCCACCTCCATGACTTTGTACAATAGTCCTCAAAATCTAGAATCATTCTCCCCTCCAACCTCTTGCCATTAGAACACCTACCTTCTTTCAAAACATAGATTCAGAACAACTTCCTCTATAAGGGTTTTACTCATTCACCCTCCTCTAGTTATCACTCTCTCTTAAAATAAATTTGTCACCTTATACTTCAGTGAAAAAATGTATGCCATTCACCAGGAGCTTCCCCTTCTCCCTCCACCTTCTCTCATATAAATCTGACATCTTTCCTCACTATTTCCTCTTTTATTCTGGTCTCAGATAAAAAGGTGGTCCTCCTGTCCAAAGTTAATCCATCCATATTCATACTTGATCCCACATCCTCCCAAGTTTTCCAACTGAAAGTAACATCATCCCCATTGTTCTTTCTTGCTTCTCATTCATCTCTCCCACCAATCCTTTTCTATTAATTTTTAGGGTTCTACCATTCTGCTACCAAAGCTTGCAAACTTCTTATCATCCTCAAATTCTCACTCACCTTCATTCCACAAATCCAATCCATTGCCAAATCTTTTCATTTCTGTTTTGATAGCAACTCTTACCTGAACTATAAAATAATCTTTCACTGGTCTCTCTTTCTCAAGTATTTCTCCACTTCAAACCATTCTTTATGAAGCTGATTTTTCTAAATAAATCTTACCATATTATCTCATCCCCTTTAATGAGTTCTAAAGGCTTCTTGTCATCTACACCAGAGATGACAAACTCTCAGCCTAATTGCAGTTATAAAATTCCCTAGTACAGCTAGAATTAACAGAAATATAATGGGACAAGAAACACACCAATCTTATGTAGTTTTAGGAATCAAAATTCATATGGCACATTTTTCATTAGTGCAAAACTACTCTTAGCAAAAATCCCAATGTAGAAGTCACCTGACAAGAGCTTAAAGAGAACCAATATCAATTCAAAAGGAACAAAATTTATAGCATTTCATCACAACAGCCTTCTTCTGTAATCCAATTTAGTTTAAGAAAAAATTATTGAGTGCCTAAGTATAAGGCATAGAAGTTAGTGCTGGAGATTCAACAACAAAATTAAAAAGTACCTGTCTTTAAGGGGTTCACATTCTAAAGGAAATGTATTAACATTTATATAGAGAAATATGTAGGTAAATAAATTCAAAATAACTTGAAGAAAGAGCACTAACAACTACAGGTATAGGAAAACCTCACATGGAAGATAATTTTTTTCTCTGTGACAATAAACATTTGAAGCATTAAAGGGACATTACTATTGTGGTTATAAATACTTAATGAACAATCTAAAAGAAAGTTATGAGTAGTATATCAAATTACACTTTTTCCCCCAACACATTTTGTTGTTGTTGTTGAAAGAACAGAAGGGGGAAAAAGTTGGAAACTACTGTCTAAGGAAATGGAACCCAAGATGAGCTTTGAAAGAAGGTCAGAAAAAGTGGTAAAAGGAGAATGCATTCCAGGCACATGGTGGGGAAGAGTATGTGCAAAAGTAGGAGCTGAAATATTCATTTGGGAGAACTGCAACTATACCAATTTTACTTGGTTAGAGAATATCAGAATGAGAATAAAAAGTCTGGGAAAGTAGACTAAAGCCAGATAGGGAATGGTGTTAAAAGCCATGCAGAGCATATGATATGTTAATGTTCTATCTGTGAACAATGATTTCATCCATGTGGGGACTTCCCTGTGTGGAAACTTCCCCTCTTAATTCAGACACAGACTGACAACTTTTCTGTGACTTTAAAGAGTTGCCCTGGAGCAATGATGATTTAAATGACTTGTTTAATCTATGTCAGAGGCAGGATTTAAGTATTTTCACTCCAAAGCTGGACTTCAAGTCACTATCAAAACATGTAAATATAAAAAAAAGTAGAATATAAATGCAATAATTCCAACCTGCCTATACAGTACTTTAAAATTTACAATGCACTCTGAGAGGAAGAACTAGAAGAGCTAAATTACACAGTTGTGTATATATATACATGAAAACTAAGAGTGACCACTCCATCAGCTTCTATCTTCCTCTCTCCCTATGAATCTAGTCTGGACATCTTTAGCTACTTCCTAAAAATAGAGAGGAAAAAGAGTGATCTGCTCTGATCCCCACCCTGGCCATCTACATGACATCTAAACACATGTTCTGCCTAAGCAAGTCTGAATTTACGTTTAGGTAACCTGCTTTGTGTTCTTTCCTAATCTTAGATGAATAATGAATAAGAAAAAAATGGGCACAAGCCTGCCGAAGACAAATTTATTGACTAAATTATTCTAATCAAAAGTACCTCTGCTTAGAGAGAGCAATCTAGTTATTGTGTAATAAGCATAGCTTTGTGGACAGTATGATATAGTGGATTGAGAAGCAGGGATGGAATGAAGAAAAACAGGGTTTGAGTTCTGCCTCTAGCAGACACATCACCATTCAATTTTTTAGTGTCCCAAGCAGTTCTCTTTAAGACTATAAAATGCAGAGAAGATGTTTATCTTTAATAGTAAGGAAGCTCTTTCCTAAGGGCTACCTAGATCCTGTCCAAAAAGAAAAAAATAGCACAATTCTCCTCCCATATGCAGGTAGAGAACATCCAAATTAAAAGTGCAGACTGGGGCAGCTGAGTGGTTCAGTGGTAAGAGAGGCAAAGCTGCAGGTGGGAGGTCCTGGTTTCAAGTCTAGCCTCAAACACTTCCCAGCTATGTGACTTTAGGTAAGTCACTTAATCCTAATTGCCTAACCCTTACTATTCTTCAGCCTTAGAATGGATATGTAGTATCAAGTTAAGGGTTTTTTTAAGTTCATTTTATAAAGTAAACATAGAGATTGCATGCAAAAATATAGCACATAGCACATGTATCTGTTGGGGGGACTTGAGGTGAACCCCAGGTTTGGGTCAAGTAACCTTTGCAATCATGCAAGATTCCAAAGAGGGGAAAATAGCATGGGACCCTGGGTTTCCCTTGGATACCCCAAACCTCAGAAGTGTTTCACGTCAAACAGAAAGCAGAAAAATTCCTTTCCTTCCTTGCATTCTTGTTAAGGCTGAGGAAAAGGTGACTCTGGGCATCAGAAACTAACATTAAGGAAGCCCCCTAAGAGAAATATTCCCCTTGGATTCTCCCCTAGATTTCTAGATGGACACAGATATATACATCTTCCAGTTATGCTCTGATACCATCAGGCTTGCATCTGGGACATCTACTTGTCCCCTAAACTATGCCTGGCCACCCTGTGTCCTCAGGACACAAAATATCACTTTAGCCTCAGTCAGATAACAAACATCCCCTACTTCTGCCTAACCTCATTCCATTCCATCATCCTTTTTCTAGTCAGTAGCCCATGTTGTCTAAAAGATATCAAAGACCCAGGACTCATCCCCTCCAGGAAGTAGTGCTCCACCTGCACTGTTCTCCTGGCCATTTCAACATGAATACCAAATTAATAAATTTCTCTTTTTATTTCTAAGCTAAGTGACTTTTCTTTGAAGTATACACAACTGGAGCAGCAAGTCTCAGAAGACAGATTTGCTCTATCCTATTCTAGCAGCATTCTTTCTGAGGCTAGGTGAATCTTAAGTGGGTTCCCCAACTCTCAGGAAGGTATTAACATAAAGTTTCCTCTTCATTCAAGTATTATTCTATAACCTCTCCTGATAGACCTTTATCTGGTATCAACTGACCATTTATAATGATGAATAGATCTTTTTGGAACCCATTGTCTGTTTAACTTTTGCTTAACTTGCTTTTTACCTTTCCCTGGCCTCATCCCTCTGTCTCAATGTGGTTGTGAAGTATCATGTTCAGAGTACCTATTATTCTCAAGAATTATTATATTGGCCAGGAGATTACCCAATTTGCTTCTCACTATTGTCTGTTCTTGACTTTCCATGGAATTCAAAATCATATACTTCTTCTGTCCAATGATCACAGAGCTTCCTTGAGAGCCTGAGGTCTCGTCACCTGGATTATCCTACTAAGTGTTCTGTAATATCCCTCCCTAAGACCTACCTTATCCCTTCTTCTGGAATTTCCTTCTGGAAATTCCATTTTGTGAAGAGGTTCAGGTGGACTTGCCTTCATTCCCCTCCTACCTCCATTCCTGACTTTCTAGACTTAAAAACTGTGGCCAAAAAAAATTGGGGGGTTGCTGGGAGCCATCAGGCCATGACACCTTGACAGAGTCACACATGGTAGCTAAGGAGGCCACAGAGTGGCCCTTGGCAAGATGTAATTGTCCATTCAATTCCCTTTGTATAACTTCTCTCATCAATGCCCCTTACCTATGGAATTGACATGATTATTATTCCCCCTAGTCTCAGAAAGAATAATGCAAGAGCAAAATACCTGTACCCTAATTCCCCAAAACATCACCAAAAATTCAGACCCTCAAACCCAATCCCAAAAGACTATCATAGGTTAACTTTTATTTAGGTACATAATTCCCAGTAAAACGGCAGTTACAGGCCAAGCCCAGAACTTTCCCACTCACAGAAACCTATTCTCATGAAGCCAATACACAAATCAATCATAAAGGCCCATACAAAATGTACAAGTACACCAAGCTTCAATATGCCTCAGTGACTCGACTTTAAAAACCAGTAACTCAGAAACTCACTAGTAAAACCCTGAAAAATGATCAGTCTAATATATTAAATTTGAATTGTGTTCCTAGTACCCCTCAACCTCAATGATACGATTGTTGAATTGTCTTTTAAGAACTGTTGATTAATTATTCCATCTTATTAAAAGTAATAAGTAATTTTCCTTGATTGTTTGTAAGCTCAAAACTTCTCACAGAGTAATAAGAAAATTAAGCCACCTGTCACAAAATCATTTATCATGTGTGGAAACTTTATGCTGTCTATAATCACAATACAAGACTATAGAATGTTAATCAAGTGATTTGTTAAAAGTTAATGGATCACTTTTCCAATTATCTCTCTTTGGACATGTGTGTTGGATAATATATCTGTGTGCCAAGAAAATGGGTATAAAAATAAACACCAGGCTGGGGATGGCAGAGCAGCTATCAGATACAAAGCAGTCCCATTGCTGTAATAATTAAGCTATCTTCTGTTTGTTTTATTTTCTTGACTGATCATTCGCCACCTGTCGGGAACTCCTGGAGTCATGAGTAAGGCTGAACCTTGCCCGTGGCGGGGGGTGGGTGGGTGGGGTGGGTGGGGTGGGGTGGTGGGAGGGGGAATAGAGAGGAGGGAACTGAGTGACTCAGTGGATTAAGAGCTGTAATATGGAAATCACTTTAAAAGACTGATATATATTAATTTAAGGTCGCCAAGGAATTCAGCTATGTAATTCCTAAATGAAAACTCAAGTCAGCTGTCAACCTTTTTATGGTGTTTTAATTACAAATAGGAGGAAGAAAAGTATTAGAGGGAAAGAGAGAGGTGGGGAAAAGGGAGAGAAGGAAATAGGGCTTAAATACCCACTCTGCTTAAGCTGAGCCAAAGGCCCAAGGCCCTGGATAGCCAAGGCAAAGAAAAAAGATCAGTCCCTATCACTCACGTGACCAAAATGGAGAAACAGTCTGTGGGCTCCTCCACTCCAAACACCAGGCTCCAACAACCACCACACTTCTTCCCTCCACACAGGAAGTCCCCAGAACTCCTGAGCTGTCCTCTACCTCACTTCCTGTGTCTCACCTGTACCAATGGTGGCTCTAGCTTAACCTAGGACCACCCAGATGTCTGTCCTTTTTGCACATGTCAGTTGAAGGCCATATTCTCAAATAATTAAATCTTGAGTTTTGCTGCAGCCCTGCCTGATCTTATTACCCTGAGCAGGGTGGAGATTGTAGTTTCCAAGACCTGATTCTGTTATTCCAAGTATCTCTATTGTTATTGATCAGGAAATAGCTAAATCCCATATTCTAAAGAATTATCTGAATAGGATTGAATAGTTTTGAAATTCACAGAGCCAGACCCAGAGATGGGAGGTCCTGGGTTCAAATCTGGCCTCAGACACTTCCCAGCTGCGTGACCCTGGGCAAGTCACCTGACCCCCATTGCCTAGCCCTTACCACTTTTCTGCCTTGGAACCAATACACAGTATTGCTTCTAAGATGGAAGGTAAGGGTTTAAATAAATGAATAAGTAAGAAAACAAATAAATAAATAAATAAAAAGAGTGGCCATATTATGCTAGGTACTTTTGTTCCCTTTCCCTCTTTTCCCCACTTTTCAAGTACTTTTTGTGTTCTCTTCCCACATAAGAAAAGAAGCTCCCTGAAGGTCCACTATCTTTGTTTATACTTGTATTTGTGTCTCCATTATTTTTAAGAAATAAAGACAACTCTGGGCCATAATTTTGAGCTGAAAACTGATTTTATTCATTGGTAAATACAGTCAGTGATCTCATCACACCCAGTCTATGACAAAAGACATCTTGTGAATGTTCACTTTTTTTTAAACCCTTACTTTCCATCTTGGAGTCAATACTGTGTATTAGCTCCAAGGCAGAAGAGGGGTAAGGGCTAGGCAATGGGGGTCAGGTGACTTGCCCAGGGTCACGCAGCTGGGAAGTGTCTGAGGCCAGATTTTAACCTAGGACCTCCCATCTCTAGGCCTGGCTCTCAATCCACTGAGCCACCCAGCTATCCCCCACATTTGTTTTTGTAATCTTTTGACAGTTGATACAAATCATTGATTAGCAAAACCAACCTATTCAAAGTATGTTGGCTAATAGGTGATAAATTCGAGTACAAGATCCAAGCATTTTATTATCTAATAACTAATACCCTCTGACAGTAATTTTTTTACGTATTGGATCCAAGGCAGAAGAGTGGTAAGGGCCAGGCAATGGGATTTAAGTGACTTGCCCAGGGTCACATAGCTAGGAAGTGTCTGAGGACAGATTTGAACTCAGGATCTCCTGTCTCTAGAACTGGCTCTCAATCCACTGAGCAATCCAGCTGTCCCCTGACAGTAACTCTAAAAAAAAAAAATACATAAAGATAAATAGTCATCTCTCTGAGTCATAAAATTTGAAAACCCTATTATTGACATAAATTTCTAGAAAAGCAAATATTAGTAATAAATTCTTATTTTTACAATTGACTCTACAATCACTTCTGTTATCGTTATCCAGAATCAGGATTTAGTCAAGCTTTGTACTTTACATTTCAAAGTTGATAACAGGAGTTCTTAAGCTAAAACTCTTATCTATCACTGTTTATACACAGTTACTAGGACTACCCTTTCTAACATCTTAGTTACAGATATGGCCTAAAAGTTAATATGAGATGACTTGATTTTATAATAAATGATATAAAATCAATAAATACAATTTCATTTTTCCAGCCTAACACAGTACTTGACACAGTAAGTGCTTAATGAATTCTTATTTCCTTCCTTCCTTTCTTCAAGTATTTTTAACTTGAAAGTATGACTATAGGATTGTCCTCCTTTAACTAATCTCTTAGGAAAGCAATGTATATATTATGCTGTATAAGACTATGTTCCTATCTTCTGAAACTCCAAAGCACAACAGTCTGTTGTTTTCCTAGTGCATGTATTGAAGACAAGATGCTTCCCAATGGATCACCCACACCCATTCCTACACACAAACTTTTGCTGATTAACATAGGTACAAATGACACTACTAGAAGGAAATTGAAGACTTGGACAAGTTTATGAAATATGAGTGAGAAACTAAAGATCATCAGGCACGATATTTTTTTCCTCACTCTTACCAATTGAGGCAAAAAAAGATAGAAAAGTTATCTTAGGAAGAGATCATCTAGCTAAAAAGATGGTATATGAGAATAAGATTTGGATTTCTAGATTATGGTTAGTAATATAGGGTTGACTGATTACTGGCTGGAGATGGAATATACCTAACAAAGGCTGTTAAGAATGTTTTTGTCGACTTCCGGGTAAGCATGGCTGCAGAGTAGACGAGGCTTGCTTCCTCTCCTCAGACCAAATGACACAGATGACCTCAAAAGACCCCCCCCCAAAAAAAAAACAACCATCCTCATAAGAACGGAGGGACCCCACACTAAGGTGCAGCACTGAAGGTAGGTGGGATTCTGGCATTTCCACAATATAAGGGAACAAAAAGCTGACCTACCCTCCCCCACCTACCACACCAATGGAGCCAGAGTTAAATTCAGCACTGGCCAGAATCAACAAGTGAGGGAGGGGCATCCCAGGACTGAACAATGAGCAGCCCCAGGTCTGAGGTCCTGACTAAGACCACCAAGGACCTACTCCTGTGAGTAGTAACACCCGAAACCCCCGCACGCAGGCAAGGGGAACTCAGATCTCGGGTGCCCAGAACTAGTGTGCTATAATCAACGAGTGCATGAAGGGATCCCCTGAAGTGAGCAAGGGGCACCCACAGGTCTTGGGAGTTAACTAAGACCACCAAAGACCTACACCTGAGAGCAGTAATACCCGAAACACCAGCAGGCAGGGGAGGGCAAACCCTGGGCTCCCCTGGGAAGACAGCACAGCTGCAAAGAACTGAGAATTTGCCCGAGGCTAAAGCCTTGATTATTAGACCCTTACACTGAGATCAAGCCCTCCTCACTCAGATTTCTGACTGGAAAGGGGAGGAAAAAAAATATAGATGTCAAACAGTGCTCAGGAATAGCCTCCCAACACCAAGAAAAGCAAGAAGAAGGGGATGACTTTGGATACATTTTATGGAGGTAAAATACAGGAGACAGAGGAGATAGAAGAGGAAACACAAACAAATGCTCCAAAACCTTCCAAAAGAAATGGAAATTGTCCACAAGCTCTTGAAGAATTTAAATTGGAAGTTATCAAAAAGATGGAAGCCTTCTGGGGGGAAAATGGGAAATGCAAAAGGAACTCAGCAATCTGAGGGACAAAAAACATGCAATTGCAGAAACAGCTTGAAGCCTCAAAAAGCAGGACAGACCAAACTGAAAAGGAAAACCAGTTTTTAAAGGTCAGAATCAGGCAACTGGAAGACAATGATCTTGCAAAAGAGCAAGAATTAATAAAGCAAAGTCAAAAGACTAAGGAATTAGAAGATAACATAAAATATCTCACTGACAAGGTGACAGACCTGGAAAACAGAGGAAGGAGAGACAATCTGAGAATCATTAGTCTACCAGAAAAGCCAGAAATAATCAAAAGATATCATCCATGAAAACTGTCCGGAGATTGTAAAACAAGGGGGCAAAATAGGCATTGAAAGAGTTCACAGAACACCCTCTACACTAAATCCCCAAAAGACAACTCCCAGGAATGTAATTGCCAAATTCCAAAGCTTTCAAGCAAAAGAAAAAATCTTACAAGAAGCCAGAAAAAGACAATTTAGATATAAAGGAATGCCAATCAAGGTCACACAAGACCTAACAATTTCCACACTGAATGACCGTAAGGCATGGAACATGATATTCAGAAAGGCAAGAGAACTGGGTCTTCAACCAAGAATCAGCTATCCATCAAAACTGACTATATGCTTCCAGGGGAAAGTATGGACATTCAACAAAATAGAAAATTTCCAAGTATTTGTAAGGAAAAGACCAGAGCTCTGTGGAAAGTTTGACATCCAAACACAAAGAGCAAGAGAAACATGAAAAGGTAAATATGAAGGAAAGGGAAAGGAAGAAAAATGTTATCTTTTTCTTTTATTCAAACTCTCTTCTATAAGGACTACTTTTATATCAAATTATATATATTAATATGTGGGGGAAATGTAATGTGTAACTCTCAAAAATTGTATGTATCATTAGAGTAGTTAGAAGAATCATGCACAGGGAGAGATTGGGGCATCAAGGCAATATGGAAAAAGGCGGGGAAAGAAAGAAAAAGGGAGAGGGGGAATCGTTGATGGTACTAAGATATACTTTAAGAAATAGAATAAAATTAAGTAGAATAATCTTTCTCACACAAAGATACATATGGGAAGGGGAGGGAAAGAATTCACCTATAAGAAGGAGAGGAAGAGAGTGCAAATTGGTATTACTTAAACCTTACTCTCAGTGAAATCAACTCTGAGAAGGAAGAATATCTAGATCCATTGGGATCTTGAATTCTAGCTTATTCAACAGGGTAAGAGAGAAGGGGAAATCAAGGAGGGGGAGGGGGATTGAGTATAAAAAGGGAGGGAAGGAAAGGGGGGAGGGAAGTTAACAGACCCTAAAAAAACAAACAAAAAAAAAACCCAAACCAACAAACAAACAAGAAGGAAACAAAAAGGGAGGGGCTAGAAAGGGAAGCATATCAAGGGAGGGGACTAGGGGGACTTATATAAAATAAATCTCTGGTTTAAAAGGTTATAGCTAAAGAAGAAAGGTCAGAATTAGGGGAGGATATCAAAATGCCAGGGAATCCACAAGTGACAATCATAACTTTGAACGTGAATGGGATGAACTCACCGGATTAGAATCCAAAACCCTAACATATGTTGTCTTCAAGAAACACACATGATGCGGGTAGATACTCACAAGGTCAGAATTAAAGGATAGAGTAAGACCTTTTGGGCCTCAACTGATAGAAAGAAGGCAGGAGTTGCAATCATGATATCTGACAAAGCCAAAGCACAAATAGACCTGATTAAAAGGGATAAAGAAGGCAAATATATTCTGTTAAAAGGGAGTATAGACAATGAGGAAATATCATTAATCAACATGTATGCAACAAATGGTATAACACCCAAATTTCTAATGAAGAAACTAGGAGAATTGAAGGAGGAAATAGACAGTAAAACCATATTAGTGGGAGACTTGAACCAACCACTATCAAATTTAGATAAATCAAATAAAAAATTAAATAAGAAAGAGGTAAAAGATGTGAATGAAATCTTAGAAAAATTAGAGTTAATAGACATATGGAGAAAAACAAGTAGGGACAAAAAGGAATACACCTTCTTCTAAGCACCACATGGCACATTCACAAAGATTGACCATACACTAGATCATAGAAACATGGCATACAAATGCAGAAAAGCATAAATAATAAATACAACATTTTCAGATCCTAAGGCAATAAAAATAATGATCAGTAACGGTACATGGAGAGCCAAATCAAAAATTAGTTGGAAATTAAATAATATGATACTCCAAAATCGGTTAGAGACCAAATCATAGAAACAATTAAAAATTTCATTGAGGAAAATGACAATGGTGATACATCTTTTCAAACCTTATGGGATGCAGCCAAACAAGTACTCAGAGGAAAATTCATATCCCTGAGTGCATATATTAACAAATTAGGGAGGGCAGAGGTCAATGAATTGGAAATGCAAATAAAAAAACTTGAAAGCAAACAAATTAAAAAAACCCCAGAAGAAAACCAAACTAGAGATCCTAAAAATTAAGGGAGAAATTAATAAAATCAAAAGTGATAGAACTATTGAACTAATAAATAAGACTAGAAGCTGGTACTTTGAAAAAACAAATAAAATAGACAAAGTACTGGTCAATGTAATTTAAAAAAAGAAAAGAAGAAAAGCAAGTTAACAGCATCAAAGATGAAAAGGGGGACCTCACCTCCAATGAAGAGGAAATTAAGGCAATCATTCAAAACTCTTTTGCCCAATTATATGGCAATAAATATACCAATCTAGGCGATATGGATGAATATTTACAAAAATATAAATTACCTAGACTAACAGAAGAAGAAATAGATTTCTTAAATAATCCCATATCAGAAAAAGAAATCCAACAGGCCATCAATGAACTCCCTAAGAAAAAATCCCCAGGGCCTGATGGATTCACAAGTGAATTCTATCAAACATGCAAAGAACAGCTAATCCCAATACTATACAAACTATTAGACATAATAAGCAAAGAGGGAGTTCTACCAAATTCCTTTTATGATACAAACATGGTACTGATTCCAAAGCCAGGCAGGTCAAAAACAGAGAAAGAAAACTATAGACCAATCTCCCTAATGAATATAGATGCAAAAATCTTAAATAGGATACTAGCAAAAAGACTCCAGCTACACTGTGGTACAATCGAAGGTAATGGACTTCTCCATTAGTGGCAATGCAATGTCCCTGAACAATCTGCAGGGATCTAAAAAACACTATCCACAAGCAGAAGATAAATTGTGGGAATAAAAACACCGATGAAAAGCAACTGCTTGACTACAGGGGTGGAGGGGATATGACTGAGGAGAGACTCTAAATGAACACTCTAATGCAAATACCAACAACATGGAAATGGGTTTGAATCAAGAACACATGTGATACCCAGTAGAATTGCGCATGGGCTATGGGAGAGGTGGTGGGAGGGGGTGGAGGGAAGAAAAGAAAATGATCTTTGTTTCCAATGAATAATGTTTGGAAATGACCAAATAAAAATTAAAAAAAAAAGGCTCCAGCAAGTGATCAGGATGGTCATTCACTATGATCAAGTAGGATTTATACCAGGAATTCAGGGCTGGTTCAATATTAGGAAAACCATCCACATAATTGACCATATCCACAAGCAAACCAACAAAAATCACATGATTATCTCAATAGATACAGCAAAAGCCTTTGATAAAATACAACACCCATTCCTATTAAAAACACTAGAAAGTATAGGAATAGAAGGGCCTTTCCTAAAAATGATAAACAGTATTTATCTAAAACCATCAGCTAACATCATCTGCAATGGGGATAAACTAGAAGCCTTCCCAGTAAGATCAGGAGTGAAACAAGGATGCCCATTATCACCTCTATTATTTAACATTGTACTAGAAACACTAGCAGTAGCAATTAGAGAAGAAAAAGAAATCGAAGGCATTAAAATAGGCAAGGAGGAGACCAAGTTATCGCTCTTTGCGGATGATATGATGGTCTACTTAAAGAATCCTAAAGATTCAACCAAAAAGCTAATCGAAATAATCAACAACTTTAGCAAAGTTACAGGATACAAAATAAACCTGCATAAGTCATCAGCATTTCTATATATTTCCAACACAGCTCAGCAGCAAGAATTAGAAAGAGAAATCTCATTCAAAATCACCCTAGACAATATAAAATACTTGGGAATCTATCTCCTGAGACAAACACAGGAACTATATGAACACAACTACAAAACACTCTCCACACAACTAAAACTAGATCTAAACAATTGGAAAAACATTAACTGCTCATGGGTAGGATGAGCCAATATAATAAAAATGACCATCCTACCCAAATTTATTTATCTATTTAGTGCTATACCCATTGAACTTCCAAAAATTTTTTTTACTGATTTAGAAAAAAAAACCATAACAAAGTTCATTTGGAAGAACAAAGGATTAAGAATATGTAGGGAAATAATAAAAAAAAAATACAAAGGAAGGGGGCCTTGCAGTCCCAGATCTCAAACTCTATTATAAAGCAGTTGTCATCAAAACAATTTGGTACTGGCTAAGAGACAGAAAGGAGGTTAGTGGAATAGACTTGGGGTAAGTGACCTCAGCAAGACAGTATATGACAAACCCAAAGACCCCACATTTTGGGACAAAAAGCCACTATTTGACAAAAACTGTTGGGAAAAGTGAAAGACAGTATGGGAGAGATTAGGTTTGGATCAACACCTCACACCCTACACCAAGATAAACTCAGAATGGGTGAATGACTTGAACATAAAGAAGGAAACTATAAGTAAATTAGGTGAACACAGAATAGTATACATGTCAGACCTGTGGGAAGGGAAAGACTTTAAAACCAAGCAAGACATAGGAGTCACAAAATGTAAAATAAACAAATTTGATTACATCAAATTAAAAAGTTTTGTACAAACAAAACCAATGTAACCAAAATGAGAAGGGAAGCAACAAATTGGGAAACAATCTTCATAACAAAAACCTCTGACAAAGGTCTAATTACTCAAATTTATAAAGAGCTAAATCAATTATACAAAAAATCAAGCCATTCTCCAGTTGATAAATGGGCAAGGGACTTGAACAGGGAGTTTTCAGCCAAAGAAATCAAAACTATTAATAAGCACATGAAAAAGTGCTCTAAACCTCTTATAATCAGAGAGATGCAAATCAAAACAACTCTGAGGTATCACCTCACACCTAGCAGATTGGCAGATTGGCTAACATGACAGCAAAGGAAAGTAATGAATGCTGGAGGGGATGTGGTAAAGTGGGGACATTAATTCATTGCTGGTGGAGTTGTGAATTGATCCAACCATTCTGGAGGGCAATTTGGAACTATGCCCAAAGGGCAATAAAAGACTATCTGCCCTTTGATCCAGCCATAGCACTGCTGGGTTTGTACCCCAAAGAGATAATTAGGAAAAAGATCTGTACAAGAATATTCATAGCTGCGCTCTTTGTGGTGGCCAAAAATTGGAAAATGAGGGGATGACTGAACAAGTTATGGTATATGTTGGTGATGGAATACTATTGTGCTAAAAGGAATAATAAAGTGGAGGAATTCCATGGAGACTGGAACAACCTCCAGGAAGTGATGCAGATCAAAAAGAGCAGAACCCGGAAAACATTGTACACAGAGACTGAAACATTGTGGTACAATTTAATGTAATGGATTTCTCCATTATTGTCAATACAATGTTCCTGAACATTCTGCAGTGATCTAGGAGAAAAAAACACTATCAACAACAGAGGACAAATTGTGGGAGTAAAAACACCGAGGAAAAGCAACTGCTTGACTACAGGGGTTGAGGGACATGATTGAGGAGAGACTCTAAATGAACACCCTAATGAAAATACCAACAACATGGAAATGGGTTCAAATCAAGAACACATGTGATACCCAGTGGAATCTCGCACCGGCTATGGGAAGGGTGGTGGAAGGGGGAAGGGGGGAAGAAAATGATCTTTGTTTCCAAGGATAATGTTTGAAAATGACCAAATAAAATTATGTTTAAAAGGAAAAAAAAAGGAATGTTTTTGTCAGATGTCTTGCAAATCTAATCTAATCAAAGGGACTTTAAACTAAGAAGGAGAGAAGAAACTACTTATATACATCCTCAAAGTTAGATACTTTAGGGAGCAACCATAAAGAAGGAAGGAGATGTACCTATAAATTCACAGGAGGCAAAAATCAAGGAAGGAGTCAGTATTTAAACTCAGGTCTCATGTCTATTCATAAAAGCCCAAAGTTCAGACAACAAAGAGAAGGAATTAAGAGGTCCTAATGCAGGGGCCAAATTTGAAATCATAATTATTACTAAGATTTAGTGAGATGAAGCCACTGCCTGGACTATATCACAGAAAGAATATATGAGAAGTTTGGCTATACAATATCCAGTCTAAGAGGGAAAGAGGCATGATAGTGGTGACGGGAGACTTCAATCTCCAAACATTTGAAGAAGTGCTTACTTTACCAGTACCAAAGCAGTGAATAACTTTTTGGCTTGCCTTAGTGATAATTTTTTTCCTTCAAAAGGTGAAATAATCAAAAAGGGAATAGTCTGTTTGGGATTCAAATTTCACTACTGGAAGAACTGACTTTGGAATGAAAATTATAGGAACTTTGAGGAATCATTTCATCCTAGATTTTGTGATACAGAAGGAAAGGAAATCTGTATTTTTTTTTATGTGTACCCTGGATTTGGGAAAAACATAATTCAAAGAGTTCAGAAGAAGACTTGGTAGGATCCCATGGATATCTAAAATGTATCCCTGGACGCATGGAAGATGTCCAAGAATGAAATTCTGCAGATACAAAGGAAAATATTTTATTGAAGAAAAATTGGATTTGTCTGAACTAATAGATATTTTTAAATGTATAGAAGTTGGAAGTTTGACCAGGTAACATGAGATGAAAATACGAATATAGCATGGTCCTATAAAAATAGCATCACAATTTAAAATCTCAGAAATGAGGTGACATTGAAGAGAGAAGCTAGGGTCAACAAAAATGTTTTGTTTGTTAATTATCTTGGGAGAAAAGAAAATCAAAGAAGGGATAGGACCTTAACTTGAGGTTGATGGGATGCTAACTGACAGAAGAAAGAAACCTGAAGCTCTTATCTTATTCCTGTTTTTCTCTGCATAGGAAAATGACTCTAGCACTAAAATTGACAGAACAAAAATGACTAAAAGGGAGATAATATGCAAGATAAGTTTGAAGATGGTAAAATATCACTTAGATGTCTGATGAATTCAAGTTACCTGTTCTGGATGAATGACATCATTGAGTTCTGAAAGGACTGGCAGATGTGATTGCTATATCACCATGTGTGATATTTCAACGCCCATGAAAAATGGGAAAGGTATCACAGAACAAATGCCCCAGTTTTCATAAAAGGGAAGAAAACAGATTCTATAAACTATGGACTAATGAGCTTGGCTTCAAATCCCAGGAAAATCTTAGAAAGCACCATAGTTGGTGAATATCTAGAAAGGTAAGGGAAGATTACAAAGTACCATCATTGCTTTAAGAATTAATTTAATTTCATTTTTTGATAGGATTATCAAACTAATAGATTAGGGGAATAACATAGATTTAGTTTACCAAGATTTTAGGGAAGATTTTTTTTTAACCCTTGCCCTCTTTCTTAGGTTCATTACTAAGTATCAGTTTCATGGCAGAAGACTGGTAAGAGCTAGGCAAAGGATATTAAATGACTTGTCTAAGGTCACAAAGCTAGGAAGTATCTGAAGCCAGATCTGAACCTAGGACCTCCTGTCTCTAGGTCTGGCTATCCTCGGAGCCCCCTACCTGCCTCTAGAAATTATTTTAATAAAGTGTATCTTACTATTCTTGTGGAGAAGATTAGATGATACAATCAGAAAGATTCTGAATCAGATGGATTGTTGGAATCAAAGAGTATTAAAAAAATAAAACAACCTTACCTTCTGTCTTAGAATTAATACTAAGTATTCGTTTCAAGGCAGAAGAACAGTAAGGCTAGGCAATTGGGGTTAAGTGATTTGCTCAGGGTCACACAGCTAGGAAGTGTCTAAGGTTACATTTGAACCCAGGACCTCCTATCACCATATCTGGTTCTCTATTCACTGAACCACTAGCTGCTCCTCAAAGAGTAATGATTAATGGTTAAATGTCAACATGGCAAGAGGTTTCCAGTGGAGATTCCAATGGAGATCCACAGGGATCTGTTCTTGGCCCTGTGCTTTTTAACATTTTTATCAGTGACTTCAATAAAAGTAAAGATGATAGGCTAATCAGATATGCAGATAATTCAAAGTTGAGTTAGAAAGCCAGCACATTGAAAAACAGTCAGGATCCAAAAGTATCTTGACAAGCTAGACTCTAGGCACTAGAGCACTAGGCTAACTCTAAGATAAATTACAATAGGGATACATGGGTACAAAAAATCAACTTCCTAAGTATAAGCATGGATAGACAACAGTTATTCTGAAAAGAATTTGGGGTTTTCAATAAATGCAAGCTCCAAATGAATGGGCAGTGTGGTGTTGTAGCCAAGAAAAAGTGAATGCAATCTTGGATTGCATTGAAAGAGATATAGATGCCAGAATTAGTGAGATGGTGGTCCCAAATATACTCTGCCCTAGTCATACCTCATATAGAATAGTGTGTCAAGTTCTGAGCACAATAATTTAAGAAGGATATTGATAAACTGGAGAGTATGCTATGGCAGGCAACCAGGATGCTGAATGGTCTTGAATCCATGTCACATTCACTTCAGTTGAATAAACTAGACATGGTTAGTCTGGAGAAAAGAAGACTCAGAGAATACACAATACAGTCAAGTATTTAAAGGACTGTAACATGGAAGAGAAATTAGACTTAGTCTGTTTAGCCCCAAAGAGTAGATCTAGGAACATTCTGTTTAAGTTACAAAGAAGCTAATTTAGACATAATTTCTGGAAAAACTTCTTAACAATTTGAGCTGTTCAAAATTGGAATTGGCAATCTCAATGAATTTTCTTTTCTTATGGGTCTTTAAGCAAAGGGTAGATGACCACTTGTCTTTTTGGATATATAATAGTGGAGATTCTTTTGGGATATGGAACAACGAGGTAGGTTCCTTTTAGCATTTAAATTCTATGGTTCTGTGATTGTGTGAATTCAATAGGTAGTGGTGGCTCCCTCCCAAACATCAATGGTTACAGAGTAAGGCCTATGGCATCATGCCTAATGGTGTTAAATTCATGGTATTATATACACTAGAAAGCTGTGTGCTGACTCCACTGAGCCTTGTACTCAAACTTCAGGGTTCCTGGAATCTTTACCAGTGGATGGCTAAAATATTCTGGCTATAAATTTCTGTGAGGATATTGGAGTGTGGTCCTCTTTTTCTTGATTCCCAGACTAGTATTTTCTTAAGTAGCTTGCTCTCAAAATCTCAAAATTCATCAGAATTAATTCTGATAGATAAACTATACACAGAGAAATACTTTTCTCACATCACCTTGGCAATTACAGTGCTCTTCCTGGTTCTTAGGTAGGTAGGACTTTATATGAGATAGTGTTCTATGATCTCTAGGATATTGCTTATATTCTTCCTATTCTCCATTTAGAGAAAGGAAGTCAATTCACAATAGCTCCAAGAATTTATTGGCACATATATTTTCCAGGAAAGCAACTCAAGTTGAAAGCAAATCTATTCTTTTCTTGGGCTATTTAGACCTGTTTCATATTAGATTGAAAATATTTTCTTGTCCAGAAGCATGGATTAGCTTGATAGTACTGAATTGGTCGTCTGAGTACCAGTTACCTTCTCAAGCCTTGCATAGGATTGATTACAATCTGATGCAGTACTTCATTGTATATCTCCAATTTCTGTTGCTTCTCCAGGTTTTTAAATTTAAGGGACTAATTTTTAGAAACAAAAAAGGTGATTAATATCTCATGTCCTTTCTCTACTGTTTAATAATATGTGTTCTCTAAGTGGTTAAGTAAAAAAGACAATTCATTTGTAAAACTGATCTTAGTGAAATTTTTAAAATTGTGTAGGTACAATCAACTACATCTTGGAAGGTCAGATCTGCTGGGTTGGTTTTTTTCAGATGCTTCAAGATAGGCATGTAGAGCAAGAGTAGGAGAAACCATCAATAATCACATAAGCATGTGTCTACAAATCAGCTCATGAAATGGTAGCAGCAAAAGAAGTATATTTTATTTTCTCTTTAATATAATGTACTGGAAGAAGACTTGATTTTGGAGTCATGAAAGCTTCTTTACATACTTGCTCTACTCATTTTATTGGAGAAGTCTCAAGTTTATTTTCATTACCTACAATATTGGTTCTTAATTTGAGATGTGCTTTATTTAATAATAAAAATCTTACTTTAATAGTATTTACTTTAATTACAAAAGACCCATTTATTCCTATGCTTTTGGGTATTTTCAACAGAAATGGGTGTTGTAGTTGTCAAAGGCTTTTTTAGTATCTATTGAGATAACTATGGAATTTTGTTGTTGTTTCTGTAATGAATATTGTTTATGTTTATAGTTTTCCCAGTATTGAACCCACCTTGAATTCCTGTTATGAATTCTATGTGGTCATAATGTATAATCATTTTTACTTGTTGCTGAAGTATTTGCTAATATTTTATTTTAAAATTTTGCATCAAAAATATGGGAATAGTTAACACTGGAGTTGGGGAAAGATGGGCTAACTGATACATTGTTGATGGAGTTATGAATTAGTACTAACATTCTGGAAAGTAATATTGAATTATGTAATATCTGGGGTGACAGATTCCCAGGAACAAGGGGAACAAAGATATCTTTGGTACATATTTTCTACATAAGACAGCAAGATAAGAGTATTAAGTAACTTGGTTTCAAGGTTTCTGCATACAATGACCCACTAAGTCTTAGGGCCAGATGCTCCATATTTGAGGCTAAGTGATAAATTCAATCAGATAGAGAATCTGGAACCAAGGATTTTTGGCTAGTTCATCCCAAAGAAGCTGTGATAATTAGGTTGGAATAAGCCAGTGGACTTTAGCCAGGCTGTAATTTTCGAAAACAAAGTTTCTTCAGGTTCCTTTATATCACAAAGATGGTCAGTTTCTCCAAATCAATCTGAGACCCAGGTAAATAGAATCAATTTTATACATTTTTGTTATTCATGCAGAAGAGCAATTCTAGCATATTAAGATAGTTATCAAGATACTTTTTATACTTAAAGCACTATATAAATGTTAGCTATTATTTCTATTATTATATAGGTGATATAAAATATCTGAATTTAAAAAAATTTTTCAGATTTGGAGTTGATATCAATTAGAGGGATATTGATCCCTAATTTTCTTTTTCTGATTTGTCTTTCCCTGGTTTAGATATTAAGACAATATGTTTTTTATAAGGAGGAATTTGTAGGGCCTTTACTTTTTTCTATTTTTGCAGTTTACATATTATTTATTGCAGTTTACATAATATTGGAATTAATTATTCCTTAAATCTTTGAAAGAATTAACTTATAAATTCATCTAGTCTTGCAGAATTTGGGGGGTTTTTGTAGGTCATTTAGAACTTGTTTGATTCCTTTTTCTGGGACTAGGTTGTTTAAATTTTCTGATTCTGTTATTTTGGTCATTTTATATTTTTGTAGCTATTCATCATTTCATTTAAAATATCAACTTTGCTGTCATGTAATTGGGGGAAATTATTTCCAATAATTTTTAAAATTTATTTTGATTTCTTGTTTTTCATGTTTGATACTAGCAACTTGATTTTCCCTCCCATTAAAATGCTCCTTGAAAGCAGGGACTGGTGTTTGTTGGCTTTGTTTTTTTTCCCCCTTCTTTCTTTGTATCTTCAGTGCATCGCAAAATGTCCTTAGTCCCTGGCATAGAGTAGGTGCTTAATAAATGTTTATGACTGACAAAATATAAAATAAATACAGAATAGATTGAAAATAATCTTAGATGGGAAGGCCTTAGTAGCTGGGAGGTCCTGGAAAGGCATACTTTTTTTCTTTTTTAAAGTCAGAGCTAAAATTCCATCTATAAGGAACTCTCATTAAGCATGTTCCTTTCTTCTACCAATGCAAGGCAAAACTTGATTCACAGTTTTAACAAGTTGCCTAGAGCAGTGAGAGGTTAAGTGATTTATCCAGAATCATGCAATCAGTGTGAGATAGAGGCATTCAGAGGTCTTCTTGATCCAAAATGAGCCTTCTCTCTCCACCAGGCCACATTTAACTAGTTTAACCCACAGGAAGCAACAGATTATTAAAGGATATTGGAAGGAAAATTAGAGACGTTTTGAGCTCTTAATCATGAAGGACAGCTATGCTCCTACACTGATTTCTTGGTGCCACTAAGAAAATCAGGCTACAATTTTATTCCCTTTATGAATTCGATATTTATTTAGGTGGATGACTGGGGAAAACCAGTACTTTGACATTTTTAAAGTCCCAGATATCTGCAAATGCAAGGTATCTGAAAAAGAAGTCCCCACGGAATGCAAAGAGCTTGGAATCAGAAGACCTCGGTTTTTACCTAGCTGTATCACTTCAGCTCTTTCCAGAGGTGCACTGGAGCCAGCTCAAACCAGTTTGCATGAGAGATGATTGTTAAACATTTTCTTTGTGAGCATTAGCATTTACACTCCTGAAATCTGCAAATGTTACTGCTAGATTTGTCATTTTGGTTGCTTAAATTTAGGAAAAAGATGGAGGGGAAATAGAAAGCAGGTTAAATTTAAAAGCTTGTCATAGTATTTTTTCTTTCTTTCCGGGAAAGCCAGTCGTTACATATAAACTGCACAACCTGGCTCTCTGTGACCCAGAGTTCTCTCAATTTAATTAGTGACAGCACACATCACCAAAGATGATCAAACAACACAATGTATTTTTTGAGAGTTTGCTCTCTCTCAATCTAAAAATCATTGTGGTCGAAATTAGTCTAGGAAGATTCCAAGGCTTTTTATCTTAAAAAAAAAAGGAAAAAAGTCACTTTTCCAAGGAAAGGCAGCGTCCTCCTAATCTAGGGTTCTCTGTACTTCATGAATGAGTGATCCCGAAAAACCCGCGTCCGGGGGATAAAGCGTGAAGCCCCTGCTTTTATGTTTAGTCAATATTATACTTTTCGGCCTAGAGAAGCCAACTTGTGACGAGCCCAGACCGCAGACTGTGAGAGAAAAGAAAGAGCTCGGCTCCGCCATCCGGTCCCGAACAACTCCCTCTTCCCTTTCCCTGGAAAGCGTTCCCCGCCCTATGGATGCCTTCCTTCTGTTACCAGAACGCGCTTCCCTTCCCAGAGACGCGACCGCCGGCGTCCTACCACGTGACGGCGACGGCGACAGGCGAACTGGGTTGGGGGGCCTCCTCTCCTCCCTCCCGGCCGGCTCCGCAGCGCCGCGCATGCGCCTAGAGAGCCGCGCCGGGCAAGCCCCTCCTGCTATCTCTCGAGGAGTCAAAATGGCGGCCAGGGGAACCCGAAGCGGTCGCGGATCCCGAACCTGTGTGTAACAGGACCGGAGAGGGCAGCGGCGGCGGTGGGAGGAGGATGGCCGGGAGTGCCGGCGCTGGGGTGGACGGTGGCGCTGCGGGAGGCGGCGGCGGCGGCGGCGGGAGCGACGGCAGCGGGAGCAGCGGCAGCGGCAGCGGCGGGAGGAGCTTGTGGGGTAAGGGTCCTCTCTTGGTCGACCTGAGATGGAGAGCGGGGCCGGGGTGGGCGATGGGCGCCTCGGACGTCCGGGGAACAACTGGGCCCCAGGAAGGGGAGTGAGGCTGGGAGCCAGAGCAGAGGGGGCGGTGGCGCGGTCCACCCGTGCCCTCGCCAGGCTCCGTACCGTCGGGGTCCGGGGCTAGAGCTGGTGGGGGTGGTGGTGGAAAGGATCGTGGTTCTCGCTGGCGGCCGTGCCGCCCTTGGAGCTCGGCAGAGCGGGCCGGGCTGGGGGAGGGCGGCGGAAGAGACAGGGGGCACTGGACGAGTGCGAAGTCCCGTCCGCCAAAAAGAGTGCGAGTCGGGGAGTGGGTGACCCCGGGAGGTTTCTTTGATCTTCCTGATAAAGGTGGTCCTTTTGGGACATTTGGGGGGTCGAGAGAAGGGTAGAAGTTGAACGTCCTCTCTGAACGTCCAGCTGGAGTAGGGCTTTGACAGGTGGGAGAGAGAAGAAGGAGGAGGCGTCTAGGTGAGGGTTTAAGGACACCTATGTAGCAATTGGGGTCCGTGTTATGTTCCATTTCGGCAGCCCTGAGATCCCAGGCTCATTCTAGTAGTGAATGGGAACTTTCCTACCATCCCTGGAAGTGCCCTGAAGGCTGCTGGTGCTTCTGCTTTTAACACTGTCATAGCATGCCTTAGTGTTGTCAGCATCTAGGCACTAAATAGACCATGGTGATAGGTGTTGTTAGGCCTAATTTTCAGAGAGAGGTTTTGATAATCTATGGCTGAACACTCATATCCGTGCTGAGAATATTAATGTGATTAGAATTTGCCCATTTCCCCTGGTCTTTGACATTTTCAGTTAACTGAATCATGATCTTTTGTTTCTAAAAATCAACCATGTATTTTAATTTGATGGAATTACTCTCCTCCCTTCCCCCAACTGGGTGAAAAGCTTTCCAAAACTTAAAGACAATATGAAAGGTATATGAGATTTTAGAACTGATCGAGACTTTTAATAGGCCATCCCTTTCATTTTACAGATGAGCAAACTAAGTTCTCCAAGGTTGTGACTTGCCCAGGGTCACACAGCTAGTGACAGCTAAGTACTAGATCCAGTTTTGATTTCCCGTTGTTGTTTTTTTCCCATTTTGTTCTATTACCTTTGTGTTAAAATGTTACTTTTGCTTACCTTTTTTTTAAATAATGATTTTGTGTAGATAAGTAGAAAACTTGAAAATGGGAGTCTTTATTTTTTTTAATTTAGAAATTCACCTTGTGGCCATAAGTGACCAGATAGCTCAAGTAATTAATAATTTATTTATCTTCTAACTTTAGGCTTATTTCTTCACCTGACTTTTCTAAAAACTAAATTAATGTACTTCTAAAACTTTCATAGCTTCACAAGTATAGTCGGATAGTGTTTATAACACTATGTATATGTGTGTATATAATATACATATATATAAAAAGCATTAACCTATGGTTTTCATGAGTCCACATAGCCCCTACTCTTAAGTACTTGAAGAAAAATTCTGATACAATAAATTAGACCATTGAAACAAATGTATATACTTTCCCCAAAAATCAACATTTTAAATCCATTGTAAGTTGATTTTCCTTCAGGTTTTTTAGAGTGCACCTCTTCATAGTCCTTCAAAAGAATTAGTTCATCATTGTAAGTATTTACTAAAATCACAAACCTCACTATTCCTGAAAAGATGATCTTTGTGACTTGCTTTTATCAGAAGATTTAGTTACCTAGTCTCCAGTTTTCTGGTAATAGATTTCATTGAATTTATTTACCTAGGTAAGCCACTGGACAGTGCATAGTGTCTGTTTGCTAGGCTGGTACTTAAAGCCTTTCCAATTTGGTAACACTTGATAGAACTTGTATTGTACTGGCACTGTACAGGCTTTGAGAATCCAATATCACTTCCATTCTACAGTGAATTCTTTAGAGTAGGACCATCAGGGAAGTTAAGCTATCAATTCATTTTAAGGTATAAAATACCTATTGCTTTTAGCTTTCACTGAGTAGCTTCATATATATTTTATGCTGAGTCATAGTAAGTTTCTCTTATAGAAGTATAGCTTATATAGTACCAGTCACAGGTTGTATTACAGAAATAAATTAGTGTAAGATAAAACTGGCTTATTTAATATTGCTTCTTTGTTTTGGGAGCTTTTAGTCATTGTAGCAAATGTTGAGTGCATCCTTTTGGTTCAACAGCATATTAAGTGCTTTGGCACTTATGGAATGCACAAGTTTTGATACAAATCTTCTCAGGAGCTTCCTGTCTTATTTGGGGAAAGTATATTTTAATGTGGCATATTCTCATTGATATAAATACTTCTTGTTTTTAGATCAAGCAATCCTTGAATACCTTAATAGGTTCATCAGCTGATGAGAAACTGCTGGTTTGATTGGAAATAGAAGAGTTGGAGCAGTTACATAGCACAGTGAATAAAGCACCAGGCCTTTAGGCAGGAGAACCTGCTTTCAAATCTGGTCTCAAATGCTTCCTAGCTGTGTGGTCTGACACAAGTCATTTAACCCCATTTGCTAGCCCTTGCTGCTCTTCTGTCTTAGAAAGGATACTGATGCCGAAAATAGGGATTAAAAAAAAAGGAAATAGAAGGAAGCAAAAAGAGTTGTATAGGCCAGTTAGCCTATAAGACTAATCTGTGCTTAAGTAATGAGGATCTGGACTAAAGTGGTAGTGATAAGAATGAAAAGAGAAGGAAAAGAAACTTTAAAATGAGCTGAAACAACTTTAAAAAAATTCCCTTGGGGAAGCTGGATAGCTCAGTGGATTGAGAGCCAGGCTTAGAGATGGGTCCAAATCTGGGCAAGTTACTTAACCTCCATTGCCTAGCCCTTACCACTCTTCTGCCTTGGAACCAATATACAGTATTGATTCCAAGATGGAAGGTAAGGTTTTAAAATAAAAAAAAATAAATTCCCTAATAAACATTTATGTCTGTAATCCTTTTTCATGTGGGACCTTTTGTTCAGTCCTTTCAGTCATATCTGACTCTTTTTTTGTGACTTCCTTTGGGGTTTTCTTATCAAAGATACTGGAGTAGTTTGCCATTTCCTTCTCAAGTTCATTTTGCAGATGAGGAAACTGAGGCAAACAGGGCTAAGTGACTTGCCCAGGGTCATAAAGCTAATATGGGCCTAAGGCTAGTTAAACTCAGATCTTCCTGACTCATCTACTGGGCCACCTAGCTGCCCCATAAGCAAGTCACTTGACCTTTTTGGATTTCAGTTTTTCTGTATGTAGAAAGACAAGGTTGAGTTAGCTGGCTTCTGAGATTCCTTCTAGTGCCATATCTATGATCCTGTGATATTATTCATGTTTTTGTTATAGTACCTTTGTTTTGTTGTTGTTTTTTTTAAGCTTGTAAAGTTTGTCCCTACTATTTTGAGCCTTGCTTTCCCTTCCTCCCCACTTAGTATTATTCTTTGTGCTGTTTTTCACATTTATATGTGGCTCATATACTTACTGCCAGCCTAATTCTATTGTTAATTTTAACTTTCCATGCTGTTGGTCATTTGAATTGCTTACAATTGTTATAAATAATCTGAGAGGGAGCACAGCAAAGTGCATAGAGGGCAGATTCCAGAGTCAGGTTGACCTGGATTCAAAACCCATCTCTGATGATAATTGGCTGAGAGATTCAGGGCTAGTTACCCTTTCAGTGCTCCAGGCAGCTAAGACTCCAAATAGCAGAGCAGCACCAAACTGCTAGAGGAAAGATCCTTGCTTGGGTGTCCTGTGTGCCAGTAAATCACAGGGCCAGACAAAATAAAATGATTGTAGAATTCTCTCTATAATTTACTTTTTCTCTGAGTTGTTTCCGGGGGGTTTGTTCTCAAAATCAGAATTACTCTGTTTAAGAACATGAGCAGTTACATAGCTTATGTTATATATATATATATATATGGAGAGAATTGCATTTCTTAACTCAGATCACTCTATAGTAATGTATCCAAATTCTTTATTGTGGCCCACAGAAGTTATATACTCTTAAACTATGCTTGCACATATTTATTTGATTTTAGGAGTACAATTTTCAGTTAAACTTTTTTCATTCATTTTAACATTGAAATGAAATACAAAAACTGCATTAAACAGGGGCTTTTGCCTTTTGTAGGGGGAGGGAGAGAGAGATATGGAGGGAGGAGGAGAGGGAGAGAGAGACAGAGACAGAGGGGGGGGGGAGAGAGAGAGAAAGTGAGTGAGTGAGTGAGTGAGTTCTGGTAAATAAAGAATCAAAGAACCCCTTTGCCCAGTGCATTTCAACAACTTCTCTGTAATTTATAGTTTTGGAGCACCCAAAGGTTAAGTACACTGCCCAGACTTTGCCAGGGCTTCTCGACTCCAAAACTTTGTTCTCTGTCCACTATAATTATACTACTCCTCTCAAGAAGTTATATTTCACATAAATGTAAAATTGAAGCTAATCAGTATCATTGTTCCTCTTCATGCACTAACTTTTCTATTTATAGAATTAGAGGTGTGACTAAAAGCTGTAAAACAGGCAAACACAAACTGATTTCTTTGATTTTTGTTGTCAAAATGATTTCTTGCTGATAGTAATTTGAAAAGCAATTACATATAAAGTCTTTAAAGCAAAAGGAAGACTATTTCCTAGCTGTGTGACTAGGTAAGTCACTTGACCCCAATTTCCTAGACTCTTTTTTGCCTTGGAATCAATATTGATTCTGAGTCAGAAAGTAAGAGTCTTTAAAAACAAAACAAAAAACCAACAACAAAAGGAAGCCTTCCTTTATATTGGATAAAGAGAGATATAGAAAATTTATGGTCAACATTGGTGGAAAGATAGACTGTAGACAGACTTGGATACAATTAGAGGTTCCAAAATAACAAATACTTGAAATGCAAAGAAAAAAAGTTATGCTGAGAATTTAACTTAAAGAAACTTGAAATTGTAAAACTAGATTTATTTTCAAATTCTAAATTTTTGTTTTTAAATGTTGAGAAAGATTTAACTTTTTGAAACCCACAGATAAGCCAGGAGCAGGGGACAACACATGTAGACAGGAAACACAGACCCCCAAAATCTTGGTAAGATTTATTGGATCACAGAGTCACTTCATTGACGTCGGGAATGGAAATCCTATGCAGATCTCTGAATTGGGGAGAGATCTCAGAGATAACACATTATTTGGGCTACCTATAGCTAACAATTGCTAATCTGTTACCCTGAAGTCTCCCAGCAGGGGGCTCCAGAGTCCTTTGGAGTTGTGGCCAATTGAAACTGAGAAACTCCATGCTTTATGTACCACCTTATAGAAGCATAGGTTTTGAGGTGACAAGGTCCTTTTCATTAAGCCATCTCATTTTAAAGATGACAATACTAGGCCCCAAAGAGGTTAAGTAATTTGCCCAAATTTAATAATTAAGTTAGCATGAGTTCTCAGAATCTTTCACTGAAAGGACAGCTGTAACTCAGTCCTCTGCCAAGTGCACATTGTTCCTTGAGCTCCATGACCAAGGGCCAAATCTTCTTTCATTATGTCCTCCCACTAGGGCAGACTTCCTGTTGCATTACTTCATGAAAAATAGTTCTCTACTGAAAAATATGGAGAAATTCCTACAAGGCGCTGAAGGATTTTTTATTATAGTTCCATTATACAAACAGTTCCAATTGTGGGGCAGATCCCCAGACAAGGTGCTAACCCAGTGATTCTTTTCCTTTAGAAGAGCAAAACACTAGGGTTGATTATTCCAACTCTAGATTGGGAGTTCGTTAACTTTTTTGTGTCATGAATCACTGTTACTAAAATAGACTATCAGAATATTTTTGAATGTGGGAAATAAAATACAAAAGAAATCAATTACACTGAAATACAGTTATCAAAGAAATTTTTAAAGCTCCCACAAATTCATAGATCCCACTCTGAGTCCCTTTTTTTTTTTTAGATTAAGAGGTGCTATAATAGATTTCAAGGAATCAATGAATTTTTTAAATTGTCAAAGGGGCACATGCCACACATATTAATCGATCGTGAGTAATCATGGCCAGGCTATCCAAAAATTACTATATCAGAACAGGGATACTCCGCATCAAGTTTTAACTTAAAATCTAGAACAGGAGTTCATAACAATTTATGTAATAGAACACGTAGAAGAATTCAGGTTGATTAGTAACCACTTCTAGTAATGCTTATGTAGAGTCCTGTACCCCTGGTAATTATGACTTCCACTTATATACTAGTCCCAGAATTGGGAATGGCAGGAATTTTATGGATTTACTTTTGATTTAGGCCTATAATACCTTCAGAATCCCATGTTACTTTAGTTTAAACCATTGAAAATCTTCCACTTTGTTGCAGAGGGTCTAAGAGTTTGAAACATTGTGAAATATTTAGCCTCAATGTAACCTATCTTTCTCCTTTCCCTTCCTGTAGTGCTGGGGATCAGCTGGCTAATGTTGCATAATGTAGCAGTTGAGTGGTACTTGGGATGATTCCATTCCACACATTACATAGACTAGAAATATGCAATGTCAAGCCAGGGTTCTCTCTTTTAGGATATGTTTGGTATAGGGGAGGTTAGTGCTTCTGCTTCCAAGCTTACTTGTACTTTATATTTGTAGTCTTCATTTTTATATTTGTACTATCTATATTTCTATGTTTTCTTATCTCCCCCTTTCAGGATGTAAACTCCTGGCAAATTGGGTTATTTCATTCCTACATACTTAGCCTTTATAATCCCAAAGCCTCACACAGTGCCTGGCACACAGTAGGTGCATAGTAAATACTTTTTTGATTGCTATATAGACTATTTGATTGTGCATAAAATCCAGTCCAAAAGCCCCATTACTCAGCAACTCTTCTAGCACCATTTAGTTGCCAAATGGGAAAAAAAAGTTCATTTAAGGAGAAGATGGAATTCATGAGGTATGATTACATAGCAAGAATCTTTATGGATCAGTTCAAGGTGCCAGTTGTACTGCAGTAAGGAGCCCCCTTTCTCCCTGACCAGCCCCAAAAGACCCGGAAGCAATTCCTTGTATTTATAGGTATTAGCTACAGTTTATCCACTGATTTTTTTCATCCTGTCAGCAAGTCTTGGTATTTGCTGTAACAGGTCATTGTGGAAATGGCTACATCCAAAGTTACAAGCGACCATTCAGTTTAATGCAGCAAATATGTATTAAACACTTATGTAGGGGGCTACAGTAGATTGAGGGCCAGGCCTAGAGAGAGGAGGTCCTGAGTTTAAATTAGACCTCATATGCTTCCTAGCTGTGTGACCCTGGGCAAGTCACTAAAACCTCATTGCCTCACCCTCACCACTCTTCTGCCTTGGAACCAATACACAGTATTGATTCTACGAGAGTTGGTAAGGGTTTAAAAAATATATATGTACCATGTACTACTGTGCTAGGTACAAGGAACACAAAGACAAAAATGAATTGTCCTCTCCATTAAGAAAATTACATTCTACTTGACTTTCTTGTCCTTCTATATGCACTTGCCCCATGTTTACAGATCTCACAGACTGAATGTTGTAGAAAAGAATTATGTGATATATAAAAAGCATCAATATTCAAACATAGCCTCATTTGAGTTGTGGAGGCATTATTTTGAAGGTACGCAGTATCTTATCAGTACTAGCACCAGCCACCAAAACTTAGAATATCTTTACCTTTAGTCACTCTAACATCAGGTTGCCTAAGTGTTTACTAGGAAATTCAAATATTCCTACATTTCACAATATGTGGACAGATAGACTGTAACAAATCCTCAATTTGGGTGGCTGGAAAATCAATTAGTCAATTCTATAGACTACAAACTTTGTAGCCACTAAAACACAAGATCTATTAGTTAATTCATTAGCATTATATTCAGGTCCTGTACACAGGTCCAACTATCTGCCCTCCAGATAACATGAAAACTTTATAGAAAGAAAGGTCAGTGCTTCTTGAGTATCATCATTCATAATAAACCTTTAATAGGCAGTGCTTCGTGTTTGACATGACTTCCTGAATGTGGAATGTGGGGGGAATCTGTTCTAAGTTTCACATGGCCATTTGAGATATTTGGTGGCCATGAATTCCAGAATGTCCAGCCTTATGTGTTAAGTGCTTGTCCCAGGGTTCCACTGGGACCATCACAGGCTTGTTTGAACCCTTACTACAAACTTCTTCTATCCCTGGGTGGCTTTAACTCCCTCATCTTTGGGATGTCTTGATGGCAGTTAAAATGATCAGTTTTATGATTCTACAATTTTTATCTTCTCTCTCATCACAACTCAGTGCCATATTGAACAAAATGTTGAATATTGAAGTCAGAAAGACCTGAATTTTAATCTTGCCTCAGAAATTGATTGGCTATATGATTTAAGTCACTTAACTTCTATATACCTCAGTTATTTCATCTATATTATTAAGTGATGGACTTGACAGCCTCTTAAGCTCTTTTCCCGCTTTAAGTCTATGAATTTATGACTAGCAGTCAGATTTCCATTTCTTACATTTTGGGACTGAACTATTTTGCCTGTGGGCAGACAGAATGAGAACTATTCTCTCCTACCACTGCCTCATATATAGCCTCCTCAGGTGAAGAGACCTCCAACTGCACAAGTACCTTTTGTCTTTCATCTCCTGCTGGACACAGCATGTGCCCTGAAGAAAGGCTATATAAATGGCCAAACAAGGTATCTTACTCCAAAAGACTCCTTCAGAGTATTTGCCACATCCTGCTACCACCTCATTTCCGGTTTGCCCAAGCTCAGCTGCGTGAGCATCTTATGTCTTCCATCTTCTAGGTGCAGCATATCCCATGAGGAAAGACTGCAAGGGCCTGGACTGGGCATCTTTCATCTACAAAGCAGCAGCTTCTCTCTGTGCCAACACAAAACAACCATCTCTTGTTGCCAGCCTAGTCTCCCAGTTGGGATGTAGTGAACCTCCAATGCAAAGAGAAGCAACCTACTCTTTGATTCAGGTCTTTGCACCTGTCGTTTGAGGGGAAAGGATGAGGAAAGTTGGTGAAGAATGGAACTTCTTTCTCTTGGTGTGCAGGTTCAACTTCCAGTTACAGCTGTGCCCTTTTCCTACCTACTCTCCAGCCTCTGCAGTTGTGTGAAAGGGCTTCCTATCTGACCATGTTCCTCTTATTTTATGCTTGTCTTTAGTGTAATCTTCAATCTCCATTGGGAAGAAGAGTGGCACTCAACTCTGTGATGAACTTTTTCACAACTGGTCATGACCTTCATATCCCTATGACTTTGAATTATTGTGGATCATCATCCAAACACTATTCCCCCTCTTTCTTGTTCCCTCAACCCTCTACACTAAACTCTACCCAGTGTTTCCATTGTGTTCTCTAGAGTACTTGTTCTATAGGTAGCAAACTTCCCTTCATCTTAAATTATTTTCCTCTCCCACTCCTTCCATTTGCTAGCACTTACAGAACCTGACTTTTCTCAAATGACATAGTCTCCCTTTACCACCCTTTCCAGTACTGCACCATTATTCATTCTCCTTGGCTCATTGGTTGAGGTGGAGGAGTTGGAATATTCCTTGCTCCCTGTTGCCACTTCCAGGGTCTCTCCCTGCTTCAATCATTCAGAAATTTCTCTTCCTTTGAGGTTTATGCTATTTTTATCAACCATCAAATCCAAATTCTGTAGACAAGTTATATTCTCTATAGATTCCTCAATTTACTCCCTTTCCTTCCTCAGTGAGTATGGTACCTGACTCACAATTTTTCTCCCTTCCCTAACTATTTCCCTTATTCTAGGAGACTTAAACATACATATTTACTCACCTTCAAACTCCCTAACCACCACCACTCAGTTCCTTAACCTACTAATTTCCCAAGAGTTAATCCTCCATTCCACCTCAGCCATACACAGAGATGGTCATGGGTATGGACCCAGATAGAAAAAAATCACAAACCATTCTGATTAGGTCCATTCCAAATTTATGTTATACAATCTTAACTGGGCTCTCACTGCTACTAAGAAATTTTTTTAACCTTTCTGACTTTGAATTGATACAAGTTATCAGATCCAAGTGCTAGGCAATAGGGTTAAGCAATTTACCCAGCTAGGAAATGTCTGAGGTCTTATTTGAACCCAGGACCTCCTGTCTCCAGACCTGGCTCTCTATTCAGTGAACCAGCTAACTGGCCGACTACTAGTCAATCTTACTATCCGTGCCTCATCAGCTCACTATCCCATTCTCCACAGGGCCTCTTAAAAACCTTTTATCTGTCCTCAAATGTCCCATAGGTCTCTTCCATCCTATTCCCCCCAACCCCCACCCCCACTTTTTCAGCTAAGAACCCTGCCTTATGTTTTACAGAAAAAATTTGGGACTATTCACCATGAGCTTTCTCTTTTCCATTCTTCCTTATCTTTCTGTTACTCTGGCCTTCTGCCATTCTCTCCTTCACTTCTCACATAAGATAGCTTTATTCTTTACTCCTTTCCAAGGCTAACCCTTCTATTTGTTCAAGTGATCCTACTCCATTTCCATCAGAGACAACTCTTAACCCCCTATAATCCTACTTTTTCACTTATTTTCAGTCCTCTACTGGCTCATTCTTTGTTGCCTACAAACATGCCCATATCACCCCTATCCTCCAAAAACTTTCCTTTGACCCTTTTCTCCCTGCTAACTATTGTGCTATATCTGCCTTTTATAACTAAACTCCTCAAAAAGACCAGCTACAATAGGTGCCTCCAGTTTCTTCCCTCTGTTACAATTCAGCTTTTGACTTTATCATTCCACTGAAAATGTTCTCTTCAGTTATTAATATGAGTTACTAAATCCAATAGTCTTTTCTCAGTCTTCATTTTTCTTGTCATCTCTGCAGCCTTTGATACTGTTGATCACTCCTCTATAATGCTCCCTTCCCAACTGTGTGACCCTGGGCAAGTCACTTAACCCCCATTGCCTAGCCCTTACTATTCTTCTGCTTGGAGCCAATACACAGTATTGACTCTTTAAGACAGAAGGTAAGGGTTCTATTTAAAAAAAAAATGTTTCCTTCCCTCTAGGTTTTGAGGTTTGGGTTTTTTTTCCCCTGCCTTTCTGGTCCCCCCCTTTTTTTGTTTCATTTGCTGAATCTTCCAGATCAAATCTGCTAACCATAGGTGTTCTCAGGGTTCCATGCTAGGCCCTCTTTTCTCTCTCTATACTACTTGGTGATCTCATTAGCTCCTTTTTCACCCCCAACGCTTTTGCGTGGTGCCTAGCACATAGTAAGTGCTTAATACATGCTCATCTCTAAGATCAATATTGGTCATTACACTTTTAAAGTCCAATAACCTTTTAATGCTGCTTTCATATATATTTTTGTAGTGATGTATGTTGTTCTTATTTGACTCTGAATCAATACACACCTTATGTTTCTGTGACTTCTTCATATTCATCATTTCTTAAAGAACAGTATATTTAATAACACTTATATGGTGCAAGTTGTTCATCCATTTTCCATTTGATGGCAACTGCTTTTTAGCTTTTTACTGCTATTACTACTAATAGCTACTATTAATATTTTAAATATGTGAGTCCTTTTTGGAATATTTGACCTTTGTTAACTGTTCAAGAGAAAGATTTCTGGGTCAGAGGGTAAGAATAACTTAGTGACTTTTCTTATATAATTACAAATTGTTTTCTAGAATGGCTAGGCACATCACAGAGCAACTATAGAAGCTCTCTAACCATATCAACTCTTAACATTGACTATTTCTATCTTTTATTCTCTTTACCATTTGAAATATATGAGGTGAAACATAGCTTTTAATGTGCGGAATGTAAATTAAAGCAATTTTGAGGTTCTTCCTCACACCATTAGATTGGCAAAGTTGACACCAAAAGAGGAAAATAACATTTGGAAAGGCTGTGGTAAGATAAGCACTTAAATGAACTGTATTGGAGCAATCTGGAAAGCAATTCAGAACTATGCAAAAAGTTAATAAGCAAAAAGCAGTGCATACTTATACCCAGTGATACCTTTATTACGTCTGTACTCTAAAGAGCTCAAAGAACCAAGAAAAGGACCCATGCATACAAAAATATTTATAGCAGCTTCTTTTATTGTGTTAGGGATCCTGTCAGTTGGGGAATGGCTGAACAAATTATGATATATTAATGTAATGGAATACGGTTGTGCCATAAGAAATGACAAAGAATGGTTTCAGAAACCTGAGAAGACTTGTATGAACTTATGTAGAGTGAAATGAGTAGAATCAATAGAACAATTAATACCATGACAACAACATTGTGAAGACAAAACACTATGACAGCATTGTGAAGACAAAAAACTTTGAAAGGTTTATGAGCTCTGATAAATCAGGTGTCCAACCATGATTCCTGCATACAGATATGAAGCATTCTATCTATTTCCTGACAGAAGTGCTAGAGTGGGGTGAGATGAGACATACATTGTGCAAATTTATTTTACTTGATCATTCATTTTTGTTATGAGTGTTTTTCTTTATTTTTTCAGTAGAGGAGTAGGAAGATTATTTTTAAAAAGACTTCTTTAATTAATTTAATTGATTAATTTAGAATATTTTTCCATGGTTACATGATTCAGGTTCTTTTCCTCCCTCAGGGATGTGAGCAATTCCATTTGAGTTTTACAGGTATCATTGATTAAAACCTATTTCCATATTATTAATATTTGCAATAGAGTGATCATTTTAAAGTCAACATCCTCAATCATGTCCCCATCAAACCATGTGATCAGTCATATCTTTTTCTTCTGTGTTTCTACTCCCACAGTTCTTCCTCTGGATATGGAGAATGTTCTTTCTCATATGTCCCTCAAAATTGTCCTGGGTCATTGCATTGCTGCTAGTAGAAAAGTCCATTACATTTGATTGTACCACAACGTATCAGTCTCTGTGTACAAGGTTCTACTCCTTTTGTTCTGTATCAATTCCTGGAGGCCTTTCCAGTTTGCATGGAATTAGGAGGAAGATTATTAATTGAAAAAATAAAATTTTATTTTAAAAAATAGTAAAACTTGCTTTTCTCTCAGTGTTTGGAATAGCCTTGAATAGTATTGTTGATGGGTTTTGAAACTTTTGAAAACTTTGTATCTTTTGAGCTGTTGTTGGGGAATGTTCTTGGCCATATTTATATTTGTTTCAATATTTGGCCATTTTTATATTTGTTTCAATATCCTACAGATCTTGGGCACCAGACCTTAAAGAAATATTTAATGCAGAAATTCTTCACAACTCTTCATTTCTTTCCTGGTTCATGCAGAAGCTTTTACATTTTATGTAACCAAAATTTTGTCTTTTATGATAAACGAATATTTCCCTCAGTCAATAATGGTGAAAATTACCTCTTCCCATCCCCTAATTTTCTTCTGGATATGAAGCTTTTTTATTTAGGTCATTCATCTAGAGGTTATTGTAGATTATTTAAAGTGCAAATCTAAAACCAATTTCTGCCAAACTTAATATAGTTTTCCCAGAGATTATTGTCACATAAGGAGTCTTTTCCCAGTAGTTTATATTCTTGAATTTATCAAATACTAGACCACTGTTTTGCACTACTTCCGCATTGCACTTCACTTGTCCTACTGATTTACTTTTGTTTTTGTTTTTAACTAGTATCAAACAGGTTCAATGGATATTGTTTTTTAATGTAATTTGATATCAGATCATGTTATTCACCACCACCCTTTTATTCCTGAATTTTTTCTTTCATTATTTCTCTTGTAATTCTAGACTAAGGCTTAATTTTGTCATTGGCCCCTTTGATAATTTAGTGAAGCCTTATTAGAGTGTTTAAATTCATAGTTGGAAGAAATGCTAAATTTCAATTAGAGTTTAATGAAAATAAAGATGTAATTTGTTTTTTGCTTAAGTAAACCCAAAGTCTTAGAATTGATAATAGGTATTGGTTCCAAGGCAGAAGAATGGTATGGTCTAGGCAATTTGGCTAGGAATAAAATGTGTAATATGTTTTTCCTATCTGAATCATACATACCCTGAAATATATCCTTGGACCTCTTTGGTGGGGTCTCAATGGACCACATCTGAGATCTTTTTGTTTTTCCAAATATTTTTGGTACTCTTGTATTTAGTGGAACACAAAATCTATAACTTAATTTAGATAGTGTAGAATAGTGTTGTCTTGAGACAAATAACTAAACTTGCTTGGTAACTGCTTACTTTTAAATTAATTTCTGGAGGCAGCTATATAGCTTCGTGGATAGAGAGCCTAGAGATGGGAGATCCTAGGTTCAAATTTGACCTCAGACACTTCCTAGCTGTGTGACCTTGGGCAAGTCAATTAACCCTGAGCAAGTCACTTAATGCCCCTTGCCCATCTCTTAACACTCTTCTGCCTTAGAACCAATACACACTATTGATTCAAAGACAAAAAATTAGGGTTTTTAAAAAATTAATTTCAGTACCTAAAGCAGATGGCAAACCTTTTAAAGACTTGATTGCCAGGCTCTAACCCACCCCACCCCCACCTTCAACTCAGTCCTGGATACCTTCCCTTTCATCCCCCCTTACCTCACACAGGGGAGGGAGAAAGTTGAGCTATTGGGCAGAGGGGTGGGTGATGTGAAAAAATGTCATCAGACTCAATAAAGAGAGGGAAGGGAACAGCTCTGCTCAAGACCCTCTGCTTTTCTAGTAATGAACTGGCAGGGGGGATGGGGAAACATGTCCATAGAGAGTGTATGCTCTGTATGGCACCCTTCCATAGGTTTGCCATCACTGAAAAACTTTTTTTTTTAAGATTTTAACTTCTTAAGTCATCATTCTTAGTTGTAGAAGGGAGAATGATTTGTTTTCCTTCAGTTTAACAGGTGGCAGAAGTTACTGAGGATAAAAGATATATGTGCCTTGATTACATTAAAATGAAAAACTATATAACCCAAAATATAAGAGATTGAGAAAATTTATAGCAGATAAAAACTTGACATCTAAAATATATGGTGTAATCCTACTTTATTTTATTGGTGTGCTGGCCTAACTATGAACAATAAATTACTCAACTTAATTTTTCTTTTATTTCCTGTGATAGGACTGATTATTTACCAGTGTTTCATAGAAACTGCTTTTCTGCCATCCCAACCCCCAACTACACCATGGTATAGGCCTGGATTCCTCTTTGGACAGAGATTAACTTTCCTTCAAAGGAGAAAAAGCTGTCCTCGTACATGATTGGCTATGACTTCCCCAAGGCTTCCTGATCATCTCAAAGTATAAAAAGTCCTAACTATGTGCAGTCAGGACCTCTCCAACTGGAAAGTTTTTAAAGATCACAAGTTAGCATGTCCCTCACTATCTTCTATTCTGGTGACTAACATTCTATCTAGAGAAATTAACTACTATATATCCTTGTTACATAGCCTTGTTGCGTTAGGGCAAAGCAATCCTCTTGTTAAATGTTTGGTGACTTTCCAGTCCCTTGTTTTGCCCCAGCATCAAACCTGAAATGGTGTTAGAGCTGCCTCCAACATCACCTTACCCACTTAACTATTACCTCTAGAATCAAATCTACAACTTTTTTTCCACATTTAAAGCTCTTCACAATAGCCCTTATCTTTTTATAGGTCATATTCCTTCACATACTGTATGGTCCAGCTGTGTTAACCTACTTGATCTGCACACACAATACTCTTTTTTTTTTTAAGTTTATTTATTTAATTAATTAATTTAGGATATTTTTCCATGGTTATATGATTCATGTTCTTTCCCTCACCGCCTCTCACCCCCTTTTTAATAGCCAATGAACAATTCCACTGGGTTTTACACACAATACTCTTACAGTAGGACCTCATTTTATGTTAATTCAGGTATATGTGATTGGCCAGCAATAAATAAATAATTGAGGCAGAAAAATACATAAAATAAAACATTTTAATTACATGTTCAATCCATGCCCTTTTCCCTAGTGGTATATTGTCTCACAGCAGTTCACCTAATCATGCTTATTCTCTTTGAAGCTTTAGTGTAAGTCAGTACCTTGTTTAACAGCAAACATTAGCTCCCATTTCAATCTTTTTCTAGAGGTCTCTCTTAGTAACTAGTTGTGTCTGCATCAGGGCAATGCTTCTCTTTCTTTCATTAACACTATTTAGTTATTAATAATGACCCCAAAATATAAGAACACAGATGGTAGTGACTCTGATAAGCTTAAGGAAAGTCATAAAGTGCCTTGGTATGCTTGGATATGAAATACTTATTAAATAATGGGATTTGTATAATTTTCAACTCATGTGAAGGACCTTGGAACATTATTGGTCATGTAAAACGAGTTCCTACTATATTTCCTGTCCCTGTACCTTTGTACTTCACACCTGGTTTGTACTGTCTCCTCACTTTGATTTCTGAATTCTTAACTTCCTTCGAGATTCAGCTTAAGGATACCCCCTTTACATAAAGCATTTCCTGATTTTCCCAACTACTTAGGGACTACCAACTATCTTACATTTGTTTAGTATATATTTGTATATACTTATATGTGTGTGTGTTATCTTTTCCCTTAAAATACATATTCCTTCAAGACAGAAATGATAACATTTTTATATTACCAGCGTTTAACAAGATGCCTGACACATGAGGCTAGAGATAGGAATTGTACCAGTGACTTAATTGGTATAGAAAACTCAGGGTAGCATTTTCTCACTAATGTAACAGTATTTTAAAAATTGCCTTAGATACTAAGAGCTTAAATGACTTGTCTACGTATCAGAGACCAAACTTAAATCTTGGTCTTCCTAGTCACTTAGGCTATCAGCCTGAGTCTCATTTTCAGGTCATCATTCTCACTCCAATTTGTTGATTCTACTTTCACAAAATCTCTTATACATGCCCCCTTCTGTCCTAAAACTGCCACCCTTCTGGTGAAGTCCTTCATCCCTCTCACACCTGGATTATTAAAATAACTTGTTGATTGGTCTCCCAGCTTCATCTCTCACCATTTGTCCAACCTCTATTCCTCTGTCAGATTAATATACAAACACAAACAAACCCTGTTCAGTGAACTCTGCCAGCTCCTTGTTATCTTCAGGATCAAATATAAAATCCCCTGTCTTTTTTTTAACCCTTACCTTCCATCTGAGAATCAATATTGAGTATTGGTTCCAAGGCAGAAGAGAGGTAAGGGCTGGGCAATGGGGGTTAAGTGGCTTGCCTAGGGTCATACAGCTAGGAAGTGTCTGAGGCCAGATTTGAGCCTTCCTTCTCTTGGCCTGGCTCTCAATCTACTGAGCCATCTAGCTGCCCCCTCTCTTGTCTTTTAAGAATCCTTCATTACCTGAATCCTTTGTACCTTACTCTCCCTCTTGTTTTCTGTGATTCAGGGTCATTGCTCTCTTTGCTGTTCCTTAAAACAAGACACTATATCTCCCAACTTTGGGCATTTTCACTCATTGTCCCTCCTGCTTAGAATTCTCTCTCTTATCACCGCCTTTTAACTTCCCTGGGCTTCCTTCAAATCTGAACTAAAATTCTGCCTTCTGCAACAATCTACTTTAATGCTAGTGCCTTCCCTCTATTGATGATCTCCAATTAATGTATATAACATTTATATATATATATGTGTGTGTGTGTATATACATACACACATGTATTTTGTTTCTCACGTAGTTATTTACATGTCTATTAAGTTATGAGAGAAGGCATTAAACTTGAAGGCAGGGACTATTTTTGTCTTTATATGTGCACTGCCTGTCACATACCTACTGCTCAATAAATACGTCTTTTCCCCCTCCCCTTTTTTAAAATTCTTACCTTCTGTCTTAGAGTCAATACTGTGTATTTGTTCCAAGGCAGAAGCAAGTTAAGAAAGGGCTAGGCAATGGGGGTCAAGTGACTTACCCAGGGTCACACAGCTAGGAAGTTTCTGAGGTCAGATTTGAACCTAGGACCTCCCTTCTCGAGGCCTGGCTCTCAGTCCACTGAGCTATCTAGCTGCCCCCCAAGAAGTACTTCTAGATTTGTCAATTTCTTCCTTTGAAGGCTCATTTTCTACCTAACATACCACTTAGTCTCTCTTTCCTTAATAAATGCTTATTGATTTAAAAACAAGTCATAAGTCATTTACTAAGCTCTCACAATGTGCCAGGCCCTGTGCTAAATAGTGTAGAAATAAAGAAAAGCCAAAAAAAAACCCAGTACTTCCTTCTAGGAGCTAACCTTTTAATGGGGGAGATAACATGAAAATAACTAAGACCATACAAGCTGCTTACCAAGTAGTAGAAATACATCTGAGAGTGAAGGCATTTAGCAGTTGGGAAGTTGGGAGACCTACAAAAGATGAGATTTAAGCTAAGTCTTGAAGGAAGCCAGGAAAACTTGAGCTGGAGGTAAAGAGGGAGAGTATTCCAGACATGAGAGACAGGCAGTGCAAAGGCACACAGTTCATGGTGGGGAGTAATGTATAAGAAAATTGAAAAGGCTAGCTTATGAAGATCTTTAAAACCAAATGGGAGGATTTTATATTTGCTCCTCAAAGCAAAAGAGAGCCACTGTGGTTTATTTCACCAGAGAGTGATGTGATCTGCTCTATACTTTCAAATAATCATTTGGTAAGCTTTGTGAAGGATCAATTAGAATGAGGTTAAATTTGAGTCTGGGAATCGAATTATAAGATTACAGTCCAGGCAAGGGGACCCAAATGAAGGTTATAGCTTCATAAGTGGAGAGAAGGAAATGTATGTGAAAGATGTTGTAGAGGAAGAAATGTATATTATTTGGCCACTGATAATTTAGTGAGATAGTGAGGAGTTGAGGATGACGTGATCTATGGACATTGATAGTAGCCTATATAGGAAGTTGGGAAGAGCAATGCTATGTTTAAGGAGTGGGGTGAAGATTAATAGGTTTTGTTTTGATCATATTAATTTTGAGATGCCTACAAGATTTCTAATTTGAGGTATCTGAAAGGTATATATTAATTCAGGACTAGAGATCAAGGAAAGAAACTAGGGCTGGATATATAGGTCTAGGATTGTCTGCATACATAGATGATTGAATCCATTAGAACTAATGAGATCACCAAGTGAAATAGGGTAGAAGAAGCAAAAATGAAGACCCAGCATAAAACCTTGGAAGACTGCCATAATTAATGGGAGTTTTCCAACACACAAAGAATAGCAAAGAAGACTGAGAATAAGCTCTCAGGTAGGAAGAAAACTAGGGGTGAACAATGTCACCAAAACTCAGGAGAAAGTATCCAACAAGAGAAAAGTGATCAATAATGTCATAGCACTGTGAACTGGAAAGACTTCCAAGAATTGATTGCAGAGTGAAATGAGCAGAACCAGGAGAACATTGTACATAGAAACTGAAACCTTGTGGCACAATCAAATGTAATGGACTTCTTTACTAGTAGCAATGGAATGATCCAGGACAATTCTGAGGGACTTATGAGAAAGATGCTATCCACATCCAGAGAAAGAACTGTGAGAGTAGAAATGCAGAAGAAAATATATGATTGACCACATGGTTCAGTGGGGATATGATTGGGGATTTTGACTTTACATGATTGCTCTATTGCAAATATGAATATATATGCAATATGAATATAGAAGTTTTTGAACAATGACACATGTAAAACTCAGTGGAATTGCTTGTCAGCTCTAGGAGTGGGGAGGGAAACAACATGAATCATGTAACCATGGAAAAGTACTCTAAATAAATAAATATTTTTAATACCATTAAAAATAATGTTGTGGCACACTGATTCTAAGAATGAGGATGGAGAAGCCTTTAATTTGGCAATTAAGGAAGAATTCATGGAGAGTTTTGGAGAGAACAGAATGAAGTTGAAAGTCATTGCAATGGCTTAGAAGAGTGAGAGGGATAAAAATAAAAGCACTAAGTATATGCAGCTTTCTTTAGGAGTTTATCTGAGAAACAATAATAGGTCATGTGAATTTTTTAAGATAGGACAGAGATGAGAGTATTTGAAGGCATCAGGGAAGGAGTCATAGTTAGGAAGAACTTAAAAGATAAAGGAATGATAGATAGCATAGTCTGCTGAAGAAGGTAGAAAGGAATGGGATCAAAAGTGCTTAAAGAGACATTGATCTTGGCTAGAAGGCTCCCTCTTCAACTGAAATGGAAGTGAAGGGAATAGTGGGGGGGGGGGAGTATCTGAGTGATAGGATGGCACATGGTGAATGCCCTCAGTTTTTTTTGTGTGTTTTTTTTAAACCCTTACCTTACGTCTTGGAGTCAATACTGTGTATTGGCTCCAAGGCAGAAGAGTGGTAAGGGCTAGGCAATGGGGGTCATGTGACTTGCCCAGGGTCACACAGCTAGGAAGTGGCTGAGGCCGGATTTGAACCTAGGACCTCCTGTCTCTAGGCCTGGTTCTCAATCTACTGAGCTACTCTGCTGCCCCCTTGCCCTCCGTTTTAAGGGAAGTATGAGGTGAGGCCCTCAGCTAAAAGGGTTTTTTTCATCAGTGACATCCTCCCAAATCCCAGCATTCTTGGTAACAGGATCATTTTCAAACTCAGAGGCTAGCCTTGGTAGCAGTGAAGTACAATGGATGATGTGTCAGAGCAGATCAGTAGTGTTAATATTAATTAGTAGCCCCTATAGGAATGGTGAATTTCAGTAGACAACTAGTCTTTACCCCAAGGATTTTAGTAATATGCCTCTTGATTTCGTGTAATTGTGAATCTTAAAATTTCTCAGACTCTACCTTGGAACATTTGGTTAAGGCTATTCCCCATTTTAAACAATGAAGGTACTTGGTCAGGAATGTATTGGGAATTCTAACATTACTCCACCCATACTTAGGCATACTTTAGGACAGTGGTTCTCAACCTTTCTAATGCTGTGACCCTGCAATACATTTCCTCATGTTGCAGTGACCCCAAACCAAAGAATTATTTTGGTGGCTACTTCAAAACTGTAATTTTGCTACAGTTATGATTCAGAATGTAAATACCTGATACGCATTATGTATTCTCATTGCTACAGATTGAGAGGTTGAGAACCGCTGCTTTAGGGGAAGATAAAGTTGTAGACTCCTGATGAAACCATGAGAAAAAGTCCCCAACCCATACTTACAGTGAGGCAAAAGCCCTTAAGCTAGGTCTATTTTTAGATCTAATACAAAAGGGTGCTAAGTACCTATGAAGGTCAAATTAATCACTAAATGGTCAAGCAACTTACAAAGGGCAAGCTTAGCAAAGAGGTGTGAAGTACTCAGAAGATATAATCTACCTAGAGAAGGTGAGAACTAAAGAGTGGTGAAACTAAGAATGGGCAGTCCTAGGAAAAGTGTCTACTGTGATTGGTAGACGTGAAAATTTAGAGGAGGTGACACAAGAGAAAATTTTCTTTAAAAGGAGGAAACTTGAGGCCTTTGGAGGTAGTTCAGCTTTGGAAGTTGAATTGGAGGTCAGGAGCCAGGAAGCTCTCTGAAGGAGTTGGATCTCGGACTAGTTGGAGTAACTGGGCCTCTGAACTTAGTTGGAGTTTTGCTTGGGACAAAATCTTGTGGTGAGTGGATAAAAGACTGACTTAGTTTTCTCCTTAAAGAGAAAGGCCTAGGCCAAATGGCCTAGGCCCTACCTAGCCTTTTCCTACTATTTCCTCTTACTCTGTTTCTTTCCCTTCCCTTAATTCCTTCATTCCGATTAATTAAAATCTCCATAAAACTCAGCTGACTTGGGTATTTCACATTTGGGAATTTTTCCCATGGCGACCACTTATTTTTTTATTTAAAATCAAGACACTAAAAATTATCTTTACAGGTTTGGCAATTTAAGTCTTGAAACCCACATTTTCGCGGTCACATAATGTGAAATATAATTTGGACCCAGATTCCCTACTTCTATTTGTCCCCTTTTAGATTTTTGGCATCCTTGAGAAGTCCTAGTTTCTGATTTGTCCATATCTTCAGGTTTGTATTTGTTTCTTAATGTCAACCCCAATCCCTTTTCACATAGGAAGGAGTGGTACAATCCTAGGTATTACTCTCATGTGTTTCCGTTAATTATAAGAGATATCATAGTCCTGACTTTTCCTAATCCAGATTAAGCAATGAACCAAACTTTAAAATAATTTAACATTTTGCCTTCACATAAAATCTTAACTTTTTTTTTTCATGTTGAGAGTCTAGTTTTACTTAATTTTTGTCAAAAAATCTGAAATATTTGATTCATTGATTTTGCTTTTTAAGAAAGCAGCAAACTTTTTTTTCTATTCATTTAAAGATCATCCTTATAGTTCATTTTGATAGAAAGGGTTATTTACAATGAATTTATTAAGTTATGATTTATCTTTTCTGTTTGTAAGTTAAAAAACTGAGAGTAAAAATTTTGTGGACTCATTTTAGGAAATGCTATAGAAAAATTAACAAGATGGGATTATATTTAGAGGTAAAATTTTTTAAATGGTTAAAAATAGGGTTGCTGGCCTTCATGATTGCTATGATATTGGTTTCCTCAGGGAGAGTGCTTTTAGACTGCAGAATAAGTAAATTACTGCTGTAATTGAAAATATTTTCCCCTAAATCTGTCCTTTTGAAGCCAGATATTCATAGTTTTTAGCTATCTGAAAAACTGAATGAGTATTGATTTGATCAAAGTATACATGGTATTTCTGTGCCTTTCTCATTCCTCCTTAATCTTAATGACATCCCTTTGAGATTTCTCCTAGTTTATCATAGATGTGTGTCTTATGTGTACATATTTGTTTGCAATGTTGTATTCCCATTAGAATGAGCTCCTTGTGAACAAGGACGTGTGTTTGAAACCCAAGCACTTATTTAGCACTAATGTTTTTAATCACCCTACTTGACTGTTTTTTCCTTTAAGTAAAGAAAAATGATAGTGTCATGAACACTGGATTTGGAACCCATGCTCTAGGTTCATAACCTTGTTCTAATACCTGTGTGACTTGATTAAATCACTTAACTTTTCAGATCTCAGTTTCTTTATCATTAGAATGAGAATTGGACTAGATAAGCTCTAAATTCTCCTCTACCTCTATAATCCTAAATTTCTATTTTCATTTTTGGGGGGATTTTGATATTTACTATAGTTTTGGAAACTAGAACTGCTTGCCAATATCTTCAGTCCTTAAAAAACAAAAGAACTTTTCTTCATGAGAACATATATATGAAGTAAAATTGAATAAAATCAGTTTTTTTCTTCTTGCTTGGCATAAATAAGATGATGGATTTTTTGTTAAGTACATACTAATGGAAGTTAGCAGTGAGAATTCACATTTTAGAATTAAACATATATTAGGAAAGAGCTTTCAGTACCTTATATTTTTAGAAAAATTATTCAGAGTTATTTGAGGAATACTTTAATTCCCACTTTTTTAATGAAAACTCACAAGCCCTTAATATCTAATTTAATTTTTAATTTAAAAGTGAAGATTGAGTTTAACACTTGATCTGATGCTAAGTACAGATAACCTTATTTCCCTCTCAATAAATAACCTATCTGTACATGTTTTAAATCACTTTTTGCTAGGAGTTTTGCATATGGTTTGGTTTTATCTCTTTATGTGTATAGTATCCTGAGAAACATTTCTATTAGCACTAAATTTGGATTTAGATACTAACTTTGCCACTTGCTACCCTTGTAATCTTGGGCAAATTACTTAATTTATTCAGAGATTATAATAATCTAAATGAGTTCATATATGGAAATATACATGTTGTCTTCTCCCCATCATTCTTAAGATACTCACCATTTCTTAAGTGTCACATAGAGTTGGTCTCATATGAAAAGAACTAAGTCCTGTAGAAAAAGAGATTGCATCTACTTTGCAGGATCTTGGAGGTAGGCAAGAAAGATGTTATGAAAAATTTAAGATGGCTCATAAAGGATGACCACAGTTTTTGTAGCTGAAGCAATAGTGGCCTTTCATTGGGATTTGAACACAGTATTGTGATTTCAGCTTAAGCGATTTCATGGGCCAGATATTAAAAGAGTATATTGTTCAATAAGCACCCATTATGTTGACTATCATAATTTTCAGTGTTGTCAAAATTAGTAAGAGATTAGTTTTAAATGGAGTAAAAGTAAGTATATTCTCTCTGTCATAAAATTATATTAGTTCATGAGTATGTAAATATTTTGACAGATCATTTTTATAAAATGTTTAATTTGCTTTCATTAAAAAAATACTTATTATTTTTAACCCCTTCTCCTAATATCTTTTGTTTGCCTGAGAGGTAACATGAGCTTCAATATAGGCAAAAGATTTTTTTTCTTCAGAATGTGATGAGTTTGTAAGAATTGTTAGTAATCACTGATGAATAGAATTCTGTTTATGTCATTAATTGGGGAATGATGATTTTCTTTCTTGTATTAATGAAATTTACTGGGATGAAAAGAGGAAGAATAATTGGAACTTTTGAATCTGGATATTTTAACATTTCATTTTTTGTCTTAAATAAGTAAAATTTTAGCAGAGATTTTTTTTTTATTTTTAAGCAAACATAAGGAAAAAAGGGAATTGGAGTATTCACTTAGAAAGTTAATGTATGTAAAAGGAGATATTTATTTTTAGTTATATGTTGAGTTTCTGCTTTTTAGAATTAAATGTGTGTTTTTATAGATTTATGCTAGATTTCAACTAAGAAAAATATCAGTAGGCATCCAGTAACTTAGAGCCTGGAGATCAGAATCACTGAATGAGAAAATGAGGTGGCGAATGAACTATGCTAATCATTGCAGAATAAATCCAGGCAGAATATCTTTGACTAGGGAGAGATCAACTGAGGAAGTCAAGTGATTAGATTGTTCAAGGTCCTTCCTCAAGATCCAGCCTTGTGGCAAGTGATAAGGCTTAGGCTACCTGCTTCACAGTGGCAGAAGTAGGTGAATATATGGCCTGGGTAGTCCAGGCCTGAGTCAGGAACCATCAGTGGGAGCAGTATCCAGCAAAATGCTGGAGAAGGCTGTGGGGTAATTAGTAAAATTGTCACAGTATCCATATTGCCCCCTTCCCTCCCAACCCCCCGGAAAAATAAATAAATATAAAATGTGCTTCAGTTCACACTTAAAGGTCCATCAGTTCTTACTTTGAAGGTTGATAATATTTTTTATTATGAGCCCTTTGGAATTCTCATGTATCATTGGATTGATTAGAGTAATCAAGTCTTTCATAGTTATCATTATAATATTGCTGTTAATTGTCTAAATGTTCTAGTTCTTCTCACTTCACTTTGTATTAGTTCAGTAAACCTTTCCAAGTTTTTCTAGAACTATCCCCATCATCATTTCTTATAGTAAAATAGTATTCCATCATAATAATATACTATAACTTATTTAATTATTCTTTAATAACATATATACCCACAATTCCGAGTTTTTTGCTACCACCAAAAAAAAAACTGCTGTAAATATTTTTATACATATTATCCTTTTCCTTTGATCTCTTTGGGGTACAGATCTAGAAGTAGTATTGCTGGGTCAAAAGGTATATGCAGTTTTATAGTGCTTTGGGCATAGTTCCAAATTATTCTTCATAATAGTTGGACTAGTTTATAATTCCACCAACAGTGCTTCAGGGTTCCAATTTTTCCATTTCCTTCTCTAGTATTTGTCATTTGCCATTCTGATAGGTATGAGGTGATATCTCAGTTTTTTTATTTGTACTTCTTTCATTATTGGCAATTTAGAGCATGTTTTCATACAACTGGTGAATTCTTATTCTGAAAACTGCCTGTGTTCATATGCTTTGACTATCATTTTTTATAAATATAGCTCAGTTCTCAATGTAGTTGAGAAATGAGACCATTATTAGAGAAAATTGCTTTAAAAAATTTCCCCCCTCAGTATCTTGTTTTCTTTCTAATTTTGGTTACATTGATTTTGTTTGCACAAAAACTTTATTAATTACATGTAATCAAAATTAGCAATTTTACTTCCTGTGAGCCAGTGTTTTTCTTCTTTGGAACATGATTCACTATTGGTTATGATGCCATTCTTATGTCTTATGTCAATCAATCTTTCTTTCTTAGACAATTCCAAATTGTTTTGATGTCTACAGGTTTATAGTACACTTTGAGATCGGGTAAAAATGAGAGGCTCTTTTTCTTCCATTTTTTTTTCATTAATTCCCTTGTTTCTCCAGATAAATTTTGTTCAGATTTTTTCCCAGCTCTGTAGATAGTTTACAATTGTACTAAGTAAGCTACTTTTGGCACTATGGTCATTTTTTAATTGATTGGCTTGGCCTACCCATGAGCAATTAATATCTTTCCAATTAATTAGATTTATCTTTGTGAGAAGAGTGACTTTAATCGTGTTCATATATTTCATGTTATCTTGGCAGGTAGAATGCCAAGTATTTTTTTACAGTCCTTTTTACAGTTTGTAGTTATTTTAAATGTAAATTCTCTTTTTATTCCTGCTGGGTTCCATTAGTAATATATAGGAATTCTGATGATTTGTGTGAGTTTATTTTGTATCCTGCAACTTTATTGAAGTTAAATCCTTAAAATTTTTTTCAATTGACAATCTACAGCTCTCTAGATAAACCATCCATCATTGTATAATTATTGATGGGCATCATTTTGTAAGAATTTAAATTTTAGGTTTTATGCTAAATATAAGAATTCAAAAGTAATATTGTGGTTACTGATTTTAAAATATTATAGTTGAAGTCAAAATGACTTTTAGCGGCTTTATTTACAAAGAGGTGGAGTGAAAATGGAAAAATGTAAGAAGGCAGAGAATTGTCTATCCTGCCACCCTAAGTGCTGCTTTGGTGTCCAGCTAAGCCCTGGCAGGGATGGATAATCTTTAGCCAGAGGTCCGGGGGGTGGCTTCAACAAGGGTTCCACCAACATAGCCTCTTCTAGGAAAGGAAGGCCAGCTACTCACTTAGCAAGCTAACACAGGATCCAGGGAAGGAGTCTCCTCCTTCAGTCCAGCTCACTGACACAGAGTGTCCAAAGACAAACTTCAAAGGAGAAGTTCCAGAGGAAAAGTTCAAAGGAGAAATCTGAAGGAGAAATTCATTGGACAGGAAGTTCAGGACATTTTATAGGCCTTTTTCCACCTCACTTCCCATCCCTTCCCCACTTTACAGGAACCAATCCCCGTTTTTCAATTTACCTAGCACTGCCCAGGAGCAGGGAGTGGCCTCTGGAGTTGTCACCCACTTTAGCAAGTGACTTGCAACTCTCTTACTTAGTGTCAAGTAGAGGTACTTTAAGTTCTTGATTTGATTAGCTAAAAATAGGCAAGGGGAGATTTAATCCTAGCTTCACATCCCCCCCCCACATTCTTTGGGAGACTAGTCTCCCTAATAAGTCATTTAACATAACTAGCTTATACCTCTAAAGATATTCTAGCTAAAGGTGCATACAATATTGTACTTTCCAAGAGGAAACCACAATAGTTGGAGATAAGAGAAAGATAGAAGAGAGCAAAACCAGTGTTTGCTAGGCACATTGATAAAAAGCCAAATGGGGGAAATCCCCGTTGGCATAAGAGTTTACATTCAGAATAAATGTGTTCAATCCCTTTCAGTTCAATCAATTACATCCCAAAGTTCATTCTGGATCTTTTGATGCAGTGAAGATTTCTTTATGGCACTTTCCTCAAACAGTTCACTTTCTTAATTCATGGAGTTAGTGAGCTTCTTTTCCTGAAATTTCTCTCAAAAATTTTTTTTAATCTTGGATTTTATAAAAAAAATGTGAAGTAAGGAGGCCTAGTGATACCAGAACTCAAACTGAACTATAAAGCAACAATCATCAAAACAATTTGATACTGATACTGTCCAAGGAATAAAATGGTAGATCAATGGAGCAGATTAGATACACAATTTACAGGGGTAAATAACCTTAGCAATCTAGTGTAAACCCCAAAATCCCAGCTTTTGGAATAAGAACGTACTCTTTTAACAAAAACTGCTGGGAAAATTGGAAAATATGGCAGACGCTAGGTATAGACCAATATCTCACACTCTTTACCAAGGTAAAATCAAAACAAATATATGATTTAGATATAAAGTGATACCATAACTAAAATTAGGGAACACAGAATAGTTTACTGGTTGGTAGATCTTTGGAGGTTAGAATTTATGACCAAACTAGAGATAGAAAGTGTTAACAGATGTAAAATGAATTTTGATTATATTAGATTAAAAAACTTTTCTACAAACAAAACTAAGATTAGAAGGGAAACAACTGGGAAAATGTTTTTTATAACATGATGTTATGAATATAATTTTGTGACAACATAGTACATATCCATTTCCTGAAATTCTTATAAAATTTCCACATCTGTCTATACTCAGCTTTGTCAGTATTGCTGCAAGTTTCAGTTCTTCCAAGATGGTTTGATGGGAGCTTTGAGAGCCACCTCCTACTGCTGATTTAATTAACCCCTGAAACTGCTGATAGCTGAAATGCTAGCCACAGGCTTAGGCATAGGCATCTGCATTTGGTCTTATTCTGGGCTTGATCAGATCAAGAACTGCTCAGATTCTAGCCTCAGGCTTAGGTGTAGGCACAGACCCCCTTGAGCTGGAATTCCTGGAACTTTAAGGGATGTGGGTACTACTGTTGACCCAGGAAGGGCCTTAGAGTCTGGATGTGTGGTCTTGGGCTCAGGTTCAGAACCTGGACCAACAGATGGAGGATGGGGGATGGAGGATGGAGGTAGAGCTTATTCCTTATTCCTTGCTGTAGCCTCCTGCTGGTTGTACTTCCTTCTTACCCCAGTGCCCCAGATGTTCTGACTATCTTTTAGGTTGTTCTCTTCTTGAGAAAGTTCTCTTGATATTCTTGACCTTTTGATCTTTAGATGAATTTTGTTAGTATTTTTCCTAGTTCTATAAAATAATAGTTTGGTAGTTTGATTAGTATGGCACTGAATAAATAAATTAATTTAGGTAGAATTGTCATTTTTATTATATTAGCTTGGCCTCCTCATGAGCAATTAATATTTTTCCAATTGTTTTGGTCTGACTTTATTTGTGTGAACAGTGTTTTGTAATTGTGTTCATATAATTCATATAATGCCAATTGCCTTGACAAGTATAGTACCAGGTAATTTATTGGGTTTTATTAATTTAATAAGATTCTCTTACAAAAATGAATAGTATGGAATTGTTTTGGGGACAATACATGTATAACTCAGTGGAATTGCTTGTCAACTCCTGGAGGGAAAATGGAAGAGGGTAGGGAAACAAGTGATGAATCATATGTTTTCATTTGCATTTCTACTCCAACAGTTCTTTCTCTAGACCTGGATAGAATTCTTTTTCATAAGTCCCTCAGAATTGTCCTGAATTCCTAGATATTTTACATTGTTTAGAGTGATTTTAAATGGGATTTCTCTTTCTAACTCTTGCTGCTGGACTTTGTTGGTTATATAGAAATCTAATGGTTTGTATGGATTTATTTTTTATCCTGCAACTTTACTAAAATTATTAATTATTTCAACTAGTTTTTTTTGTCAATTATCTAGGATACAGTTTTTTTTAACCCTTACCTTCCATCTTGGAGTCAATGCACAGTATTGGCTCCAAGGCAGAAGAGTGGTAAGGGCTAGGCAACAGGGGTCAAGTGACTTGCCCAGGGTCACACAGCTAGGAAGTGTCTGAGGCCAGATTTGAACCTAGGACCTCCCATCTCTAGGCCTGGCTCTCAATCCACTGAGCTGCCCAGCTGCCCCCCTGATAGTTTTAAATAAATACTATTTATTGGAAAGGCCCTTCTATTCCTATACTTTTGAGTGTTTTTAATAGGAACAGGTGTATTTTGTCAGGTTTTTTTTGGATCTATTGAGATAATCTTGTGATTTTTGTTAGTTTGGTTATTGATATGGTCAATTATGTGGATGGTTTTCCTAATGTTAAACCAGCCATGCGTTCCTAGTGTAAATCCCACTGGGTCATAGTGAATGATCTTTCTGGTATATCGCTGTATTCTCCTTGCTAGTATCTTATTTATGATTTTTTTGCATCAATATTCATTAATGAAATTGGTCTATAATTTTCATTCTCTGTTTTTGTCCTTATTGGCTTAGGTAACAGTACCATATTACTTTCATTAAAAGAATTTGGTAGGATTCCTTTTTTGCCTATTTTCCTGAATAGTTTATTTAGTATTAGAATTAATTGTTCTTTAAATGTTTGATAGAATTCATTTATGAATCCATCCGGCCCTGGTGGATTTTTTCTCAGGGAGATCATTGATCTCTTTTGCTAATCTGGGCAATTGGTATTTTGGTAAATATTCATCCATTTCACTTACATTATCATATTTATTGTCATATAATTAGACAAAATAGATCCTAATGGTTGCTTTAATTTCCTCTTCCTTAGTGATAAGTTTACCCAGTTCGTTTTTGATACTGGTTATTGGATTGTTTTCTTTTTTAAATCAAATTAGCCAATGCTCTATTTTATTGATTTGTTTTCATGAAGCCAACTCCTAGTCTTATTTATTAATTCAGTTGTTCTCTTTCAATGTTATTAATTTCTTCTTTAATTTTTAGAATTTCAATTTAGTCTTTAAATGAGGATTTTAAATTTGTTCTTTTTCTAGTTTTTTTTAGTTGCATGCCTAATTTATCAATCTGCATTTTCTCAATTTTATTGATATAAGCATTTAGAAATATAAATGGTTTGTCTCCTCGTCATTCTCATTAATAAAATTATTGTTTCAATGATTTGTTCTTTGACCCAGAAATTTTTAAATTACCTTTCTGTGCAGCTTTATTGATTATAAATTTTATTGTGTTGTGATCTGAAAAGGATGCATTTATAATTTCTGCTTTTTTGCATTTGGTTGTGAAGTTTTTATGCTATGATACATGGTCAATTTTTGTGTAGGAACCTGGTACTGCTGAAAGAAGGTATATTCCTTTTTATTACCATTCAGTTCTCATCAGAGATCTATTAGTTCTAAAGATTTTATTTACTTCCTTCACTTCTTGTTTGTTTTTTGGTTTAACATATCTAAATCTGAAATGGGGAAGTTGAGGTTCCCCACTAACATAGTTTTACTATCTATTTCTTTCTGAAGTTTATTTAATTTATCCTTTGCATATATACTTAATATTTATATTACCTCATTTTTAATAGGACCTTTTAAGGGGCAGCTGGGTGGCTCAGTGGATTGAGAGTCAGGCGTAGAGATGGAAGGTCCTAGGTCCAAATCTGGCCTCAGACACATCCCAGCTGTGTGATCCTGAGCAAGTCACTTGGAGCCAATACACAGTATTGACTCCAAGACAGAAGGTAAGGGTTTAAAAAAAAAATAGGACCTTTTAGCAAAATGTAATTTCCTTCCTTATCTCTATTAATCAAATCTTTTTTTGCTTTAGCTTTGTCTGAGGTCATTGATTGCTACTCCTGCTTTTTTTTCCTTTAAATGGTACACAATAACTTCTACTCCAGTCTCTTATCTTTACTCTGTATATGTCACCCTGCCTCAAATGTGTTTCTTTTTTTTTAATCCTTACTTTCCGTCTTGGAATCAATACTGGGTATTGGTTCCAAGGCAGAGGGCTAGGCAATGGGGGTTAAGTGACTTGCCCAGGATCACACAGCTGGGAAGTGTCTGTGGCCAAATTTGAACCCAGGACCTCATGTCTCTAGGCCTGGCTCTCAATCCACTGAACTACCCCAGCTGCCCCCCTCAAATGTGTTTCTTGTAAATAGCATAAATTAAGATTCTGATTTTTATTCCACTCTGCTATCCACTTCCTTTTTATGCGTAAGTTTATTCCATTCACATTCACAGTTATAATTACCAACTGTGTATTCTCCTCCATCTTATTTTCTCCTTTTGATTCTGTTCTTTTTCCTTTCACTCTGTTCCTCCTCACCAGTTTTTTCTTTTTTATCACCCCATCCACCCACTTCCACCTTCCTCCTATTACTACCTCCCTTCCCTTCTCTTATTCCCCTTCTTCTCTATAGGGTAAGATAGAATTCTATACCCTAATGAGAGTGGTTATTCCCTCTCTGAGCCAGTTATGATGAGGGTAAAGTTTAAGCATTGCCCATCATCACCTCATCCTCCCCTCTGCTATGATAATTTTTCACACCTCTTTGTATTATATAATATATATATAGTGTTTTATAATTGCCCTTCCCTTTTCTCTTAATGCAGTTCTCTTTTTCACCACTTGATTTTTTTTGCATATCATATCATCATAATTGGCGTATTTCCCCTTCCTCGCTCTAAGTATACTCCTAACTGCCCTAGTACTATTAAGAATATTAAAGAATTACAAATATCCTCATTCCATGTAGGAATACATAGTTTCACCTTATTGAGTCCCTTAAATTTTCTCTTTCTTGTTTACTTTCTTTGGCTTCTCTTGCATCTTGTGTTTGAACATAATATTTTCTGTTTAGGTCTGGTCTTTTCCTCAGGAATGCTTGGAACTCATCTTATTAAAAGACCACTTTTTTAACCTGAAAGAATATGCTCAGTTTTGCTGGATAGGTGACTCTGGGTTGTAAACCCAGATCTTTTGCCTTCCTGAATATCATATTCCATGCCTTCTGATTCTTTAATGTGGAAGCTGCTAAATCCTGTATGATTCTGATTGTAGCTCTATAGCATTTGATTTGTTTGTTTATGATTGCTTACAGTATTTTCTCCTGTCTCTTAAATTTAGCTATTGTAATGAGTAAACTGATGCTGTTATTAATAAGCTAAAGCTTTTATATTAATCCTATTTTTGTAGATAATTAATAGAAGTTAAATTATTGTGCAGGAGGTTGATAAATGTTCTGAAGCAGTTTGATACAACCCTTATTTATTTATAGTAAAGGTGGGATAAGAACAGGAATTAGGAATAGGATAGGAAATCTCTTAACCTCATACTAAAATCTCTAAATAAAACCCCCAAAATTTAACTTCTTTCTTTGCAGTGTCTTCTTGCCTACAAGGTAGTCTCCTTAAACTACTATCACTATCTAAAATATTTTCTCTATCTAAACTAACCTATACTAAATGTTGAATCTTAAATTGATATGGAAAAACAAACTGCCAGATATAACTGTCAGATCCCTTGTCAGAGAGACACTATCACAGTCCCTGCTCCCAAGTCGGAGAGAATGGACAGAGTCCCTCTGAGTTCTCCAGAATCAGATTTTAACTCTACTTCATAGGTGTATCTCAAACTCTCAAAAGTAACTCTCTCAAAAGCCACTGACTGATCTTTATCTGAAAGAGTGACCCAGCAACTTCACTCCCAAGGAAGTTAGAGCAATATGGAGCCCAGAACTAACTGCCCTTCCCATTTTATGGAGGGGCTCTTAAAGAGACGGAGGGCGAGAGCTATTTGCTCTGTCTTAAAGCAACAGAGTGATATTACTTACCTTCCTCTAACCTAGAAATTTTGCTCTTAAGGAGGCAAAGCAAACATTACATAAATTCCTTTTAACAAATAACCCCCTATGATCTTTGGGAGACCCATCTTCCTCAATGAATCATTTAACCAACTATTCTCTACTCTATATTTGAAACAGGGAGAGGTAAAGAGAAGAAGAAAGAAAGCAAAACATCTTGCAAAATGCAAGTCATACATTACATACAGATATACAATTACAGATCTAACACAATTCTAACTATACATTATTGAAACAACCTAAAGCTAATAATTCAAAGGTACCTTACAGTTACTATGTACACAACCTTGAAAAAAAATTATATACAAGAATATACATTATAATATTCCCCTGAGGTGAAATATTTTCTTTAATATTTAATTTTTATAGTTTTAATATTTATTAATATCAATTTACTAAGTTTTATTTATTAATGATTTCGTTTTTAATTCTTATTCATTGGTTTATTAATATTACTATTTAAATACTATTTTCTATATTAATAATTTTAAAACAAATCATAACAAATTCTATTTACCCATTTAGTATCATTCATTATATTTTAAAATCAAACCTTTATGTACAAGAAAATATAAATTAAATATCCTTGAAAATGTTGTTTGAATGTCTAGTTTTAGTAGTAGACCCATTCTTGAAAATGTCTGGTTGTAGCACTCCTTGTAGTTTTATTGATCCTCAGTCTCTATGTACTCTCTTGACATGTGAACAATGAATCTATGATGATTTCTCTTCATTTTTATCACTGTCGATGTTGTTAGGAGTACTTGGAATGAACCTTCCCAGGCTGGCTGAGTTCCTCCTGTTTGGTGAAAGTTATTAATATAGACAGTATCTCCAGGATGTAAATCATGAAATGAAAAATCTATTGGTCCAGCTTGAATTAAGGCTCCTGATTCATGCAGTTCTTTAATCTTCATCTATAAATCTCTAATATAATTTGCAATTGTTGTATCTCCACCAAATAATGAAGTGTATACCAAATTAAATGGTTTTGCATGGATAGGCAGATGGCCAAACAGCATCTCAAAGGGCGAAATGTGCAGATCTCACTTTGGTCTGCTTCTCAGATTAAAAAATAAAAAAGCTAACGGTAGGGCATCAGGCCATTTCAAGAGTGTCTCTGTACATAATTTCCCAATCATCGTCTTTAATTCTCTATTAAGTCTCTCTACTTGTCCTGAACTTTGTGGATGGTACGGCACATGGAATTTTGGTGTATTCCATAGGTATGAATATATTTGTTATAAAACTGAATCTTTAAATTGTTTTCTCCTATCTGAATAAATTCTTGATGGTAAACCAAATCTAGGTATGATTTCCTTCAATAATACTTTAGCTACAAATGCTTCTGTGTTCTAGTTTGATGGAAACACTTCTGGCCATCTTGTTAATTTGTCTACTACCACTAAACAGAGTTTGTTGTCTAGCTTTTGGCATCGCATCATTATAAAATCAATTTGTAGATGTTCAAATGGAATATATGCTAGCGGATGTCCTCCAAATGCCTTTCCTCTAAATGCATGTTGGTTTTATGCTTGGCCTCGTTGCACAAGCTATGTAGACGTTTGATGCAATGTTTGTTATGCCAGGGGCTATCCATGTTTTCTTTACTGAATCTGCTATGCCTTGTGTGCCAAAATAACCATTCTTATGTATTGATTGGCATTTATTGGTAAAATGTTCTTGACAGTATTGGTTTACCCTGTGATGCCACACATATATACCATTGATTTGTTTGGCTTTAAAATTCTGCTTCCATTTCTTGATTTCTTTCTCATTCTATGCCAGTGATAAATCTGCTTCATTTATGATTGTTAAATTTAAAATCACCTTGGGGCCTTCTATTGCTGCTAGTTTTGCAACTACATCTGCTCGGTCGTTCCCTCTTGAAACAAAATCCATTCCAACTGTGTATGCAGAGCAATGCACCACAGCTAAGCTTTCAGACAATTGGAGAACTACTAGGACTTGGTTTATAATTTGTGCATTAGCGATTGTTTTCCCAGATGATGTTAAGAAACTCTCTTTGCAGCCAAAGGGTACACACAGCATGACATATACATACCAAAGGCATATTTGGAATTGATATAAATCATAACTTTTTTATCTCTTGCAATAACACAGGCTTTCTTTAATGTTATCAATTCTGCACCTTGTTCACTGAGATTAGATGGAAGTGATGCTGACCCTAGAGTTTCATATTCTGTTACCACAGCTGCTCCTGTATATCATATACCATCCCCCATAAATGATGAACCATCTGTAAATAACACCATATCTGCATTTTCTCATGGAGAGTCTAAAAGATTTTCATGTGGTTTCTCTGCCACTGGTATTACTGACTCACAAATGTGGAGTGGTTCTCCAGTGATAGATAAATCAAGAAGCAACATAGCCAGGTTAAGTGTAGTGCAGTGTTTCAACATGTTCTCATTGTCTGATAAACTTATTTCATGTCTCCTAAGCCTTTGGTTTGAGAATGCCAGTGTTCTGTGTCTTAATAGTAAAGCTTCAACCTCATGTGGGCACATAATCATTACTGGACATCCCAACACTAAGACTGCAGCTTTTGTCACTAAAACTATTATACTCCTGGAAGTTGTCATTTCAGGATTTCTGGAGGTGATCTGTGGAGTCTTTCAATTTCTATTTTATTCTCTTGTTAAAGAATATCTGGGCAGTTTTCTTTGATAATTTATTGTATTATGGTGTCCAGTTTTTTTTATCATGGCTTTCAGATAAGCTAGTAAATTTCATATTATCTCTCTTGGACCTATTTTCCAGGTCAATTATTTTTTCATTGAAATTTTTCATGTTTTCTTCTTTTCCATTCTTTTGATTTTGTTGTTTTGTTTTGTTTCTTGATGTCTCATAAAGTTATTAGCTTCTAGTTGCCCATTTCTAATTTTTATGGAATGATTTTCCTCAGTCAGCTTTTGAGCCTTCTTTTTTCATTTGGCCCATTTCTTCTTGCATTGCTTTCATTTCTCTTCCCCATTTTTCCTCTGCTTCCCTTAATTTATTTTTTAAATCCTTTTTGAGCTTTCCCAGAATCTGAGTCTGTCATATTTTTCTTTTTTCTTTTGGACTTTGTATGCTTGCTTTGCTTTCATTGTCCCCTTCTGTGTCTGTGCTTTACTCTTTGTCTCCATAAACATTCTCTATAGATAGGTGGGTTTTGTTTTTGGTGTCTGCTTATTTTTCCCATCCTTTATAAAGGTTGGCTCTGTTCTCCTAGAGGTTAGAACACTTTTTTAAACTTCCATCCTTCCTTGATGCTGCCCTTAGCCTGCAAGTTTCAGTTCTTCCAAAATGGTATGATAGGAGCTCTGAGAGCCACCTCCCACTACTGATTTAATTAACCCCTGAGACTGCTGTAATGGCAAGTGGTTTGGGAATGGGATTAGATGTTTAATTATAGGCCAGTATCAGAAGGATAACTGTTTTGGGAAGGCCAACTGTGGGTTGACAGGCTAACAGATGGAGTCCAGGCAGACCTTGTCCTGAGGTAACAAACACAGACCACTATATAACAGGGATTTGGGGATTTATTAAACAAGGGGAGTTGAAAAGGGGATTTGGGAAAATCCTAAACTAATGTCAACTACATAAACCCCCCCAAATCTTAATGTCCTTTCACCAGAAGTCTTCACAGATTTAAACTACACTGATTCTTACCTATCTGTCTAAAGACCTCAGACTCTAATATAAATAAACCTATACTAATCCAAAAACCCCTTTTGGTGGTAATAGAGGTAGTGGGTTTTGGCAGGCAGGCAGGCAGGAGAGGTCCTGGATCCAGGTGGACCTCAGACCTGATCTTACAGACAGGTGGTTCAGGATCACACCAGGAAACTCTGTAAATATCACCAGCCAGCAGGGAAGCAGGTAGGATGGAAAAGATAAGGTAGAAACAACCAAGAGCAAGTAACCAGTATCTCCAGATCAAAATCAGAGAAAGAGAGAGAGATCTCAAACCCAACTGTCTCTTAGTAACAGCTTAACTCTCCCTTGCAGAGTTCCAGAATCTTTTACTCTGCTGCTGTATGCCTCTGCCCTCTCCAGACTTACACACATTCCTCCTTAACTTTTCCTTATAACTCTGCTGATAGCTGAAATTCTAGCCTCAGGCTTAGGCATAGGTTTTTGGTCTCATTCTGGGCCTTATCTGGCCAGACACACAGAAAACTGCCTTGCCCTGGAGCTCTGTCTTGAGCTTTTGGCAAGAGGATAAGGGGGACCAGCTTCAGGTCTATAGACTACCCCAAACTGGGATCTATGTCTTCATGACAAGCTGAGGCTTGGACTCCTGGCCTCACTCTGGACCCATACAGATCAGGCCACACAGCACAGGCTGCCCTGGGCTGGAATTCCGGACCTCACTGCAAGTTTTCTTGGAACTTTAAGGGGTGTGTACTCCTATTGGTCCAGGAAGGGCCTTAGAGTCTGGATGTGATCTTGGGCTCAGGTTGAGAACCTGGCACAATAGATGTGGGATGTGGAATGGGGTGGAGCTTGTTCCTTATTACTTGCTGTAGCCTCCTGCTGGTTGTGCCCCAGATGTTCTCTAACTGCCTTTTAGGTTGTTCTCTTCTTGAAAGTTGATTCAATCTATCTCCTTGTTGGTTTTTCTACTCCTGTATTTGTTTTGTGGTGTTATTTTAAGATTGTTTGAAGAGGATTACCATAGTGGTTTCAAGCTTACCTGCTTCTACTCCTTTACTCCACCATCTTGGCTCCAGAACTGGAAATTGTTTTGTCTGGTTTTAAAAGAAATTTACTTCCTGCTGCCAGGAAGTAATTTTTTTATGTCAAAATTTTGTTAAATCTCTATTCTTTAACACTACTCTTAAATGTAGATAATAGGTGGGAAGTGGAAATTCATATGAATTCTTTGTGTTGCTTGTCAGATCAGTTTTAGTGGGTAATCCCACAATTTGTATATCAAGCAGCAAGTGGATGGACTTTTCCTCCTTTCCCTCTCCCATACCCCCCCCTTATTATGCTGCTAAAATGGAAATACATTATTATTCAAAACCCATAACAAAAATTTTGGTTCTTCTATCCACTCCCCCCCCCCCAAATTTTTTTTACTCAAAAAATTTTTTAATTTCCCTAACATTGACATTTAAAAATCATAGTATCTTCAAGGTCATCTCTTTAGCCCAACTTCATTATTTTTTACATATAAAACATGATACATAAAAAGGTAAAGAAAAAACCTTTTATAAACTATGTCATATTTCTAAGAATAAATTTTTTGAAAGTTTGTGTTTATCTGCCTTGACAGAAGCCTTAAAAATTAATCACAAATGAAAATAAATTCTAGGTTAAGGGTCAAAAAGAGACGCTACATACATAATCATTTTCCAATCCCCAAAGTTCTAGGAAATTCTAAAATAACCACCAGCCTTTTCAAGTCCTACATGTTTCAGGGAGCTATTAGAAATAGTTTTTTGCAAAGCTAAGAACACAAAGGAAAGAAGAAAAAATTAAGTAATAGGGCCTGATTACAAATTATATTTGCATTTTATATTAAATATTTGCAGATCCAAATCAGCAAGTGTGTATGTACCTGCTGTGTACAAAGCACAGTAAAGCTTTGCCCAAGAAATAAGGGACATAGGGTCTGGTTGAAAATATAAGATACCAAAACATAAACATATCAAAAGAGTTAAAAGCAGTAATACATGATTTCTCTCTTGTAAGAATAATTTTAGGGTTGTTACCTAATCTAAATTAATTTTGGTCACCAGGGAATATCCCAAATAAAATACCCAAGTCAGTTTGGAGATTTATGTTGGTTTAATTAATATAGAGGGAAGGAATTAAGGAGAAGAGAGAGGGGAAAAGTATAGGATTTCTCCCACCTGGCCTATGCCAGGGAGAGTTCAAAGTCCTCCACCAGGAGGTCTCTGAAGAAGATGGTGGCTTTCTAAGAGGATAGTGTTTGGAAGGTAAAGGAGAAAGAATCAGCCTAAACTCCAAGAGAGCTCAGTAAAAGATGCCTCACCTGAACTAGGCTACTCAGCTTCCTCCAGTATGGTATCAAGGAAAACTCACTGCTAAACTCAGACAATAGCAGCTGCCATGCTAAGATGCCCAAACTCTCAGCACACAGCTGCCAGCCACCTCTCCACCGCCAAAGAGGCCGGAGAGAGGAAGTGACCTGAAATATTTTTTTTTTTACATCACTTTCCTGTGTCTCACATGTACCAATGGTAGCTTAAACTTGACTTAGGACAACCCAGGGGTCTGTCAGCTGTTTCTGATTTGTCATTTGCTAGCACATGTCTGTCATAAGCCATCCTCCTAAATACTTAATCCTTCCTGTTTTTGTTAGACTAAGTAGGGTGGAGTAATCTAAAGTTCACACTCTCAAGGTTAATAGTAACTTACAGTGATATACCTACCCCTTTTATAATTTGCAAGGTATTTTTTATGTTACCTTATTTGATTCTGATGTCCCTATCCAACAAATTTTCATTTAGAACCTGTTATGTGTCAGACACTAGAGATGTAAGTATTAAGTATGAAATAATATCAAATGGCAAAAAAATGTATTCTAATTGGAGAGACAACAAGCACATACAGATAATTTGTTCATCTAATATTAATTAGTGCCTACTATGAGACCTTGTGCTGGATTCTGAGGACATAGGGATGAAAAATGACAATCTCTGCCCTCTGACCCAATAGGTCCTGTCCTTTTAAAGTAGATTCTGATTCTAATGAGATTGCTCTTAAATGAGTAAACTGCCTAGCTTCTCTGGATAATTGATTTGAGATGAGTTAGCAAAAAACTTTCATTGTGCCTTCTGAGATTACTCCTAGAACCTTAAAAAAGAAGACACCCTTGAGTATTATGTGCATTCATCGATTGCAGACTAGTTGATTGATGTATTTAAATATTTTATTGGGGGGAAAAGATGGGTAAACAGGAAACTAAAATTCAAATTATAATGTGATTAAATGCATGGGAGAAATGATAGCCTCAGAGATTCAAGGATTGCAAAAGAAAATTAAGCATTGGTAAAATGGAAAGAATTATATATGATAATATGTGGCATAATCAAACAGATTAAACTCCTCTGTTATAACTTAACTTGAAGGGAAATATTCCCTATTGAGTTCTTATATTTAGCACATTTTCTGTTTTTAGAAATGACTTCTACATCTTCCATTTCATCTGCTGAATTGTACCACTAAAAAGAATTAGAGATGTTAGAAAAATATAACTAAACAAATAACATAAGTGAGTAGAAGCTATTTTTCTATGTTTGTACTTTTAGGTTTATAATGTACTTCAGTATTATATTATTCTAAATTTTTTTATTATTATACCAGCCTGGTTTATTTCTGAGATAATCATCAATATAGAATACTAGATATAAAGAACAGAGAGCCCAATGTGATGTCATTGGGAAAAAAACCAAAGACTTGGAATCAGGATTGGACGTTGAGCCCCAGCTTTGCCACTGAACCTTAGTATGACTTTGGCAAGGCACTTTACTGTTCTACGCCTAAATTCACACATTTGGAAAATGACTAAAGTAATACCTGTATTGCACATCTTGCAGGATATTTGAACATTAAATGAGAGAGAGAGAAATTTGTAACTCAAAAGTATAAATGTATATAAAATAGATCTTTTAAAAAAATATTTTCTTCCTGGTATTGTGTGGTATTGTGTAATTTCTAACCACTAGAATGCAATTTCAAGAAACAATCTCCAAGCCAAAAAGAAAGGTAGGTTTATTATGATAGAGCCAAGTCTCACAATAAAGCTGGACTTCTGGTCAAGGTCCAAAAGACCCCTAGCCCTGGGAGACTTTCCTATATACCCCAAAGAATTTCACAACTTATATACCAAGTTAAAAATATCACGTTAAAAATGGATCAGAATGTACTTCTCATTGGTAGAAGTCACTTGATGGAAGGGGGGGGGGGGTGTCAATGGAACCTGGACTAGTGACACACGGGAAAAGAGTGAGTGGTGTTGGGTGGTACCAGGCTTCAAACCCTGGGTCATTCCTATTTCAAGACCATGATTATTGTGGAGGGTGCATGATATAGCAGCCTTGAAGGGTGGGACTGACACCAAGGCCTACGCTAAGCAGTTATTTACTTAATTCAAAACCTTAATACAGAATAATCACAAAAAGCCTACTAAAATCATGACTGATTCTAACTATCTTAAAATTACAATTATGATTATCTGGAGACTACTGCTATCATTAAAATCTAATCCTCATATAAAAATTACATGAGAAATACCATTACAGCTGCTTTAATAACAAGGGAAATTACTAGTTTATTAGACTATGTTAATAAATTATCTATTAACCATTTGTAATTTGTTCATTCTCATGGGCTTAAGAAAAGGTAAGATTTAAGTGCCTTCCTAAAAGAAGTTTGCAGTCTTTTAGAGGGGAAATGTGGCACATAATCATTAGCAATTAAGTGTAAAGGCCTAGGTCCCTTTCCTCATTTACATAAGATCTTAGTTGTAGTAGTAATTTTTGCATATAGGCTTCAAGACTGAATGAAAAAAATTAGTGATCCAAAATAGCCAAAGCCTTTTATAGAAAATTCTATATACCATCATCTAGCTTTCCTAAGAATTCTGTTTGGAGGGGCAGCTAGGTGGCTTAATGAATAGTTTTGCAAAAATTAAATTTATATCTCTAATAATGAAAAGATTATATTTTATGAGGTTTATTAAGGATCATTAGAAATCAAAGAATAAAGAGGATACGAAATAAAAACCACATGCCCATGACTGATTAGCCCATTTAAAATCCCCACACTTAGCTTACCACTATACTTTCTGCATCCTTGCGAAGGAAGAGAATGCAGGAGATGTTACTACCAGTTAAATACCTATTGTGATCTCGCCGAAGTGGAGACTCAGGAGAATTTATAGGGAATTCTGGGAAATACCAAGGACTTCTGGGGAATGAAATCTAGGGTTCAAAAATCTCCATTTATACAGTTTCAGGCCTAGAGACAGGAGATACTGGGTTCCAATGTGGTCTCTCTCTGACCCTGGGCAAGTCATTAACCTTAATTACCTAGCCCTTATCATCACTCTATTGCTTTAGAACTGATATTTAGTATCAATTCTAAGTCATAAAACAAGTATTAAAAAAAAAAGACATTCTTTTCAAGGCAAACATCCTTTTGTTCTATGGAAGACTTAAAAATTAGAAATAATATGATCATTTATTACTTTTTAGAAAGGCAATTAAGTTGTTTTGCTTGGCAAGTTTTTCCCTCAACTAGATAACAAATATCAACCAAAAAACAAGTTAAAAAGAATAAATATGCTATAATCTTTCCTCATAATATTTGACTTTAAAATGTTATTTGAAAATTGAGTGTTAGGGGGCAGCTGAGTAGCTCAGTGTGTTGAGAGCTAGGCCTAGAGACGGGAGGTCCTGGGTTCAAATCTGGCCTCAGACACTTCCCAGTTGTGTGACCCTGGGCAAGTCACTTGACCCCCATTGCCTAGCCCTTACCACTCTTCTGCCTTGGAGCCAATACACAGTATTGACTCCAAGACGGAAGATAAGGGTTTTAAAAAAAAAGAAAAAGAAAATTGAGTGTTAATACAAGGGATAACTGACAGAAACTTTATAACAGTATATTTTCCTTTCCAAGAAAATTATTTCAGTAAAGGACAAGAGAAAGAAAAGTGTGGTCTTTAAACATCTAACCTTGTTTTTTAAAAATTAGTCAAAGAAATAGTTGTTCTTGACTTATCAAATATGCAATTTAGTCTGATGAACATTATTTTTATTTTAATCTTGTTTTAGTATCAGTTTCCTTAACAGATTAATACAGATCTGAGGTACAGTATATTTTCTAGGTAGCACTTTAGACACAAAACTTTACATCTTGAGCACTATTTTTCCATTACTTTAATGTCATTCTATCATTCTTGATACAAAGGTCAGATTTTATTTTATGCTCTAGTACCCTTGAAAGTATTTAAGAAAGGTATGGAGGTTAGCTTATCATTTTCATTATTTCCTCACATATTTATGTTGGTGGTTCTGCCCCATTTCCTCGGACCCCTCAAGTCTTTTGACTTTCCTATAGAAAGTAAGCCTGTAATTTTAATTCATTTAATTTTAATTTATTTTTTCATTATTATTTGTTTTATTATTTGCTTATTAACCACCAAAAATAGCATTTCCACATACAGTGAACACAAAAATAGGGTTGTATGTTAAATCGGCTTTATTTCATAAGCCTTGTACTCTCTTGTAAAAGTGCATAATAAACTCTGTTACTTTCAAAATTGTCCTGCTTGTCTTTGCTTCCTTCTCAGCATCCTTCTGTTCTCCTGTGCATTTTTATAAAATGTTTCAGTGGTTCTCCTTTTTTTAGTCATCACTATTGCTAATTCTCTCCTTTTTTTATCCAACTACCCTCCCCTACGTAAAAATTGAGAGAGGAGGAAAAATAACTCTTAAGTAGAGTTAAGCAAAGCTAATCCACATAATGGCTATCTATGTAAATATATATTTCCCCCCATTTTAAATTTATTTACCTCTCTCAGGAGGTGAATAAACTTGTTTAATCATAATTCTTCTTGGTAATTGCTTTTTTAAGAGTTCATAGGGGGGCATTTGGGTAATTCAATGGAGTGAGAGCCAGGCCTAGAGATGGGCAGTCTTGGGTTCAAATCTGGCCTCAGACACTTCCTAGCTGTGTGACCCTGGGCAAATCACTTAACCCTCCCCTCACAACCCCCCCTCCCCGCCCCCGCATTGCCTAGAGCCCTTACCACTCTTCTGCCTTAGAACCAATACATAGTACTCATTCTAAGGTGAAAGGTAAGAGTTAAAAAAAAAAGTTCATAAGACTTTCAGAGTTGTTTTTATTTACAGTGTTTTTTTTTATCCTTGTAGAATCTGTTCTCCAAGCTCTTCTCACTAAACTTGGCATCAGTTTATACTACAGAAGTCTCTTTAGTAAACTTTCATTATTTCCCATGATGAAATAGCATTCCATTATGTTCATATATCACAGTTACTTAAGCTATTCCCTAACCCAGTGATGGTGAACCTATGGGACAAAGAGCACTCTCCGTGGGCATGTGGCCCCCCTGCCCCCCTCCCCCAGCTCGTTACTAGAAAGAGGAAGTATAGCACTGTTCCTTCCCCCCCCCCCCCCATCCCCCTCTACTGCACCTGAAGACATTTTTTCACATCCCTGGTCTCTCTGCCTTATCTACCCAATGGGAATACACAGCACATAAGGGGAGGCAGCATAGAGGCAGCCAAACTAGAGGGGAGGGATGTGCTTGGGCCACTCCCCACCCCCACTTTACCCGTGGTGAGAACATTCCTCATTTCTGCAGCCCAGTGGGAGTGCTTTCTCCCTCTCCTTTGTGGAGTAGGGTTGGGGTGGGGCCAGGCACAGCACTCAGTCTGGGGTGGGGTGAGGGAGGAACACCACATTCCATCTGAAAAGTTGGCTATCACTGCCCCAACCAATGGTCCTTACCACTCCATGGCTCTTTTTCTTTTTTAATTAAAAAAAATTTTTTTATACAGATCTCATGTAGAAGGTGTCACTTCTTTTACTTTAGTTTCTTATTAAATTTATTGATCATTATTCACATTAGTGTGAATTTTAGTGCCACAGTACAAATGTGGGCAGTTTGCCTGCCTTTAGGTAACCATCTTGGTTGGAAACTGGTAGTTCTGCTCTCTTTGTTGTCACTTCTCTGTTTTCACTTAACAACTGAACCTACTTCTGCAACCCATGCTTTTGATCTACCTACAGTCTCTATTTTCTGCATTTGGATAATTTGACAGTTGTGTATTATTATTGTGAATTATTACTTGATTTCTATTTTACTAAAGGATTTTCTCTTCTTATTCACAAATTCCCCTGCTGGCCTTTATCCTCTAAGCTTGTGGGCAAGCACACTCAGCTTTACCTATCTTGTACTATTTAAAGTCGTGTATAGCCAGAGGCCATTTTACCCATTAAGCCTTATCCTTTAGTCAGTTCGAGTCTAGCAAAAAAAGATTTCCTATTCTTCACACAAGATATTTCATCTTCTTATCTTCATTCCTTTGCACTGCCTCTCTCCTATTCCTAGAATGCACTTCCTCCTCTCCTCTACCTCTTGTTCAAGTGCCCCATTCTATAATACAGCCTTTCCTGTGTGCACTTTATTGTTAGTGCCTTCCTCCCCAAGAAGCCAAGGGAAACACTTAAATGTGAAAAACCAATAGGTATATGTTTTGTTGGTCAGTTTTTTTTTAATTCCATGCTAAATTCATTGATTTGTAAGACTTTACTTTTTTAACTTTTTGTTAGATTGTTTAGGTCTGACCCCCCACCCGCCCCCCACCCCCCCCGGTAGTTTTGTAACTTCTCCTTGTAAATATTTCTTGATTGTAAGCCTTTTCCTTTTCCCTTTTGGTCTCACATATTCCAAGATTTCCTTTAGAATTGTTGTAGCAGTCATGCATGATCTTGACTGTGGTTACTTATACTTGAACTCTTTTATCCTGGCTATTTACACAATTTTTTCCCCTTGACCTGCACCTCTGGAGATTTTGACCCTGTTGTTGAATGTTTTTCATTTGGAATTTGTTTAATAAAGTTATCTGTTTCTCATGGATAAAGGCAAATTTTTTAATTCTTTTTTTTTCCCCCAAATTATTTCTTTGAAATTTGGTTTGATCATGGTTTTGAGGGAATCTGATTCTTAAATAATGTGTTAAATTTTTCAGTATTTTGGCCTTTTTAGTTTTTCTTGTTTTATCACAGAATCTTTGAATTCTGTTTGTTCCATTCTGTTTTTTATTGAGTCCACTACTTGGGCATGTTTTTCACTTTATATTTTAAGCTAATTATTCTGTTTCTAGTTTTTCCTTAACATCTCTAATTCCATTTTTAGTTTTTCTTAAATCTTTGATCTATTCCTTAGAGACCCTATGACCAAGCTATTCTACTACTTGTCATTTATTATTATTCTCATCTTCTGGGTTTACCTCTTGGGTTTCTCTTAACCCATTGTATTTGAAGTTTTCTTCTGTTCACTCATCCAGGTTCTGCTTTCTCTCATATTCTTAAGTGGTAAGAAGTAAGGAAACAAGATAATTGATTGTTTATATCTGTGGGGAAGAGGAAAAATAGAAGGGAGGGAGAGTGGGAGACAATCTGAATCTTAAAGTGTTAGTAAATGAAACAAGAATTTAATAAGTACCTTCTACAAGCCAGGTACTGTGATAAGTGTTCTAAAAATATTTTCTCATTTGATCCTTATAACAACTCTGAAAGAATGATGCTATGATTATCCTTATTTTACACTTGAGAAAACTGAGGTGAATAGAAGTTAAGTGATTTGCCCAAAGTCATATAGCTAGTAAATGTCTGAAGCTGGATTTGAATTCAAATTTTCTTGATTCCAAGTCCCAGTGTTCTTCCACTGTGCCACCTAGCTGCCTGGCTAGACCTTTATCTCTTTCTGGAGTCTGAATTCCAATATTGATGCCTGCTACATCTTCACAGGGGATGTTCCTTTTCTTGGCCTGCCTTTGATATTTTCACAACCCTGATCTGGCACAAGTCTCAGAGCTGGGACCAAGCTCCACTGTCTTCTTTCCCAAGCCACCAAATATCTGATACCACAGATTTCAAACTCTTGGAGGCCCATTAGTATAAGCTTCCTTCTAATTCTTACCTCTATCAACTTATTCAAGGCTTTGACATTCCAGATATTCTTACAGGACTGTGACACTTTATTATCTAGGGAGTTCCCTTATTCTCTATTGCATAAGCGACAATAGCTGTTCCCAAACCCATTCACTCCTAAGTCCCAACCTACCAGTCTCAATTGATAATTTTCCTATGATTATCAGTGAAGTTTTAGAGAGACATATTAATATAGTACAGACTCAGGGGCAGCTAGTGGCTCAGTGGATTGAGAGCTAGGCATAGAGGGGAGAAGTCCAGGGCTCAGATTTGTCCTCAGACTCTTCCTAACTGTGATCTTGGGCAAGTCATTTAAAAATCACACCAACACCAACACCCCCTTGCATAGCCCTTACCACTCTACAACCATGGAACCAATATACAGTATTGATTCTGAGACAAGTTAGGTAGAAGAAGTAGAAGATTCTTCTACCAAAAGTAGTTATTCTCTGCCATTCACTACATACATGACCTTAGGCAAGTTACTTAACAGAATTAGACCTTGGTTTCTTGATTTCTAAAATGAGGGTATTGAACTAGATGACCTCCTGCTTTTGATCCTTTTATTTGATGTGTACTCCTTTAGCTCCCCTCCTTCACATCTCAAATTCTGGTTAAATGACTTGCCCAGGATCACACAGCTAGGAAGTGTCTGAGGCCAGATTTCAACCCAGTATCTCCCATCTCTAAACCTGACTCTCAGCTACCTATCGGCCCCCATTCTTTATTTGTCTAAATATCTTTGTCTAAATATCCCTGATTATAGCTTCACTTTGTTTACTTACTGATTCTTTCACTTTTTACTATAAGCCTCATCATATCCTAATCTTTCTCTACTCTCCCATTACAAAAGTAAAAAGAAAAAAATCTCCCTGGAACAGCTGTTTTCTCCCAGCCAAAATGGACTATTAACTCCCTTTAAGGACATAGCCTAAGTTTGTTTACCCAGCTCATATCATTCCCTCTCCCTGTATATTCCTTCAGCTCCATTTCCTTTATTAATGGATGACAAAGCATGTGAATACTTGCTATCTAATGAAATCAAGATCTGGTTTAAATGCTGTGTCTATCATGAAGCCTAGTTCTCCCCTTAACAAAACCTGACCTTTCCTATGATCTCTTATTGTACTGTCACACTTTTTTTTTATTATATTTGTTTTTGTTCATATAAAGTATCTTTCCTACTAGAGTAAATTTCTTGAAGACTAACTGTATCTTATCCATTTTTATATCTTTCTCAGTATCTAGCCAAGTAGCTTTTAATGATAGGAACTTAGTAAATTTTTGCTAAATTAAATGAAATTCCATTTGTCATACTGCTATTTCTGGGTTATTGTTTTACTTCTTTTCATAAAAAGTAATTGTGATGTATTTCCCATTTTGTAGACATGACAGTATTATTTCTTATAGAACCTTTATTTTTTTTCATTTTCAAGTAAGAAATCCAGAAAGTAAGAAATATTGCTTTATATTTGGAATTATGGGGGGGCAGGGAAATTAGATCCTTTTTGTATATATTACAAGATCCTCTCTAAAGAGTATATACAATGTAAAAGTTATACATATACACACAGACATACATGTGATCGATATAAAGAAAACCAGTGTTTTTAATGTCTTCAATGTTAAATAGGCATGCATATATGGTGTAAAATATGCAAAGTGTTAGTGAAAATGTGCCCTTTTTTTTTATGGGAATTGAGAATTCTTAGAGAAGGAAACCCAGTTTATGTCTTACCCAACTTGTCTCTATTCTGTAGATAACACCCTCTATACTTTGCCTCATTCTCACATGCTATATGTTAATTTCAGTTCAGCATGTATTCAGTAAAGCACCTATACTCAGCCAGAAGCTAGGAATAAAAAGATAAAAAGTGAAAGATCTTCACTCTATTCAGATAAAGCAAATAGAATACAAAGATATATAGAAAGTAGTTTTGGTTGGAGGTCAGGAAGGGTATGCAGTTAAAAAGTAACTAGAAGGATCTGAAAAGGTCTCCTCCAAGGGATTTCAAGAGACATTTGATTGGTATAGTAGATAGAGGGCTAGATCTTCAGTTAGCTTAATGGGTCTCAAACACTATGTAAACTAGACAAGTCTCTTAGCTTCTGCCTTCTTTATTTTCCTAAACTGTAAAGTAGGACTAATAATAGCATCTGCCTCCCAGGGTTGTGAGGATCAAATTAAACAATTTGTAAAACACTTAGCTCAGCATTAGCATGTAGCAGGCACTTAATACACGCTTGTTAAGGGCAGCTAGGTGGCTTAGTGTATTGATGAGAGTCAGGCCTAGAGATGGGAGGTCTTGATTTCAAATGCTGCCTCAGATACTTCCTAGCTATATGACACAGTGTTGATTCTAAGATGGAAGGTAAGGGTTTAAAAAAAAAATACATGCTTGTTTCCTTACTTCAAGAGGCAGATGTGAAAAGAGAAGTATTTCATGAATAGAGAATAGCCTGTACAAAGGCACTGTGTTAGGAGAAGGTATGTTTAGTGAAAATTAACAGTTGGCCAATTTGTATAGATCATTTAAGAGTATGTGGAAGGAAGTAATATGTGATCAGACTTAAAAGATGCATTGGAGCTAAATTGAAGAACTTTAGTTGCCAGAGGAGTTTTCATTTTATCTTTGAATTGGTAGGAAGGCCTCTAAGACTTTTTGAACCAGAAAATGTCAAAGATATGAGCTTTAGGAATATTGATTTGGCAGCTGTTTGAAAAATGGATGAGAAAGGGTAGAGAGATCAGTTAGATGGCTTTTGAAATAGTCTAAGACAAGAAATGATGAGGCCTGAAATAAGGTAATCCCGTGTAAGTTGCAAGAAAAGAAATGGGTATAAATGTTGTTAAAAGGCAGATTCAAGAAGATTTTGAAACAGGATTATAGAATGCATAGAGGAAAATAAAGTGTAAAAAAAATGGAAAGGTAGAAAGGTCCAAGGTTATATGCCAAATAGAGGATTTTATATTTGATTTTGGAAATAATAGGTAGCTACTGGAATTTATTAAATAGTAGGGTGACATGGGAAAATTAATGACTGCATGTTAAAAGATGGATTGGAATAGGAGACATAAGGCAGCTAGACCAATTAAAAGGATATTGTAATAGGTTAAGGAGAGAGATGATGTGATCCTCTACTAGGGTAGGGGCTATTATGAATACATAGAAGAGAGCATATATTTGAAATCTTGTGAAGGTAGAAATGAAAAAATGTGACAAGTGGTAAATGATAGTACATAGACAAGGATGATACTGTTTGGAAACCTGGGTAACAGGTGATGGTACTACTGACAATATTAGAAAAGTTGGGAAATAAGAATAGGAATGTAGATAATAAATCCAGTTTTGTTCATTTTGAATTTGAAATGTCTTCCTGGCAATTAATAATTCTGAATTAGAGTTTAAGAAAGAGGGCTAAGTCATTTGCATAGAAATGTTAATTGAACCTATGAGAAAAGATAAGAACACTCAGCAAAATAATGTAGTGACAAAATAAGAGGACCTGAGACTGAGCCTTAAAAGATACACATAGTGAGTGTAACTTGGGTGAAGATCTAGAAAAAGCAAGTAAAAAAGACCAGTTATACAGGAAAGAGTATAAGAGCAAAATCTCAGGAAGGACTTAATGAAGGAAGGATTTATTACGTGTCAAGACCTACTTAGTGCCAAGGATGCAAATGCAGACAAAAAGAGATTTGCTATTCTTGAGGAGTTTACATTCTAATGAGGGAAAGACAACATACAAAATGAACCTAAAAAAAGAGAGGAAAGAGTGAAGACACTCAGTCAGGAGCATGATTTGAAGGTCCAGAATAGGATCAGTAGGGGAATGAAAACCTCTAATACTTAATTTTATTTATGGCTAGAAATCTTTAAGTGTTTTCCATGTTGCTTGAAATTGTGTTTTTAATTGGGGCTCTTAGTACTATTGGAACATTTCTATGAATTTAAAATTGTTTTGTTGTTTTTACACCAAGAAATTTCTTACTCTGAAATTTCAAATACATCTACAAAAGTTCAACTTATTACTCTTTACCAACTTAACATTGGCTTGTTTTACAGCTTGAAAAAATTGCAATTAGTTTGAATATCATTTTGATTTAATTATGCTTGCTTTTAGCTTCTAGCCCTTTTCCTTACTGTTACTGTAACCATAATTTGTCCCCCAAGTGCAAGTACTTGCAACTTTATGCATTTTTTCTAGTAGATATTAATATTTTCTCTAGTGAAATTTTAAATATGCTTTTATAAAAATGAATATAATGATTTTTGTTTGATTTTAAGAAATGGATGAAAAGAGGCTTTTGGATCCAGGGTTGAAGGCTCTAAATGGATTATGGGATTGTCCTCTGAAGAGCCAGCAGGTGAAATGCCTGAGTGACTGAAGAAAATGGGTGCTAATGCATCTAACTATCCCCATTCGTGTTCCCCAAGGGTAGGGGGAAACTCACAGGCCCAACAAACATTTATAGGTAACTTCATCAATTTTTTTCATGCTTTCCTTTTAAAGAATTTAATAGAACTGTGTTTAGAAGAGATTGATGAATTATAGAAAAGTTTTCCTACTAGGTTTTCTATATACATACATATGCATTTTTTTAAAGAAAGAGACATCTACTTATAGCTATATGAGTTTTTTAAACCCTTACCTTCTGTTTTATAATTGATACTAAATATCAGTTCCAAGGCAAGAGTGGTAAGGGCTAGACAAGTGACTTGCCCAGGGTAACACAGCTAAGGAAGTATCTGAGGTCCCATTTGAATCTAGACTCTAGTCTTGGCTCTCTATCCACTGAGTTATACCCTGTCCATGTGATTTGCTAATGTACCTGGCAATTCATTTTGGCTATTTTCACTGTGATCGCAAGTTATTAGAGCCACATTTATGCTGTGAAAATCTCTGTTGATGGTTTAAATGGTATAATATACTTGTTTGTTTAGTCTTCATAGTTATAGCCCTGAGTGTGAACCCTTTGCTAGTTACATACATGTAGAGTTGTTCTGATACATGTTGTTGTTTTAAATATTAATCAAGATCTTTGAAAGTCAACCCAATAGTATCTACTCTATGGGAGACATTAGAAGATATGTTGATAATTTATTGAATAAGAGTTACTCACTATAAAAGGGATAGAAAAGTTATTAGAACAAATTATATGTTTTTCTCTCAAAAAGGCTGCTATGCTGGGGGCAGCTGGGTAGCTCAGTGGATTGAGAACCAGGCCTAGAGACGGGAGGTCCTAGGTTCAAATCCGGCCTCAGCCACTTCCTAGCTGTGTGACCCTGGGCAAGTCACTTGACCCCCATTGCCTAGCCCTTACCACTCTTCTGCCTTGGAGCCAATACTGTGTATTGGCTCCAAGACAGAAGGTAAGGGTTTAAAAAAAAAAAAGGCTGCTATACTATTACTAAAACCAAGATTTAGTTTCCTTTTGAAATGGAAAAAAAATGTTTTAAATAAAAGTAATGTAAATTCTCATGATAAAAGTTAGCAATAGAAAAGATGTTTGAAAATAAGATTATATTGGAAAAGAAAGAGGAAAACAGCTTTTATTAATTATTCATTTTCTACTTTAGGAACATCATCCTATTCTCATCAAGGCTATGGATGTGAATCAAAATTATATAGTCTTGATCATGGCCATGAGAAGCCACAAGACAAGAAAAAGAAAACCTCTGGCCTTGCCACCCTCAAGAAGAAATTTATTAAACGTCGGAAATCCAGCCGCTCTGCTGACCATGCTAAGCAGATGCGAGAACTCCTCTCAGGGTGGGATGTGAGAGATGTCAATGCATTAGTAGAGGAATATGAGGGAACATCAGCCTTAAAGGAACTTTCTCTGCAAGCCAGCTTGGCCCGGCCAGAAGCTCGAACACTGCAAAAAGATATGGCTGATCTTTATGAGTACAAGTATTGTACAGATGTAGACTTAATATTTCAAGAAACTTGTTTTCCTGTGCACCGGGCCATTTTAGCAGCAAGGTGTCCATTTTTTAAGACCCTGCTTTCTTCCTCCCCAGAGTATGGAGCAGAGATAATAATGGACATCAATACAGCAGGTATAGATATGCCCATGTTCTCTGCCTTGTTACACTATCTTTACACAGGCGAATTTGGAGTGGAGGATTCAAGATTTCAGAATGTTGATATACTAGTGCAGCTCACTGAAGAATTTGGAACACCGAATTCCCTTGATGTAGATATGCGTGGACTGTTTGATTATATGTGTTATTATGATGTTGTCCTCAGTTTTTCATCAGACTCTGAACTAGTTGAAGCTTTTGTTGGAAATCAGAACTGTTTAGATGAAGAACTTAGAGCTCACAAGGCTGTTATTTCAGCACGGTCCCCATTTTTTCGAAATTTATTGCAAAGAAGGATACGGACTGGTGAAGAAATTACAGACCGAACGTTGCGGACTCCCACTAGAATTATACTTGATGAGTCCATCATACCAAAAAAATATGCTAAAGTTATTTTAAACTGTATGTATACTGATGTAGTCGACCTCTCAGTTTTGCACTGTAGCCCTTCTGTGGGGAGTCTGAGTGAAGTTCAGGCTCTGGTAGCAGGAAAGCCAAGTTTGACTAGGGCTGAAGAAGCAATGGAGCTTTATCACATAGCACTGTTCTTGGAATTTAACATGCTTGCACAAGGTATGAAATATATTTAATTTTCTATAAATATTCCTTAAAATACAGATTTGTGTTAGAATTGGAAGTTGCATATATTTTTCTCTTTAATTTGGATAGTTAACTGTAGTTAAAATAATCATGATTTCAAGAAATTCTGTTTGGAACATTTAGGGATATGTTTTGGCCTGGGCATCTATAACTGTCAATTGCAAAAGTATGAAAACTAGATATGGTCCTTGATGTGTCCTCCAAAATCCCAGTGATTAAGCAGTAGAGAGTGTTGAGTTTCAAAGGAAAGCTGAAGTTTAATATATCCAAAGTTCCAAAAATTGGTTATAGTACTTATTGAGAATGGCCCATATCTTTTTATATTTATCATCTAAGACATTATTTAATTTTATCTTTTTAAGAGAGTGCCTTGGTCTCAGCACAGTAATGCAGTTTAATTTATATTAATTAGAGATTTTAGGATGCAAATCTGGCCCAAGTTTAAACTTAAATTCCTTTATCTTTTGTAACATAAAATTAATTTGTTGAACAATAAGTATTTGTTTGAGCACCTACCTTGGGCAAGGGGCTATACTAGAGGCATCTGCCATCTTTTATCAATACCAGAAAGATTTTGAATGGAAATTTCTGGTATATTGTGTTAAAATTTTTAGTTCTGTAAGTGTGAATGGATGAGGGGAAAATAGAAATGGTGTCATTCCACAGAATTTAAGATAGTCTTAAATGTGTTTATATTTCCATGACTATATTGTGTTTGGAAGTCTTTGAAAACCACCTTAGATGACATCTATGGACAGCACTAAAGAAGCAAAGATTTAATCAAAATCAGATTTGTCAAGAGAAGTTTTAATTGACTAGATAAATTTTGTGGTTAAAACTGGGAAGGAAAGATATCATTGAAGTTAGGAATGCTACTTTAAGTTCTTAAATGGGAATAATTTGTATTGAGCTGACAAAATATAATGGATCCACAAATTTGAGAAAAGAAGCACCCTAGATAAGACCTAGAAGTCATGGTAAAAATTGCAGACAGGTTAATTTTGTCTCTCTTTATAAGGTAAAAACTTCCTAACAATTACAAATCATTAAAAAGCTTTTCATATTAGAATGGGCCTTTTCAATAAGTAATGAGCTCCCATCATAGGAAATTTTCAAGCAAACCAACAACAATCACTTATTAAGCATTTTTAGAAGGAAGATTCCTGTTCCAGGTACATTGGATTAGATTTACCACCAAAGTTACTTCCAGCTCAGAGATTATGTGATAATATCAAAATATCAATAATAGTAAGAGAGAAGTCATCTCAAATTCCACACCCCAAAAAGGGACTAAATAATTTAGGAGAATAAAAGTAAAGAAGCTGATTTGTTCATGGGGATGTTTGAAATATTTAAAATGAATTTTTATTAGCCTTACCAGTAATGTTTGTTTTATTTTATTATTTTCACAATATAACATGATAAATACAAAATGCTCTAAAATGAAAACTTTCTTTTTTAAAAAAAAACGAGAATTGGGGGCAGCTGGGTAGCTCAGTGGATTGAGAACCAGGGAGGTCCTGGGTTCAAATATGGCCCTAGATACATCCCAGCTGCCTAGTACTAACCACTCTTCTGCCTTGGAATCAATTGATTCCAAGGCAGAAGGTAAAGGGTTTTTTTTTGTTTGTTTGTTTTGTTTTGTTTTCAAAAAAGAGAAAGAGAATTCAATTGTAATTCTGAAATGTTCCTAATTCAGAAGAATGTAAGAAAATAGTGGTAATTTTTCAGGAAATATACTAGCAGCTAAACCCTGACTCGGTGGACTGTTCCACAAAATAAAATTGGGAATCACTAGTATAATAAGAAAAACTCAAAATTTATATCATTATCAGAAAGTCAAAATATTCAACCTCTAATTTTTTTGAGATGTTTAAATAAAAGCGTAAAACCATATTTTTACACTAACAGTATTTTTAGAAATGAGAGACAAACCCCAAATTACAATAATTTTAAAAACTTAAAATTATAGCTAAGCTACAACTCTAGGTAAATGCTTTGACCAAGGATCCCTTTACCCTAATTCCTTTATTAATAGTGTTCCTTTTTATCTTGACTAAAGGGTGTTTAATGCTCTACCATATGACAAAATAAGTTATAATGTGGACTGTCTTGAAATCTTGACTGCTGCTAAAACAATTTCCAGTGTTTTTGTTGCATGCATGTAGCTTCCAATTTCTATGTTATATATGTAACATAATTCTCACAGAGTGTTGTTTTCTTATTTTCTTTTTTCTTTTTTTTTAAGGGGAGGGAAGTTGTCATTTGAAACTTTACCTTCCTCATTATGGTTCTCAGTTTCCATTCCTCAATACTTAATGAAACATATACTTAGTTTTTACAAGAAACTAAAATTTTGACTTTTAATTTGTTCCCTGGGGAAAATCACAGTACATTTATTTCAGCTGTTTGTGAAAACCCATCAATATGTTTTCAGACTTTCTTAAAGTAAATTTAGTAACAAATAATTTAAGAGATACGTAATATATGGAACAACTTGCTTTTAACAAGACTAAGTTCTATTCTTCTGTAACATTTTATTGCAAAAGAATTTTTAATGATATTAAGCTAATTATGTCATTGCAAAAAGGAAAATTACTTAAATCATTTATTAACATACTGTATTGAAATTTTTTTTATTACAAAAGATTTGTTGAATGCAAAACAGTAAAATTGTCTGGTTAAAGCCTTTTTTCCCTTGTAGACATTATTATCATGTTTTGAGATGCTCAAAGGAATTTGTTGCATACTAATATAACACATTATAAGAAGTTAGATATATTTAAAAACCCAAAGTCATAAAACTAATTGTTAGATCTCACCTTAATTAAATTGGCCAGTCTCTGCAGTCAGTAATAAAACATGTTTGTCTCTCTCTCCCACCTTCTTGCTGACAATTCTCCCCCTCCTTCCCTGCCAAAAGATTGATATTACAAAAATATTAAAAGTTCTTTTAAGTCTAATCTCCAAGATCAAAATATTTGTTTGCAAAACACCGTTTTTTTTACTGATTGGTAGAAAAAGAAAATTTTAAATATTGTTTTGAAACAGCCTTCAAATGTCAAGTAAACATTGATAAAACATCAGTGAAAGATTACAGTTTGATTTATTTTTCTAGAATTTTTTTTTTTTGTAAAGTAAGTTATCATTACTTCTTGGCCTTTTGACTAAGATCAATTATAGAATATGTAAAGGAAGTTATGCTGAGCTACTTATTTGTTTTGACTCACTTCAATGGTTTATACTTTGTGTTGCTGTAACTGCTACAATACCCAGACTTACAGAAAAAGCACCAAAATGTCAACTATGCATGCATTTTATATTACTTCAAAATATTTATAGTTATGCTTATCATAAGTATCACTGTACTTTAATGTGAACTTTATTGTTAAGATTATTTTCTTTATCTTTTTTCATTTTTCTTCATCTGGAATGAGAAGTGGCAGAGTGCAGAGAAGGAAGACTTGAGTCTAATCCCTTCTCCCCCCTACTCCCCCCCTCCCCCCCAACATATACTTTCTGTATGACTCTGGATAAATCAGTTAACATCTTAGTGTCCTAAACTCATGGTCTCCAAACATTTTTTTAATACCTCTTCCCCTTATTTGTAAATTTATTTATAAATTACAAAATGATTCTGCATGAATTGAGCTGTCAGCTGTTAAAATTAAAATTAATTTTTCTACTAAAAGTATTATATTTTTAAAGGTTTATTAAAGATTATTAGAATTAAGAAAATAAGGAATACAAAATAAGAAAAGCACATGCAACCTACATCTTACCTGCCAGGTAGAGAGACGCGTGTGCTTAGAAGTGGAAGCAGAGAGAGCAAGTAGGCGGTACAGTCAGTTTAAATACCCATTTTGTTCTCGGCCCAGGTGAGCACTCAGGTGAGATTTTAGGGAATTCTGGGAACTACCAAGGACTTCTGGGAATTGAAGTCTAGGGTTCAAATCTCCATTTTTATACATCTTGAAAGTCAGGAAGGCCTGAACCAACTAAATAGCTTTGTGACACAAGTCATTTAACCTCTTTCAGCCTCTTTTCTCATTTATAAGATGGAGATAATGTTAATACCTTGCAGGGTTGTTGTGAGATCAAATAGGAAGATGCATGTAAATCACTTTGCAAATCTTAAATCCCTATGTCAGTGTTAGCCATATAATTATAAAGTAGAAGAACTTATTGTATCAGATCTGTTCCCCTTCTTAACTATATTGTAAAAAAGAATTTTAAATCTCCTTTATTAAGGTATATGCTTAAAGCATAAAGAATCTAGAAAATTATAATCTTTTGAGTTGGTTAAACTCTGAAGACTCAGTTCTAAAAGACCTTGAAGAAAGAATAATTGGTCTGGACCCCAAAAGCATATTATTCACATAGGCACAACCATTCATTTGTAGAATTAGCAAAACATTTGTGTTTAAGTCTATCAGAAGTTAATTATGGTCATGTTCCACACACTTATCTTCTGATTGATTTAAGCACAATATTTTTCTTTATCTGCAAATCAGTGGCTTGTTGTGCCTATAAGAATGTAAGCAACTTGTTTCTAAATAGATGGACTTTTTTTTTTTTCCAGAATACCTTAGAAGCTTCATGACTTCATCATTGGGAGTACTCCCACCACCAATACAGATCGCAGTCCCTCTTTGCCTTAGGAGATCTTTAGAAGTTAACTGTAGTCCCAAAAAAGTTCATTGCCAAATAGTCAATCTAATGGCTGTTAAAGACTTTTTGAACCTAGACATATTGCTTCTTGGATAACAGACCGTGGTAGGCTTTCAAATTCAAGCCTTTCTACAAATATGGCCAAACCTACTAAAGGTTTTGTCTTCTTTTGAGAACCCAGGATTACCTCCGTCCCAGAATGAGGCCTCAGAAAAAGACTTTAAAGCTAGATATGTATCCAGAATGATATACAAATAAATGAAGGAAAGAAACTATCCAATTTAGCATTGTCATTTAGAAAATAAATAGTATAGCATCAAATTGCAGACTAAGTTCTGCAAAGCTGGGATAGATTTGCCTTCTTAAGTGATGCTGTGGACATCACATTTGACCTCAGCCTTTAACTAGCTATAAACACTAAATGTTGTGTAGTAAAGTAGATTTGCAAATAATGAGCCCTAAAGCAGTATTTTTCCAACTAGTATTTTGAAACAAACTTGTATAGCCTGTTAACTTAGCTTCCTACATGCTGTACCTTACCTAGAATGATTGTCATCCTGTTCTATGTCTACAAATTAAGATAAATTTTTTTGTCATTTCTTTACCATGCCTCCTAAAATAAACAGTTAAAGACTTACAGAGAAGGATATAGAGTTATATAAACAAATATAATAGACTAAATCTCATTAAGCCTTTGTCCTGTTTCAAACCCAGCCCTTTCTTTTTATCCAGTGTTACCCTTTGTTCTTTAATGTACCCAAAATGAATGCTAGTGCTCCAAAGAAATGTAGACTGCTTCTGGTTTTAGTAATGACTAGAAATGAAAGGAACAGGGACATGGGTATAATTAAGTATTTCCAAATCAAATGGCTACCTCTTGAATGAAAGTGGGCAAAGATAAGTATTATGTTTTAAGGATGCTAAAGAATAATTTTCTATAATATGTTATGGCTTCTTTTTCTTACTGACATAATAGTTATTCTGACTTATAGCCATAACATGGAATAATTCAGTATGATAATTTTTTTTTAATTCACATGGCCTAAGAGATAAAAAAGTTCACAGTGACAAAATTAGCTACTAAGTTCCACTTAGCTGAAGTCTCTTTCTCTTGCTTGTAGCATCACACATTCTTTTGCAGAGGCGATGTGATAAAAAGTCATATAAGCCTGTCAGTAGAAGCAATATTTAAACCCATCCCTAGATGAAAAACTAAGATATTAAAAATGAAAAATTATATTAACTTCTTTTTTAAACACCCTAATTTTTAAGGGGTATATAAGACTGGCTAAATACTATACTAGGCATATATACAGCAGAATAAATTTCTTTTCAGATCCAAGTTGAACTAGGTGATCTCTAAGGTTCCTTCTCAATCTGACATTTTGTAATTCTATGACTTGTATTCAAATAAATATAATGTAAGGCCATTTGGAAAGGGGCAGAGGAGATCACTTTCCACTGTGCGGTTCAGGCAAAAGTTCTTGTAAGAGGAAGATTTGTAGCTGGACCTTTTAAGAAAGAGATTACAATAGGCAGAAGGAAAAGATATAGTCCAGGCCTGGGAGGAAGCCTATGGGAATTCAAAGGCATGACAAAATATGGAAAACAATACAAAATTGCATTCTTCAGAGCGACCTAATGACACTCTCTTAAGCCTTCTCTTCAGTGTGTGACACTATTGACCATCCTTTCCTCCTGAATACTTTTTCCTGTCTTGAGGTTTTGTGGTGCTGATCTCTCTTGGTTCTCTTCCTTTTCTGACTACTCCTTAGGCGTCTTTGCCAGATCATCATTCATATCTGTAACAGTTAAAATTTAGGGGAGATGGGGAGACTGAGGCAGGTAGAAATTAGTTTCTCTCTGCAAGGAGTATTATATTTTTTAGAGGTTTATTGAAGATTAAGGATTAAAGAAAATACAGGATAAGAGACACGTGTCCAGGCCATAGAGAGGCCTAGACACCACCTCACCTACATTATGAAAAAAAGCCACACCTGCCCCAAAACAGAAGTCCAAGAGTCCAGAGCCTCCAAAAGCCTTTGAATCAGCTTAAATACCTTCTCGATCTCTGCCCAGGTGAGATTACAAGGAATTCTGGGGAAGTGGAGCAAAGGCTCGTGGGGATTGTAGTCCTGTATTCGAGTCTATTTTTTACATATCTCATCCTCAGTGGGTAGAAAGAACCCCAGGCTTCTGTCCTATATTCCCTTCTCTCTCTACACATTCTGTCTTAGTGCTCTCAACAATTCTTAGGAATTCAGATATATTCTCTATGTAGATATCTCCCATATCTACATAATTATTTTACAACAGGGTACTTAAGAATCACAATGTAGTCTATTTAACTTAAAACTAAAAGCCTTAATCAAAACTAACTCACTTATTAGTGCAATTAAACTCATTGATTTCATCTATTCTGAATTTGCCGTAATGTATTTTAAACTTGTCTCTAGCAGTTTTGTTATGAATAGTATAATAAACACAGAATCAAGTTTTTAACCTATTGATAACAATTGCAAGTTAAAGTAGAACATTACAAACACCATAGTACCAGATGATTAATTAGAATAAGCTAATCAAAATGGAGCATAATTTTGTATCCCTCTATAAAGCCATACTTCAGGAATCTCTTGACAAAGGATTGAAAAATATAATCAATAATAAATTGCTTTTACATAACTCTTTAAAGTTTACAATGCACTGAGAAATAATTAAGATGCTCCAATATTAACAAGCAGTTTTGTTCTAACAAATCTCTCATGGCTTGTAGTCACTTGCTAGATATCTCTTTGCAAGTAAAAGTCTGAGACTCATTCTCACATTGTTACTAAGTCATATCATGGGCCATTTATATTTTCACTGATAGTTGGTCGGCTAGCTAACATCTTCCTCATGTAAGAGTTTAATTAGGGATGTAATTCCACACCTAACCTTAGTCTTTCTACCATCAGTTGTAGGGATGGATGATTATACATCCTAAATTGCATGTCCTATAGGCTCTCAAATGCAGTATGTCTAAAACAGAATCAGTTATTCTCTGAAATCCATCCTCCTTTCAAATTTTCTGTTGAGATTAGACACCTGGAACTGAATATTTTGTAAATATCTTTCAAATTCATCATGTTGAAAACTGAACTAATTTTCTTTCTCTCTAAACCCTTCTCCCTTCTATACTTCCTTATTACTGTCTAAAGGCATTATCATTCTCCCAGGGCTTTTTAGGTTCAAAACTTCAGTGTTCTCTTATATCATATCATCACTTTCCATTATACCCCTTCCCCTACCTATCGTAGTCAATCTGCTGCCAAGGCCTGCCTGTTTAACCTTTGTAGCATATCTCAATTATCTCTTCTTCTCTCTTCTAATACTTCTTCCACCTGGGTACAGGCCTTCATTCCTCACACCTAGATTATTGGAATAGCCTGCTGGTTGCTCTGCCAGCCACATATCTCTCTGCAGTCCATTATATCCTCTATTCAGCAACCAAAAGTGTGATCATGTGTTCTCTCCTACTCAGGGAACTCTAGAAGCTTCCCATCACTTCCACAATCAGACACATCCCTGCTTGGCATTCAAAGCCTTTCAGAAACTGTCTTCTCTCTGCCTCCCACCTTTTTAGTCTTCTTATAACTTACTCCTTCCTTACACTTCGATCCAGTAGAGGTTGGCCCAACCTCCTTGCTATTAAAGGAATAAGACACTCTATCTCTCAGCTCCAGGTATTTTCACTGTCTAACCCCCATCCCTGGATTTCTTTCCCTCCTCTTTTCCAGCTCCTCGCTTCCCTGGCTTTCTTCAAGTGCCACATAAAATAGGAAACCTTTTATGGTTCTCCTTAATTATAAAACCTTTCTTCTATTAATTAGTTCCTATTTGTCTTATATGTGTAATGTTTATTCCTAGCTTTTCATCTTGTCCCTCCCCATTAGATTATGGTCTCGAGGGCAGGGGCTGTCTTTTTCTCTGCCTTTGTATCCCCAGCACTTAGCTCAATGCCTGGCACTTAGAAGGAGCTCAGGAAATGCTGAGTGGCTAACTTTCTTTTGAGGACATCTCTTCAGGCACATAACCTTGGGGTCATCCTTGACTCCTTACTCCCTTATCCCTCACTCCCTGTATTAAATTAGTTGGCCATATCTTCCTCCACAGCATCTTTTGTATACATTCTCTTCATACACTTTACATTGCAACCAAACTGACACACATGCTCTTTATATGTGTATTAAGATACATAGTATTTCATTTCCCATCTCCCTGCCATTGCATAGGCTGCCTCTCATGACTAGTATGCATGTCACCCATACCTACTTTTCTGAGAATCCTGAATTTCATTCAAACCTTAGCTTATATACCACCTACCTGGAGCCTTTCCTTAAACTCTCAGCTTCTAATTCCTTCCTGTCTTCCCAAATTGTCTTCTAATTTTATATTTACATATATTAAGGATTATAGATCTAGAACTGAAAGAAATGTTTTATATTTTACAGAAGAAAAAATTGAGGCCCAGAGAAGTTAGGGCATCATAGCCAGACAGGTAGAGCCAGAGGCAATACTACTTAATTCCATGGTATCTGCCTTTCAGTTGAATTGGACCTATAACAGTTCAGCAAATATTTGTGTGTGTGTGTGTGTGTGTGTGTGTGTGTGTGTGTGAGTATATTATGTGCTATGCTATGTGCTAGCTACACAAAAATCAAAGTTTGTCCTCAAGGACTACATATAGATACATAAGAATATACAAAATATTTGAGTTTGAATTCAGCAAAGCTGTCTTCAGGACTATGCTAAATTTGCTTAAGTGTCTTCTCATTCCTATTTCATTTAAGTCCATACCTTTCCCAATAGATATTCTCCGAGACAACTACTGGATACCAGAGTTGCTTTGTTCCATAGGCCTCTCATTTACTGTCCTGCTTTGTCACAGTAAAGAGCCTTCTGTCCCACCACAAAACTAGGCAGGGGTACCAGACAATTAAGACCTTAGTTACTAGGGAACAAACAGCCTCATGCCTTCCTTTAACCCTTGTTCTCAGATAGCAGTGATTCCTTCTCCCCACCCCACCCCACTCCCCACCCTCCTATGAAGATCTTTATCTTAGAAAAGCAATATTTTACATTGGAAAGAGTGTATGGGATCAGAGAATATCAGTTCAAATATTTGCTCTACCCAATAGTACCCATGTGATCTTGAGCAAGTCACTTAAATTCTCTAAACCTGTCTCCTCAGTTATAAAATTATGAGGTTGAAATAGATGACCCCATATCTTCCACCTCTAAATCTGTGATCCTTTGATCTGAGACAATGAATGTAGCATAATAAACATTTATGTTCATATTATTTTATGGAGGGACATGTTGCTACATCAAAATTGAAAGCTGTTATCCTAAGGTAATCAATGTAAATATTCATGAATGACAAAATAATTGTGTCCCTCTTTGTTTGATCATAGTTAAAGGTAAAGAGGGCGGAGTTTTTAAAAATTGTTTATTCATTTATTTTTAAGTATTTTTCCATGTTTTCATGATTCATATTCTTTCCAAGACAGCTGGATTTTGACAGAATCATTGTTTGCCTTTAGCATCCCCAGCTTTATCTTTTTTGATTTTTTTATTCCCTTCCTATCCTCCCCATCAGGGGTTTAGTACGTTCTTGTCCTTTCCTTAGAATAGGAAGGGATTTAGTAATACATTATTATATCTAATTGTGTGTATTTTTATTTAGCATGATTTTTTTCAATAATGATATCAAATTCCTTCAGTGAGGACAAAAACAGCATCATGGTCATGTACCATACTGATGGCAAATTATTTAACTTGAAAAGACTATTATAAGCCAGGATGGAAATGGAGGGAGAATGGATTCATGACTTTCTGTTAGCAGATGATTGTACTTACAGTACAGCCTCTGACACTGAGATGCAACGAAGTGTAGATCACTGCTGCCACTTGTGCTAATTTTATCTGACAGCACCAAGAAAACAGGTTCTCCCCTAGCCAGCACTCACAACATCTATATGTAGAACCATTGATTACAATGAATGGAGAAATTTTAAGCTCTGTGGACAAGTCCACTTACTTTGGCAGTATGCTTTTCATGGATGTACGTATAGATAATGAGTTTGACACGTCAATTGCCAGAGTTATCCCAGTGTTTGGGAGACTCTGAAAGAAAACTTGGGAAAGAAGAGATTTTAGACTGCCTACCAAACTGGAGGTCTTACTGAGCCATTATACTGACCTCATTGTTGTATGCCAATGAAACCTGGACAGTCCAAAAGCAAGATGCCAGGAAATTGAATTGCTTCCATTTGAATTATCTTAGGAAGATTCTAAAGATTGCCTAGCAAGATAAAATACTAGACTCTGAGGTCCTTTCTCCAACTGAACTGCCAAACATTTAAATTCTACAAGTAGAGAGTGAAACCTCAGTGGGCTAGCCACATTGTTCTGTTTTCCTAAGATTATTTTATGGAGAACTCACACAAGACAAGCACTCACACAGAGATAAGAAGTAGTACAAAGATACTACAAAAAGTCTAAGGAACTATTGTATAGATTGTGAGACATGGGAGACCACCCTGCATGGCTTGCCTGCATCAAAGAAGATGCTGTGCCCCATGAGCAAAGTAGAATTGCAATTGATCAAAAGAAGCATGAGATGTGCAAATTTAGAGACATCTCCATCCCAAATGTTCAGATGGACTACTTTATGCCCCACTTATGGTAGCATGTTCTGTATTGGCCTGGATTCACATCCATAATCCAAATGTGTATAATTAGTGTATACTCTTAAAAGTACAAACACCAAAAAGAAGAAAAACTGATAAAATGCCTGTACACATATATAAAAGAATCAAGAAAGAAGGGAGAGAATGATCCATACTGTCAGATATTAAAAAGGATGAAGATTGAGAAAAGGCTATTAGGTAAGACAATTAAAGGATTGAAAGAGAACAATTTCAGTAGAGTGATGCATTTGGAGACCAGATTTCAGAAGGCTTAATTTTTTTTCTTCCTATTTTTATTAGTAATTTATAAAAATGATGCATTTTAAAAATTCATCTTTTTTAATTACATAACTTACTTTGCTAGTTCTCTGGGGTTTTCTTTCTATACTGTTTTGTATGGTAAGGATAAGGGATCTCTGAAGCCATCAAGTCCAATCCTCTTATATTACAAATGAGGAAAGTGAGTTCCAGTTAGGATGCCCAACTTGCCTGAGGTCACAGCAATAATGTTGGAATTCTTATAAAAACCCAAGTCCTCTAATTCCTCTTTTGATTGTATTATGCTATCTTTTTTGCTATTGTAGGCATTTCAAGTTTTTTTTTTTAATTCCTTACGTTCTGTCTTAATAACAACTCTTAAAGCAGAAAAGCAAACCTAGACAAACAGGGTTAAACCTCTTGCCCAGAGTCACACAGCTAGAAAGTGTCTTGAACTCAAATTTTAATTCAGATCCTCCCAACTCCAGACCTGGTTCTCTATTCACTATGCCACCTAGCTGCTATAGGTTCTGTTTTCTTCTCTTAACCCTATAACTAGCATTTATAGAACTATGTCAGGTGATTGTGAGAAAGGGAGCATTTTATCTTTCCCCGTATTTATAAGGGGAAAATGTCTTTTTTTTTCAAATGCAGAAAATACCTCTTGCTTTTGGTGACCATATTAAAAGAAAAGCCATTTTTATCCATTGCTTTTGAGAGAGATCTTGGACTATAGTGCAGATACATCCTCAACTTTGATGCTTGTTCTCTCATATAGGTTAGGCTCTCAAGGTGGTGGTGATGACCAGTTAAAATAGATACTGCCACAAGGAAAATCAATCAGTCAACAAGTATTTACTGCATTCCTCCTCTGTGCAAGGCACTGGAGATACAAGCAAAAGGGCTGATTATAATTACAAAAACCCAACCCATGAAGGGGAAGTTATAGGATTCTTTGACCCACTGATAAGAAACTCTAAGATGTCTTTGCAATTAAACCTCTTCCCTTTTCATTTCTTCTGCAGGCTACTTGTCATTACTTTTTTTCTTTCTTCCCACCTTGTTAAGGATAAATTTTAGGGTTGAGACTGAATATATTATTTAATGATCGCAAGGGATTTAAATTCTAAATCCCAATGAAATACTCAAGTCAGAATAGAATTTTATGGTGGTTTATTTACAATAGAAGGAAGAATTAAGAATAAGGGAGAAAGAGCAAATGGGAAGAACTGCTCCAGCCTGGCCTGAGCCAGGGGGAGTTCAGAGGCCTCAGCCAAGGGACCTTCCCAGAAGATTAAATCTAGCTCAGCTTCCAGCCACAGGGCCTCTTCCAAGATGAGGGGCCTCCTTGGAGTCTGGTGCCTTCAGAAAGGTCAAGGGAAAGGGAAGTCAGCCTTAACACTCAACACATGGTTGCCTAAGGGAAGCAGTCTCCACACTTCACCATCCACCAAGTCAAGTTCCACCACCAAAGACCACCCAAGCTCCCCTCACAAGGCAGTTCTTTACATCACTTCCTGGGTCTCACATGTACCAATGGTGGCTTAAACTTAGATTAGGAAAGCCCAGGGGGTCAGTCAGTTGTTTCTGATTTGTCACTTGCTAGCACAGGCCCTCACCGACCATTCTCCCCCACAGCTAATCCTTAAATGGGGGTTGCTAAAATTCTAAAGACTAAGCAGGGTCTCCACCCTGTAAATCTAAAATTCACAACCCCCATAATACTACATTAGTAGCAATAGATTTCTGAATCCTACCTCCTACTTAAATCCTGGGGCTGTTTGATTCGCAGATCTCAATCTGCCTTGAGGAATGGGGGTACTCTCATTGGTGGAAAGGTTAATCTTAAAGCAGATGCCCAACACTACCACTGACAGGAGGAATGCATTGCTAAGCTGCCTTAAGAGTGGGAGTACAGGATCAGTGAGATGATCTTAAGTTATTTTTCTATAAGAATTGTATTGTGTTGTATTTTAACTCTTATTCCTGTTATTTTCATTTTTATTTTACTGCTGGACACTTTTCCATTTTATTTCAGGTAGTAAGGGGTAAATGAATCCTAGGTTACCTCTTATTCTTCCAACTTCCTCTATATTTAATAATTGAGAAAAAAATGTTTTTGTTTTGATATTATCGGTACTTTAATATAGTACTTAAGGAAGCTATGATTTTATAAGAAAGAGAAGTCTTGATAGCCTGTTAATCTTTATGTTTTAGGAATGGTCTTCATAAGTTGTACCTCCAATAATTTTTTTTAGTCATTTCATGGTCAACTCTTTAGCGATAAGACTTTCTAGACTTTGTTAGTCCAGTCCTCAGATAACAGAAAAATAGTTCCTTGTGAGACTCATATTCAAAACCTTTCCCACTAGGTAGATAGTAACTGCTTGTTTTGTCCTGTCCAACTCTTCATGGCTTCATTTTAGGTTTTTTTTTTTTTTTTTGCAAAGAAACTGGAGTAGTTTGCCATTTCCTTCTCCAGCTCATTTTATAGATGAGGAACTGAAACAAGCAGGTTTAAATGGATCTGTCTGGCATCACACAGCTTAGTTAAGTGTCTGAGGACAGATTTGAACTCGTGAAGATGATTCTTCCTGAGTCTAAGTCCATTGCTCTATGCATTGCATTACCTAGATGCTTGTATATGTATATGTATATGTATAAGTATAAGTATATGTATATAATTGATAGAATTGAACAGATAGAAATACAAGTGTGGTATGTATCTTAAAATAATTTAACTTTTTATGTTTCACATATAGTTATAGCTTTGACACAAACTAAAACTATTTTGCCTTAGAGTAAAATTCTCAATCAAAAAAGATGATCATAAAAGACAAAATAGATTTTTCAAATATATAAAATGAAAAAACAAAATCAGTGAAAGTAGAATTAGAAAGGAAAATGTAGGTTGGGGAAAATATTTGTACCACATATCACCAATAAAAATCTTATAGAAGGTGGAAGAGGAGGAGGAGTCAAGATGGTGGAATGATGGGAAGCATGGCAGTGGTCTCCCCTCCACAAACTGCTTCAAACCTAGAAATTCCTTCAGACTTAGGAAATCACCAAACCAAATCCTAATGGAGCAATCCAAGAAAAATGAATCTTCAACTTAGCATAGATATAGAATGGGAGGTCTGTGAACAATGGATACTGAGTTGGAACAGGAGGAGCACCTATGCAGAGTATTCTGTTGCACAGGGAGAGGCTGTCCTCCAGCACAGAAGGCATGCTTGGAATTCTACCAAACCCATACCGGTTCACTACCATGGGCATAGGTACCAACTGGCAGCCACTATGCAGTTCTGGGTCACAGATCCTGGGGGAATAAGGAGATCTGTACAGAAGGGGAAAAGCTGTTTTTCCTCAGTATAGGGAAACTTTTCAAGTGTTGTACCATAAATTCATAAGGCATCAACAGTGATGCAGCTCACACCCCAAGCTCAGAATAAGGTCTCACTTCCAGCATTTAATCAAGTCTGCAGAAAAATAAGCAAGACAGAAATTCAAAACCAAAGGGGAGCCTACAATTATGTCACTCTGAACCAAAAGCACTTTCCAGCTGACTGATAGAGACAGAGTTCAGCAACAAGATATTCTTGTATTGACCCAAAGCCAGGTCAGAAACTTTCAGAGCTTAGACTAAAAAAAGGTATAGCAATCAGACTACTGTGGAGGAGAGAAAAAAGTCTGTAGAAAAGGCTGGAAAAGCAAAGACTCCAGAGCTGTCACTCAAAGAGAACATTCTAATTAGAATGGGGACCAGAAAATACTGTTGAGAAGGATCAGAACAAACTGAAATCCTAGGGTCTCTTTGCCTTTGAGACAGAAAAGAAGTAGGACAAAGTCCAGCTCTCTCTGATTTCTCTGCTGTGTTACAGTGACTGAATTTACAAACCTGTTAACCCATTTTCCCAATCTGAACTATTTTCCACCATCCTCCTACCTAGGAACTATCCTAGTATTAGGGAAACCCCAAACCTTCTTTCCCTCCATTTTCTTATCTTTACCTTTCTCCCCAATAAATCCCTTACTTATCTTAGAGGAGAGAAAAGAGTGATTTATTTTATACACCACTCTGAGTTGATTGAGAGAGACCAACTGAAGAATCAACAGGAAAAATAGGAGGAAGGAAGGGAGGAGGGAGGTAACCAGGGGTGAAGGGAGGAGATCTGATTTTTAGTTATCATTTATCATTCAAGTAATCCTTTATTACACTACTTTGGCAACATTGAAGACTTGGAAACTCCCCAATCTAGCCCTGAAATCCTGGAATAACACAATACTTAGTACTCCCAAGAAAACAGCAAAAGGACCTGTCTAGACCTTCTCTCTAGAAACATGACAAAGCCTAGGCTTAACATCAGAGTCAGGAAGTAGGATGAAAGAATGGGCAAACAAAAACAGAATCCCATCATAATGAAATATTATGGTAGCAGAATGCTTAAGACATATGCAAAGAGAATGACTCCAAACTATCTCAGAGAAAAACATAATTTAGTCACATACTTGACGAGAATTCCTAGCAAAAACCCAAGAGTTAAAAAAAAAGAATTGAAAATAAGTATTTTTTATTTAAAAAAATGAGAATTCATGAGAAAAACATTAAAAAAGAAATGAGTGCTACAAAAGAAGTAGAAAGAGAATTAATGGGGTCGGCACAAAAACTTATAAAACTTTACCCAGACAACAAACTCCCTGAAAATTGGAGAAGCCAGTGACTCCATAAGGCAATAAGAAATAGTAAAAACAAAGTCAAAAGGCTGGAAGAAAAATAGAAGGAAATTAAGGTTTTTCACAGGGAAAGTATCAGACTGAAAAAAAATTTACAATCATTGGACTGTATTAATACCATGACCAAAAAGAGATTAGACATTCTATTTTAAGAAATCTTTAAAAAATAAAATTTTCCAGATCTCTTTGAACCAGAGGCCAAAATAGAAATCGAAAGAACCTTATCCGTCACATCCTGAAAGAAACCCCAAAATGAAAACACTCAGGTATATCATAACTGAAATCCGGAGTTTCTGTGTCAGAAAAAAATAAAGCAAGAATCCAGAAAGAATTCAAATACTGAGGATCCCCACTCAGGATCACATATTATTTAGCAGCAGCCACCTCTATACAGGAGCTGAATACAGTATTGCACTATGATATTCCAGAAAGTAAATTGTGTATAGTGTTGTGGCCAAGAAAATCTTATCCAGAAAACTGAGTATAAATGCTCCGGTGGGGGGGGGGGGGGAGTGGAGGGGGAAGGGAGAAGGCCAGAATCATAGAGAACAGTTCAAACACAAGAGGGGAGAGAAACAAAGTATGTCCTAAACAAAATATGTCCTAAACAAAACAAAGTTTAAAATGTACAAAAATATTTGTAGCTCTTTTTGAGATGGCAAACACTGGGAACCTGAGGGGTTGCCTATGTATTAGTCAGTAGGGAAATTTGTTTAACAATATGTTTGTAATGGATTGTGTTCTTATGTTCTCAAGTTAGGAAAGTGAGAAGGTGAATCTTGATTGATTAAAGCAAAATATTTCTTTTTATAGTTTATTTTTTACATTTTATATAATAAAAAAATATATATATATATACACACATATATGTAGAAGTGGCACAAATATGAAATATAGAGAGCATTTCTCCAGAAATAAATTGTCAAAAATATGAAAGTTTGTTTACTTTTCAAAACAATTGGAAATCATAACTGACTACATTAAAAACATGCCCCAAATCACTAATGGCTAAAGAAATGCAAATAAAGCAACTCTGAGGTTTTATATCATAACATGAAAATTGACAAAGATAACCAGAAAACAATTGGTCTGGGACTATGGGAATACAGGAACATTCATTTTTGTCTGTGAGGTTATTAATTGGCTCATCCATTCTAGGTGCCAGTTTGAAATTTTTTTTAAACAAAACTTTGACCTAGTTATTATATGTAAAAGAAATAAAGGTCCAATATATAAAGACATTCATAGCCGCACCTTTTATGTTAGCAAAGAACTAGAAATGAAATGGCCACCAATTTATTGGGGAATGGCTGAACAATGTACATTAATCTAATAGAATATATGGTGTAATAAGAATCGATGAGTATTAGAATTGCAAAGAAAAAGGAAAACTTATGTCAACTGATAAGAGTCAAATGGAAGACAACAGTATATACAGTGACTACAGCAGTATAAAATGAAAAGATGACTAAAAAGAAATAACTGAAAAACTGAAAATGGTATGAGAAAAGATAAAACATCTTTTCTCTTGGCAGGGTTGCAAGGGTCTTCTTGGGCAAAACATTGTATACATTTCTTTGTGATCACTGTACTGGATATTTTTTGCTTAATTTTTTCTTTGTTAAAATGGAGTTCTTAGATAAGGGGAAATATTTTACAGAAATGATTGGAATCTTTTTAAATCAATAGCTAATATAAAATATATAGTGTAAATAAGTAATCCAACAAACAGTAAGGAGCAAAAGGGGAAAATATTTTATATGCCCTGTCTCTTAATTCATTATGATAGTTTTACTTGGCCATCTGTTCAATTGTTTTCTTGTAATTTAAGCACTGGGAATTAACTCAGACATGTTCATTTTGGTTTATCAGTAAAAGCTAGAGTTGTGTTGAATTCAATTCCTTACTGAAACAATTCACATTTCTGTGATCCTATTTCTATGACAGTTGAAGATATATGGTTTCATTTGCATTTACCTCAGGTAATTCCAGTTAACTTTCCCAAGTTTAGACCACTACCTTGACTTCAAGGGAGAAAATGTTATCTTGATTCATAACTAAATGTTAAAGCTAAAGTATATAATACAATAATTCAGTTGGCTCCTTATTTGACGCTTATAATTTGCTGCCTTATATTATCTTTTTATGTTTATGTGTCATCTCTTCCACCCACTAAAGTACGATTCCAATGCTAACTCAAGGAATGAAAGGTATTCAACTGGAGGTTCTGTTAGGTTCTATTAATCTGCAAAGACTTTAAAGTTTAACCTGGCAATATCTTTTGTCTGAGAATTTGCTTAGCCGATTTCAGAGAGGATCACCAGAAAGATAGGCCATCATGATGATAATGACTTTATCATTTACCAGCTCCAAAAAACCATCTGTTTGTTAGAAGCTGGGGAAATTGTGAATTACCTTGGTGAAGTGACTCCCTACAGTTGAAATTCTTGGATCATTAGTATATATGTGGGGCACCTGGGTAGCTCAGTGGATTGAGACCTAGAGAAGGGAGGTCCTGGATTCAAATTTGACCTGAGACACTTCCTAGCTGTGTGACCCTGGGCATGTCACTTAACCCCCATTGCCTAGCCCTTACTGCTTTTCTGTCTTAGAACCAATACACCGTAGTGGTTCTAAGATGGAAGGTAAGGGTTTAAAAAAAAGTATATATATAGTAGTATATATGATTTCCCAAGGCATATTGTAAACTCTTTGTATACACAGGGAACTATCTTAAATATTTTTGTTTCTGTAACAATTAAATTAGTCTCTAGTAATAGAAATATTATATTTTATAAGGTTTATTAAGGATTATTAGAAATCAAGGAATAAAGAAATACAAAATAAGAAAACCACGTGCCTAATTTCTTCTGTCTGTTATCATATTAGTGACAAAATGATTAAGGAAATAATCCATGTAGTCATGATTTAAATCTGTATAGTAAATTACCTGTAAATTATACATTATACTAATTATACATGTAGTATACACTATATGTAGTAATTGTGTCTTCTGTTTCCTAGGCATTTTAGTTAATATTACAGATTATTACATAAGTATTACATGTCTAATTTTGTTTTTCAAAAAGTAGAAAGGGACCTTTGAAATCATCAGACCCCTAGCAGACAGATTGTCATTCATTTAACCTATACTTAAGTATTTACAGTTAGCTCACTCTTTTTAGTGTTACTTATTTCATTTCATCTCTTATCTCTTGAAAAGTGTGTCAACTCCTTACATTCACAGAACCATAGGATGTTAGAATTGTAACAAGTAAAAAGCAAAAGACTCTTACTGCAACCTATATATATACTTCAGGAATTCCTCTAGTTAAACCGCCACCCCCACTCTAGCAAGTGGTCATTTGGCTTTTGCTTAAAGGTCTCTATTAAATCTGTCCTTGTTAGGAGATTTTTTTTGTTATATCATCCTTGATCTTTAGTTACACCCCCCCCCCCCAGTTGAAGAACAACAGAAATTCACAACAAATATGCATAATCCAGCAAAACAAATTTCCATCTTGGCCTTTAAAAGCATAAATACAACAACTCTTTCAGAAGTTGAGTATTATGTTTTTTCTTTGGTCCTAGACTTATTATTTCTCATTCCAGTGATTAGAGTTCTAAGTTGGTTTTCTAAGGTTCTAATCTGGTGGTATTCCTTACTGAAATAGTTCACATTTCTATGGTCCTATTCCTGTGATAATTGAGGACATATATTTTCATTTGCATTTACATCAGGTAATTCCAGTTAACCAACTCCCAGAAAGTCCTTCAAAGTTGGTTTTCTTTGTCATTGTATAAATTGTTCTGTTTACTTGCCTCTAAAACAGCCATTTTGTCATGTTATAGTAATTTTCCATTATATTCATATAGCATAATTTGTTCATCTACTCCCTAGTAAGTGAGCACTCTCAAGTTTCCAGTTTTGCAACTCTGCATAAATGCTACTATCAATGTTTTCATGCTTCAATAGGTCCTTTTCCTTTGTTATTTGATCTCTTTGGGGTATAAACCTAGTAATGATATATCTGGGTGAAAGACTGTGCTTGATTTGATTTTTTAGGCATAGTTCCAAATTGATTTCCAGAATGGCAGGACCAATTCACATCTCCATCGACAGTGTACACTAGGGTACCTGTTTTCCCCCAGCTCCTATAACATTTTTCCTATTCTTCTTTTGACATTATGAGTGTCACATGAAACCTCAAAATTGCTTGAATATGCATTTGTGCAATTATTAGTGATTTGGAATATCTTTCCATATGGCTGTGCATAGCTTGATTTTTTTTCCTTGAAAATCACCTAGTCATATTCTTTGACCCATTTATCTGTTGGGGAATGGCTCCTAGTCTTATAAATTTGAAGCAATTCTTTATGTCTTGGTTACGAGACCCTTATCAAAAACTTGCTACAAAGACTTTTCCCAGTTACCTAATTTCCTTTTAATTTTAATATATTTAGTTTTCTTTGTACAAAACTTACAGATTTTAAATTATTAAAACTATATTTTATTTAGTGCAATCTTATTACTTGTTTACTAATTTCCTCCTTGTTCCTTTAATTTGCTAATGATGCCACTTTTTATGTCTAAGTAATGTATCTATCCTTTAACTTGGTATATACATTGTGAGATATTGGTCTGTACCTAATATCTGCCAGACTACTTTCCAGTTTCTTCAACAGGTTTTGTCAAATAATAAATTAGTTCTTTCCCCAGTAATTGGGTTCTTTCAATTTATTGAACATTTTGCTTCTGTATTGACTTGCTTCTTTTCTGCTTTGTAGTATAGTTTGAAAACTAGAGCTGCTAAAGTTTCCTCCCTTTTTCTTATTGACCTGTTGTTCCTCCAGTTAAATTTCCTTATTTTTTTCTAGCTCCATAAAATATACCTTTGCTAGACTGATACAGCACTGAATAAGTTAATTAAAATATAGTCTTTTATTTTCATTGATCCAACTAAAACTCAGGTTGCTTCTCCTATGTTTAGTAAACTCTAGGGCCCTCCTTTCACTTCCAGGATCAAATTTACAAATCCTATTTGGCTTTGAAAAGCATTTATGACCTGGTCCCTTCCTAATTTTCCATTATTAAACCTTATTCTCCGTGTATTCTATGATCCAATGACACTGACCTTCCTTTAACCTTCTCATGACCATGTGTTTTCATTGGTTATCTCCCATTCCTGGTATACTCTCCCTCTTCTACATCTTCTTGGGACAGGTTGCAGCATGGAGTGATAAACAGAGAACTCATTTATTGTAGGAAGATTTGGGCTCCAATCTTATCTCAGCTATACTAGCAGACTGAGCAAATCAACTTTTCCACTCTGAAACTCAGTTTTCTCATCTATTATGTAAATATGGAGACAGTACATTTATCGAACAGAATTGTGAGGATCAAAATAAGCTTATATATATAAGCACGTTGTTAACTTTAAAGCACTGTATAAATGTTAGCTATTGATGTTTATGTTGCATATGCCTAGCAACAGGATCTCTTGATCAAAGAGTATGAATATCTAAGTAAATTGTTCTCCAGAATGATTGAATCAGTTTATAGCTCTACTAATAATATGCCTATTTTCCTGTAGTTCCTCCAGTGTCAGCTATGTCTAGTTTTTGTTACCTTTGCCAACTTATCATGACTGTTAATTCTTTTAAGATATTGTTCTTTGTTTCTAACAAACACTTGCCCTCACCATACTATTGAAACTGCTTCCTTGAAAGTCACACTAAGACTTCCTCATTGTCAATTCCAGTGGTCTTTCCCATGTCCTCATTTTCCTTTACTTATGTTTAGTATTTGACACTTGTCACTCCATTCTTTGTGTGTGCGCCTTTAATTCGTTCCTTTTTTTTTTAATATTTATTTTCAGTAGCAAATTTTCCCACCCATTGAAAAGGCAAGAAATATGATGTCCATTATACATATTATGATTAAAATTCTCTAGAGATAGTATATTAATTTGTAATTACTTACTAAATATTAAAAAGTGGGCTAGGGAGAGAAGGCACCAACTACTTGTGAATAGCTGCCTTCCATTCTGAGAGCTGGGACCTAACCCATACTCACTTTGGATTCCCAGGAAAAATCTGCTATTTCCTACCCATACCCAGTTTATACTCTTTGTTATGTCCCTTTCCTTAGCCACTCTAAATAAAAGACAGAGGTCTTCAGAATACCAGAAGTCACAGACCTTTAGAATAGATGCAGAGTGCCTAAGCACACTTTTTCCTGCCACACTATTTTAAGAGGCTCATTTACCAGTAAATAAAAAGTTTTGTTTCCACATTTATTCAGCAAGAGGGTGGCAGAAGAAGCACATTGTAGTTGTAATTGTAAAAGTAAACTTTTGCCCCCTTTAAAATCCAAAGGTTATCTTGGGGTGCTCCCCATAAAAAGGGTACAGGCTAGTTATCCCATTCTTTTTGAAACTTTCCTGTCTTAGGTTCTGTGATAATACTATGTTGATTCTTCTCCTTCATCTCCTGATATACCTTCTTCTGTAGCCTTGCCAACTCTCCTTCAAGTCTCATAATCTCTTTAAGATCTCTCTTGTCTTTGTCCCTTCCTTTGTATTCTTAATGCCATCATTTTGATAGTCTTCTTTTAAAAATTGTAATGGTTTTCCAGTCAGTAAGCATTTTATTAAGTGCATATTGTGTTCTGGGCTATTTACTAGGCAATAAGGATATAAAGAGTAGTCTGGCAGAGATGTGTACATATGTAACTATATACAAGATAATTGGAAGCTAGGAAAAGCACTATCAGTTGGATGAGTCAGGTAAGATTTCATGTAGAAGGTGGCACCTAAGCTGAGCCTGAAAGGTAGGGGAACAGTCATTAGGAAGGTCTAGAGACCAGAGATGGAGTGCTGTGAATGAGAAAGTCAGAAGGCCATCATCCCCTAAAGTGAAGTATATATTTCATGTTGTAGCTCTAACTTGCCTTTCCAGCATTATCTCCCTCTGCTCCCTGATTTCTATGAGCATATGCTTCTCACAACTGATCATTCAGTGGTCTTTAAACATGTGCTTTGTACCTTTGTTCATGCCATTCCTTTCATACATACCTGCTTATAAAAACCTTCATTCTTCAAAGCCCAACTAAATACTTAATCATTTCCTATCTAACCCCTTCCTCCTACTATCTAGAAGTAACCTCTCCCATAAAACTTCTAGAGTACTATACTTTGTATATCTTAATAGCACTTGTTTTAAAATTCCTTGTATTGTAAATATTATACTTAGCCCCTTTACTAGATTATAGACCCCTTGGAGTCTGAACAATATCTTCTTCATTATTTCATTTCTACTGTACCTTTGTATACAGAAGACATTCAATAAATTTGTTGAACTGAATTAAATCTCTGAATCTGGGATCTTAATCCATCTTCCAAAACTTTTAAAGATATTTCTTGAAAAAGAAGATATACAGTTGACCACACTCAGCTTTATTCTCTAACCACTGGGAACATAATCACTTTTCCTCAAGATTTCCTTAAAGTACATTTTATCCAGAAGTTTTTATTTAACAGTTCAGAGTAGGATTTCTTCCTCTTTCTTCTTTTTTTTTTCTTACCAATAATTTAATCTCTTAGAATTCATTACATGATTTTTTTAAAGAGTGAGACACTGAAAATGTCCAGATAATCTGCTTTCAGAAAGTGCATCCATTTTCTCTTCGTAGCCAAACACATTGAGACATATTCCCAAAAGGCTAACATGTTTCTGTCAACATGCTCTGCTCTCAGGTTTGTGGACTTCCAGATAGGAGGATACTTTCTTGACGTACAGTATTATTCTCCTCTTCCTCCTTCTATTTTCTTTTGAACAAGGTAGACATTTCTGACCATTTTCAAGTAATGAGGCCTATCCCATCAGTTTTAGTTGGTTCCTTTTGCCTTCTGTAATATTAACAATTTAAAGGTTCTACTCATATATAATACCTAGCATATTTATGTGCAGTGATAAATATTTGCATTTTCTTTTAGGCTGTGAGGATATAATTGCTGAGAGCATCTCATTAGATACTTTAATTGCTATCCTCAAGTGGAGTTCTCATCCGTATGGCTCTAAGTGGGTGCACAGACAAGCTTTACATTTCCTCTGTGAGGAATTTACTCAAGTCATGACTTCAGATGTTTTTTATGAACTCAGCAAAGACCATCTGCTTACTGCTATCCAATCTGACTACTTACAGGTAATTATAATTATTCTCTTATTCTAAAGTTCACTTCAGAAATTAAGTGTATCCTACCTAACTCACCCTACTGTGATAACACATAGAATGTTAGAACTAGAGAAACAACTATCTAGTCCAACCATCTTTATTTTGAAAGTGAGGGAAAAGAGGCTACAGAGTTGTAAAGTGTTTTGCCATATGGCAGAACCTAGATTTGAATCCTGGTGTTCTGACACCCTATCCAATGTAAGAGATGTCCTTGGTAGATTTGTATAAAGAAGAGGAGAGTATTCTTTTAATTGCTAAGGTAAAACCTTGTTCACAAGCATATGTCTGACCAGTTTTACCCTAAAAGGAATTGTGGCATAAGTATGTATTCAGCAATATACTCAGTTAATTGATTCCCATAACTACATAATTATATATTAGTTCCTAAGTTTCAGATTAATATAAGAAAATTCTTTGTAATAGTATAAATCACCAGAGCTAGGACAAAAGGAAGATTTAGGTTTATATGTGATTATTATTGGTTTAAAATAAAAGTGACTGACTCAATCAATTAGTGACAAAAAATTCCAAATTCTTTCTAGTTTGCTTAAATATAAAATTTTAAGTTTGTCCTACTTTATCCGTTATACTTTTAATTTTGTCTTTTAAAGAAAACATTTTTTAAGTATGTAGGTAATAAGTATACAAATATTCAGGTTTTTTTCATTGACCCCCATCCCATATTGACATTCTATATATAACATTTGATTGTCTGTATTGATAACTAATTATTTTACTAAAATTTTATATTGAACCATATGATTTTTGCTGTATTTGTAGTGGTAGTCTCTCAGTGACCGAGAATGACAATTGTCTTTGTGCATTATCATCTATTGATGCATTATCATCTGCTGTATTTGTACTAGGTCTATAAAGTTGCTTTGTCTCAGTTATTCAGTGGCCTTGAATCTATGTTGTTCTTTCTTATACAAACATCATTTCCAGTGTGAACCTTTCTTATTTGTACCCCATGCCTGCTTATTGAAATTCTGTTCAGTAATTTCTTGATCCATTGATATTTTGTACAAACTGCAGGTTGATGGAGGTAAGAATATTCTATTATTCCAGATGGTTATTTTTAGGTTAGGTTGCTTTTTCCTAGAAAGTACAAAAATTGGGAAACAGCTTGAACTTTTACTAAGTCATGCAAATATTACATGCCTGTTATGTAAAGGACTTTTACCAGTCCTCTGTTCAGAGTCCCTCTTGAGAATGCAGTCTCTACTACTCAGGATGAAAAAAGTAAAGCCAGCAATAATTGTTAAGTGTGCAGAATTCTTTTCTTCCACTCTCTCTTATCTTTCTGGGTTTGATTCCCGTTTCCTCAAAACATTTGTTTTACTTTAGTTCTAATCTTGACTTTCTATTCATTCCTTTATTTTTGTCTGTGATGATATAATATGTCATTAAAAGATGGATTGTGTAGTTCTTTTAAAATTCATTTGGATGAAAATACTATATGTTTAATTATGTGGTAATAAGTATATATTTTCATTGTAGGCAAGTGAACAAGATATCCTTAAATATCTTATTAAATGGGGTGAGCATCAGTTGATGAAAAGAATAGCAGACAGAGGTAAGAAGTTTGGGGGGGGTGTTTTAAAGAAAATATGCATACAAAATACTTTATTGTTACATTCAGAAATATACTGACATGTATACTCCTTTGTGACAGAGGCTGGCACTAGATAAAAAGTGCCAAGCTAAAGAGTGTGTGAAATTGATCACCTCAATGGGGGAGGGGCCCCAGCAGTGGAATCCGGAGAAGATTCTGGCTGGGAGAGCAGTGAGGGTCTCTCGGTCTTGAGTATCCTTCAGAAGAAAGTCTTTTTTTCCAACTTCTCTCTTCGGCTTCTCAAGTCTGAAAGACCCTCACTGTTCTCCCAGCCAGAGTTGTCTTCTCCTCCTCCGGATTCCACTCCTGGGACCCCTCCCCCATCCAGGTGATCAATTTCACATACTCTTAAGCCTGGCACTTTTTATCTAGTGCCAGCCTGTCACACTTTGTCAGTCTTCAATATAGCCATTGATACATTTGTCCATTGCAACAACTTTTGTCGTAATATAAGAATTTCTTATATATTCTTATATCTGTGGGTAAATAGACTATACTTAGTAATTTACAAGTTTATTTTAACTAGTTCTATGGGACCTCTAGTAAACAATGATTTGCTTGTTCAGAAGTACTGAGCGTCCCAGATTGATTTTACAACAATATACAACTGTATATTGTTATTATTTTCTAAATGTTTGGGGGGGGAAATCTTATGTCTCTTAATTCATCTTCAGACAAGTAGTATCCTGAATGTACTCTCTTAGAGAAATAAACAAATATTTGTTGAGCACTTATTACATATCTAGGCACTACTAAACAAAAACAGCCCCTGCCTTCAAGGACCTTACATTTTAATCAGGGAGACAATATATATAAATCAACATAAAAGATACAGAGTAAATGGTGGGTAACCTTAGAGGGGATGGCATCAGGAACTGAGAAAACCAGGAAAAGCCTCTTTTATAGGTCATATTATTTGACCTGAGTCTTATGGAAGCCAGAAATTTTAAAAATCAGAGTTTAGGAGACAAAACTTTCCAGGCATAGGAAATAGCCAATGCAAAGGCCCAGAGAAGGAATTATGTGTATATGAAGAAAAGCAAATAGACTGATATGATTGGATCATGGAGTATGTGGAAGAGAATAGAAAGTAAGAATATGGAAAGATAGAATAGGGGAAAGTTATGTGAAGAAATTTAAATGCTAGAAAAGGATTTTATTTGATCTTGAAGGCCATACAAAGTCACTGGAATTTATTGAATATAGCAGAAGTTAGGGGGAGGGGAGTGATATGGTCAGACCTCCACATTAGTAAAATCAACTTTGCAGCTGGGTGGAGGATGGATTCAAAACTTTTAATCCAGATAAGGGGTGATAAGAGTCTAGGGATCAAAATTAGGGTGGTGGTTGTATTATTCAGATAAAAGCAGGGCTGTGTTGGAACTAGCTTATACTGTCTCTCAAGAGACTAACTTAAGGGGGCAGCTGGGTAGCTCAGTGGATTGAGAACCAGGCCTAGAGATGGGAGGTCCTAGGTTCAAATCCGGCCTCAGCCACTTCCTAGCTGTGTGACCCTGGGCAAGTCACTTGACCTCCATTGCCTAGCCCTTATCATTCTTCTGCCTTGGAGCCAGTACACAGTACTGACTCCAAGACAGAAGGGTTAAAAAAAAAAAAGAGAGAGACTAACTTAAATTTTCAGTGTAGTTACATATAGAAATTTCTCAGTTGCTCCAAATGAGGGCATGATTTATTGTTTTGTTGATTGTCTTAAGAAAATAATGGAGAAAATATCAATAGTGCAGTTTAAACTTAAAAGTATAATGTGGGGGGGCAGCTGGGTGGCTCGGTAGATTGAGAAACCAGGCCTACAGATGGGAGGTCCTAGGTTCAAATCCGTCCTCAGACACTTCCTAGCTGTATGACCCTGGGCAAGTCACTTAACCCCCATTTCGTAGCCCTTACCGATCTTCTGCCTTAGAACCAATATATAGTATTGATTCTTAATATGGAAGGTAAAGGTTTATAAAAAAAAAAAGTATATTGTGGAGGCAGCTGGGTAGCACAGTAAATAGAATGCCAAGCCTAGAGTCAAAAGGACCTGGGTTCAAATGTGATCTCAGATATTTCTAGCTCTGTGACATAGGGCAAGTCACTTAACTCAGTTGCCTCTTCCTTACTGCTCTTATGCCTTAGAGAGAGTAAAGAAGGAAGAAAGGAAGGAAAGCAGGGGAAAGTATATTTTGAGTACATTATTTTTCCAAAAAGGAGATTGTTAAACATTTACTGGTATTCTCTTAACGTTTGTGAGATATAATGAAGGAAAAGTACAAGATTTGGCAACTGATTGAATATGTGGACTAATCAAGAAAGAGAGGTCATAAATTACCCCAAGATGACAAATTTCTTGGATGCTAAAGCTGTCCCTAGAGGGAAATTCATCATGTAAGCATATGCTAACAAAATAGGCAAAATATTTGCAGAGAAATAGGAGGAATAACTTGGGGGGGGGGGTGATATAAATAAAGGAAAATATAGACCTAGCTCTTGTATTTTAAAATGTGAGTGTACTAAACAATCAAATAAAACAAAAAGTTTCAAATTGAACAGGAAAATGAAATCTCATTCTGTTGTTTTTAAATCTAAAAAAGACCATAAGTAAACAGAATAAAATTGAGGGAATGGGAAATAACACAGAAAAGTAGACCTTGCATTCATGCTGTCACACAAAGCAGAAATGAACATTCACAACATTAACTAAATTGGGGGGTGGGGAATGGGAATGGAGTTCAGCTAGCTGGCTCAGTAGATTGAGACTCAGGCCTAGAGACAAGAAGTCCTGGATTCAAGTACAGCCCTAGATACTTCCTAATTGTGTGATCCTGGGCAAATTGCTTAACCCCCATTGCCTAGCCTTTACCACTCTTCTGCCATGAAACCAATACACAGTATTGATTCTAAGTTGGAAGGTAAGGGTTTTTTTAAAAAGATAAGGAAACATTTAATATAAATATACATTAACAAAATCTATATAACTATATATTATTTAAATATCATAATTATATAACATAATAAATTATGCTGAAAGGTACAATACAACAAAAGCAATATTAAATTTAAATACTGGAAATCCTTAACTTCTATATTCATAGAGAAAAAAATTAGCTGAACTATAAAAAGACATTAACACAATAGTGTTGAGATTTGTGTCCCTTTCTCAGTTTTAGATAAGTCTAGCAGGAAAAAAGAGTAATCAGTTCAAATAGCATACATAAAAGTTAGACCCAAATGAAGGCTTAACATTGAAATCCTAAATAATGAATGAGTCAAAGAAAAAATTATAGAAATTAATTATGTGAAAGAAAATAATAGCAAAGAACATACCAAAATTTCTTGGATGCTAAAGCTGTCCCTAGAGGGAAATTCATCATGTAAGCATATGCTAACAAAATAGGAAACGGTTAATAAACATTTTAAAAATTAGAATGCCACTAAAGAAACCTAAAATAAACACAAAGGAGAAGACATTAAAAATTAGAGAAATAAACTGGAAATGAAAATAAACTATAGAAGTGATAGAACTTTAAAGGAATCAAATACATGAGAATAGTAGAATTGCTTTGCTGAAATTAGATAACATTTGAGATTAGTTAACCTGAATTTATAGTGTACCCAGTCAGTTGTTGCTTCTCTTTCTTCCTTTTAGCAGCATGTGAGTAGAAGCAAAGGAGAAATATGTAAGTAATGCAAGTTTGGGGCTTGACAAGGCATAATCAGCAGCAAAAGGACAAAGTAATCAAGGGTTCAAGTATAGAGTTGAACTAGTTCCCCTAAGAGTCAAGGTTGGAAAGGGAATTCAGAGCAATGGTGACAACCTGATACAATGCTGAGAGGTGGAGGCATTAGAGTTACTTTGAGGATGAAAAGTGGCTCTGGATGGAATGAGTAATAGGGAGAGATGGAAGGATAAATGATTATGATGATACAACAAACATTCAGAGTTCCTGAACATGGAAATAAAACACTCATGAACCAAGGCAAGACCAAATATTCCCTATTTCTTAGGTAGCTAAGACAAAAATAGGTAGCAAGTTGAATAGAGTACGAAATTAGGAAATTATGGTGTGTGAGAGAACATCAGGATTAGATAGACATCTCTTCAAATGAGGGAAGGAGTTGGAGGAGAGAACCTATGTACAGACCTAGAACTTTTGAGAAAGGAGAAAAAATGTCCTGGGTGTTGGTAGATAATAGCTACTGCTTTCTGGATTGAGGGATGAATAGTAAAATTTCAGTGAACCTCTCCCCACTTCTTCTACTCCAACCCCTAAAGAAAACTCATCCCCTGGATCACTTGCCACAATTTCATATTCAGAAAGATAAAGATTGGGAAAGAAGTATGTATCTAATTTATAGTTAGCCAACATGCTTATAAAATATAATATTGCTATTTACCAAAATCTGAGAGTCAAAGATCCTATTAATATTTCCCTTTTTATAAGGGAAAAAAAAAGGAAGGCCCTAGATTTTAAAAGTACAAGTTTACCAAATTTGTTATACTTATTTTTATCCTCCCTTGAATTTTTTAAGCTCAGATGTTCTTGAAATATTCATTTTCTTATGATAAAGAAAATCCCTGTTTACTTGCTCAGATAAAAGTAACATACACGTTTTATAAAGCGAAGACTTCTTGTCCAGGAAGTGACATTTACATTTTATAATAATGTAAACATTTATTAAATACCTAGGCACAGTTCATTATGTTATGCACTGGTGGAGATTCAAAATTAAATTAAGACATCATACCTGTCCTCAAAGGATCTTGCAGCCTAGTAAGGAAAATAAGATACTCACATAACTTTAATTCACATTACTTCCTGATAAAACACATTAGAAATTATAAAACAGAACTGTGTGGTTTTTGAGGGGGAGATGGCTTCTTGGAGGAGATATCATTTGAGGTGATCTTTAAAGCATGAATAAGATATCAATTAGTATAAGAGGGGACAGGGATAAATAAATGAACAGTATGCGTTAAGACATGGATAGTGTAAGAGGAATGTATGTCTTGGAGGCAAAGAGTAGTCCATTTGCCTGGAGTGTAATATTCTGGTAATAAGGGATGAAATTGGAAAGATTAATAGGATGACTCCATATTGGAGAACAATTTGAATACCAGGCAGAAAAGCATGAATTTGTTTTGAGAAGAGGCAAAAGCAGACACTGAATATTTTTGGGCATGAAAGTAACATGACAAATCTGTGTATAAAAAAAGAGACTCTTCTGGAAGCAATTTGCATGAATGAAAGAATAAGCATTTATTATGTACTTAACATATGCCAAACCAATTCAGAACTCACTGACTTGACTTAGACCAACTTCCTAGTAGTTTATATTCAATACTGGAACAAAATGAAAGACTCATTGCTCATTTTACAGGCAAGTAAAAATTTATTAACTATATCAGAATAGTATTCAACAAGGATATGCATTGAGGACATCTTAAGTTAGCTCATTTGAGTAAAATTCCCTTGCCTAAGTTGTCTTATCATACTTAAACAAGCATCAGCAATCTCCTGGAGTGCCTCATGAGTGTTTTGCACTCAGATAATCATAAAGTGGTGTCAGTATCATGAGATCCTTGAGCCTGAAGTGTGGTTTCAGTACCATTTTTTAAAAACCCTTACTTATCTTCCATCATAAAATTGATACTAAGTATTGGCTCCAAGGCAGAAGAACAGTACAGGCTAAGCAACTAGGGTTATTAATTGACTTGCCCAGGGGTCATTCAGCTAGGATGTTTCTGAGGCCAGCTTTGAACTCAGGACCTCCCCTCTGTTTCTAGTTTTGGATCTCTATCTACTCAGCTACCTATTTCTCCCTTTCAAAACCTTTTAAGGAAAAACTAGGCTAACTAAGAGTGGGTTTGGAGTATTTCTTGTACTATAACTGGAAATGTACATAGAAAAGCAAAGCTTTCAGGGAGTTAAATTCTACTTTGAGGAAATAATACATAAAGGAGAAAAGTGCAGCAGAAGAGATGGTAAGGCCCAGTGGCCCTCTAGGTGCATTGACAGACCACATGGCAGTGCCCCAGGAGCCTGGTGGGCATAATGGCAAGATAAATGATGGGAATGATGGAAAAGACAGTAAGACCTTTATGCAATACAGTCCAAAGGGATGATAATGAAGATGTGTATTAAGGTAGTAGTAGTGGAACATGTGAATTCTTACAAAATTGAAATAAGTAAAAATTATTCAATATGAGAAGTAGAGAGACAACCCCAAACTTATGAACACAGGAGGCAGAATGAATGAATGGTGGTGCCATAGACAACCCAGAAGAAATATCATTTTAGAGAGATAGATGATAAGGAAAATTTGAGGAATATGACATCTTATAGATATTTGGATATTCATATCTAGTTTTTAGAAGACATTAAGCTTGGAGATTGAAATTTTGGTGTCAGATTAATTTATAGACTTATTTTAAATATTAACTATAACAGATTTTAAGAATTATGTTGTCACATCTACAGGAACCAAAAATAATCAATCAGAAGACATCATATAAAACACCTTAGAGCTAGATACCAAGATAGGTACTAGGGATACCAAGAATAAAATAATCTCTATTCTCAAGGAACTTAAACCTACCACAATGTTTACATTTCACCAACACTCAAAAATAGAAGAAAGAGAAAACTATAAATCTGGGGGGGGGGTTCCCTTTTATATTAATAGCCCTTTACTTTCCTAAATGGGAGTAAAGAAACAAAAGTCTTTATGAAATACAGAATGTTCTTTAAAAGTTGATTTTAGAGTTCACACTATGTTTTTGTGTTAATATGGTTTTTGTAAATTAAAAATAATTTCATTGGTATTTCTTCTTTAAAAATATGTTCTTACATTAGAGCCCTAGAAAAGAAATCAAATCTCACCTCTTGAAAACCTTAATTTAATTTAATATTACTTTTAATTTTCTTCTCTATTCTACAGAACCAAACTTAATAAGTGGTACTGCTCATAGTGTGAACAAAAGAGGTGTGAAAAGGCGAGACCTGGACATTGAGGAACTTAGAGAGATACTCTCTTCTCTTTTACCCTTTGTTCGAATTGAACATATTTTACCTATGAACAGTGAAGTCCTGAGTGATGCAGTAAGTGGTTTTTTCTTCTTGATCCATTCATTGAAAAAAGAAATAATGAATTATAAATACAAGTTAATCTCTTCAAGTGCATATAATTCTTACCCCCGTTGGTTCTAGAAAGTTATACAATCAATGTTTTTCAAGAGTATGCCTTATATTGTACATTAATGTGCACCACTGTGACTTTAGGATTCCAATAAGTACCCTAGTTCAAGGAAATGTATTAGGACCAATTTTAAAAATCACTTAAGTTTTATTACATTTTCAGCTCCTGTAGAAAACTTAGTAGAATATTAACTAGAACTAAGTATAAGAAGACATGATTTTTTCATACTAGGCCGTCATTAGTTCTCTGATCTTGAATGAGTCATTTACCTTTTCTGCACCTCAATTTCCTTACCCATAAGATGTAAGAGTTGACTAGATGATATATGAAATGATGTTAACTCTAAAGTCTATAATTTTACTTAAACCTGAAAGTCATATCTAAATATCATTTTGTAGTATTACAGTCACTGCTGTTACTACCACTACCCAATTTGTATGGTACTTTACAGCTTAGGAACACTTTCACATTTTGAAATACATAAAAACTCATTAAACATATGTATGACAAGTATTTCTTTTTCTTTAATCCAGTTGTGGGATGCGGGAGGAGGAATGTGGAAGAGAAAGAAAATCAATTGTGTTTCTTAAAAAAATTTTTTTTTATTTAGACCAAAAGAAAACTCATTAAACTTTCTAAAGATTGCTTACTAAGCTTGAAGGAGGTGGAGATTTGTTTGTTTAAATCAGAGTAAAACTAAGTAAAATTACATTTTGGTTTAGAAATTTCTGATGGTCTAGTTCAGAAGATTTGTTTGTTTTTGTTTACAAAAAATGATTTGTTACATTTTTTAAAAAGAAATGTTGATCTCATTCATGGTTCAATAAAAATAATATTATAGTTTTAATAAAGTTCTATTCATTATTCCAGTTCATCTCTGCTTGGAGTTTACTTTCTCAATTATACCCCCTTCTTGAAGAAAAATTCAAAGGTCTAAAAAACTTGGTTATTTTTTTTTCTTTTAATTTTCATCCTTTGCCTGTTAGAAAGTATCTTGAAATGAAAAACATTTCATCTACATGCCTGGGTTTTGAATCAAGTTTGAATGACTCAAACATTTCCTTCATATGGTATTTTTATAGTACTTAGAATTTATCTAAGTCTCTAATCTTTTTTTAAAGATGAAAAGAAGTTTGATTAGCACTCCTCCTTCAGATATGCTACCTACAGCAGAAGGTGGAAAGTCAAATGCATGGTTACGTCAAAAAAATGCTGGAATATATGTTCGACCCAGACTGTTCTCTCCTTATGTTGATGAAGCAAAGGTAATGAAAATATTTTTAGTTGCTGGTTTACTTAATTATCATTGATAGGAACACTTGATTACAAAAGATGTTTTTAAAAGTTTATAATTCTTTGATTCTAACTATGACACTAGTTATATTAGTATAATTAATTACACTTATAATTGTCTTTAAGAAAATTAAATTTTAACAAAGTTCTGTTGACTTAAAATACTGCTTTATTTTTCTTCCTTTTTGAAAAATTATACCTGTAATTTCATTAATGTTGAGAACTCCCAGTGAAGAACTTTTTCTACCAGTATAAATCTTTCTGACCCTTTCCATATGAGTTACAGACTTAGGGTTGCCCGAGGTCCAAAAAGGGTACATGACTATATATCCAAAACAATACTTGAATTCAGGGCTTCTGAACTCTGAGTCAGCTTCCTATTTAGAATGTTTTCCTTCATTAAACTAACAAAATAGATCATGAATGCTTGTTCATAAAGTTTTCCTTAAAAAGCAAGCCACTGACCAGTCCTTATTCTCCAAATCAAGACACAGAATAGGAAAGAATTTCATTTTAGTCAAGTAGTTGTTAGGGGCAATGCATAATAAAAAATAAAATACTGTGATGAGTAGGATAAGAATTAGTTTACCTCTTGAATAGCAGAGTTATTAAGTTTTCTGAACCAAAGTTAGAGAATGTAACCTTTTATTTGAAAATACTTTTTTGTGCCTTTATTTTAAAAATTCTCAATACTCATAATCAGAGCTTAGTTAATATTATATTATCATTTGAGGATTTCTTTCTGGAGGCAATCTGAATTATTTCAATTTCAATTTTATTTCCTTGTTCAAGGATCTCTGGGCAGTTATCTTTGATAATTTTTTGTAATATGTCCAAGATTTTTTCTTCATCATGGTTTTCAGGTAGTCCAATAATTCTCAGATTGTCTCTCCTAAATCTATTTTCTAGGTCAGTTGTTTTTCCAATAAGATATTTCATGTTTTCCTATTCCGTTGATTCTGCTTTAATTATTTCATGAGTTTCTAGATAGTCAATTCTGATTTTTAAGGTCTGGTTTTCCTTGGTCAGTTTTTGGTTCTCCTTTTTCAATTAGCCCATTTCTTCTTGTATCACTTTCATTTCTCTTCCCCACTTTTCCTTTGCCTCTCTTAATTGATTTTTGAAGTCTTTTTTGAGCTTTTCCAGACTCTATGTCCAATCTGTATTTTTCTTTTGGACTTTGCATGTGTTTCCTTTGCTTTCACTGCCCCTTCTGTGTCTGTACCTTGCTTTTTGCCTCCATAAAAATTTAGAGTTAGGTGCTTCTTTGTGGTTTGCTCATTTTTCCTATATAATTATATAGGTAGGGTCTGTTTTCTGGGAAGTTGGGGTGCCCTCTTAAACTTCAGTACTTCCTTGATGCTATTTTCAGCTTATTTTCTGAGTTATTACTAGTTTACCAGATGGTCTGAGAGCACCTCCCCCTGCTGATTCACTTGACCCTTGAGATGCTGATAGCTTAAAGACTTTCCTCAGGTGTGGGTGTGGGCTTTTGATCTCTGAACTTGATCAGGTGAGGTGCTGATCAAATTCTAGCCCCAGGCTTAGGCTCAAGTTTTTGGTCTCACTTTGTTCTTGATTCAATCAGGCATACCCTTGATTGCCCTGTCTTGGAGCCTACCTTTAGTTTTTGGCAAAAAGATCTCCTGTGAACTGTGTCCTTATCCCAAGCCCAGACTAGGATTCCTGGCTTAGCTCCGGGTCCACTTCAGCCCAGACTGCCCTGGGCTGGGACTCTGGACTTCTCCACAGGTTTGAAATTTCAAGGGGTGTGAGTTGATTTGAACCACTATTTCCCCAGGCAGGATCTCAGGGTCTAAATGTTAGTTTGGGCTTAAGTTCTGAACCTGTGTCAGCAGATGGTGGGTGGGGGTCATGGTTTGCTCTTTACTCCATGCTACAGCCTCTTGCTTACTCTGCTCCCCTCTCACCTCAGTGCCCCAGTTGTTCTATGCTTACCTTTGGGGTTTTTCCTTTCTTGAAAGTAGTTTCATTCTATCTCCCTGTTTGTTTTTTGTGATGATATTTGTTTTGTGACTATTTTAATTTTGATCAGAGAGGATTCTCTGGGTGAAATGGAACTGCTGCTCTAGTTTCTCCTCCATCTTGGCTCCACCCCCTTATCAAGAGATTTGTAACAACTTCCATTTGGCAAATTATAGGTAATATGTATTAGGAAGCATTCTGCATTTGGAGTTCTGTAAGATTTAAATTAATATCATTAACTCCAAGTATTATATTTTAAAGTTTATTAATAATCACTTGAAGTAGGACTAGAAACCTAATTAACTACGTGAGCAAATTCTCTGCCTTTTTCATCTAGAAAATGGGAGGATTGAACTACAGAACCTCTAAGTTTACTTCCAGGTCTATTATTATTATCATATTAACTATTAACTAGATCATATTAACTAGAGTGAAAAAATTACTAAAGGTATAATTTAGGCTTTTTTAAGAAGGATGAGAAAACAATGTCTATCTGATCTACTGCAGAAAAAGCCAAGATTATGTGGTCTTCTCTAGAGTCTGTTAAAGTATACTTTTGTCCTTTAAACGGAGTTCCTATCTGGGAAAGACCAATAGAGTGCAAAGATAACGTCTATATAACTGTGTATTGATTCTGGCCATCTCTGGGTTAGACTGATTTTATTCAATTTATAATTTTGTTAGCTTTGATATGAACTTTTTTATTTTGAAGGTTTATATTTAAATCTGATTAACGACACATTGCAAATATTTTCTTTATATTGAGTTTATACTCTTTAATCCTGATTATTGCTTGGTATAGAGGGAGTGTTGCACAATAGAAACAGCCTTGGATTTAGGATCAAAGAACATGTATTTGAATACCAGCCCTGCCGTTCATTCTCTTTGTGACCTTGGGCAAGTCACTTACTTTTTCTGGTGCTCATTTTCTTAATCTATAAAATAAAGAGGATTGGACTAGATGAGCTTTAAGGTCCTTAAAAATTAATTTTCTTCTGTGCTCCAAAGGTCTTTTATTGATTGTAATTTTTATTTCATTATGGCCAGGAAAAGATAGATTTAATGTTTCTGCTTTTCTGCATGTTTATAATGTTTTTATGCCCTAATTGATTAATTTTTGTGAAGGTGCCATGAATAGCTAAACATAGATATAACTTCTTTCTCTTTTCATTCCGTTTACAATGATCTATGATGTCTAACTTTTCTAAAATTCTACTACTCATTTCCCTAACTTCTTCTTTGTTTATTTCATGATTGGCTTTATCTGCATCTGAAAACTGCAAATTGAGGTCCCCTATTCTTAAATTTTTACTGTATTTCCTCCTATAACTCATTTGCCATTTCCTTCAAGAATTTGATGTGTAGGGGGCAGCTGGGTAGCTCAGTAGATTGAGAGCCAGGCCTAGAGACGGGAAGTCCTAGGTTCAAATCTGACCTCAGACACTTCCTAGCTGTGTGACCCTGGGCAATTCACTTGACCCCCATTGCCTAGCCCTTACCACTCTTCTGCCTTGGAAACAATACACAGTATTGACTCCAAGACAGAAGGTAAGGGTTTAAAAAAAAAAAAGAATTTGATGTGTAATATAGGACCAGAATGAGGTCGCCTACACTTAGAATGGGGAATTAGAGAGAGAGGGGTGTGAAGGAGCTAAAGAAATGGAGAGAGGGAAGAGATTTATCTTCCCCATTCCTCCCCTTGGGGAGATAGCACAAATCATCTTTTAGAGGGAAAGAATATGTCCCTTCAGAGATTAGGTTTAATATGGAGGTTAGGGACTGAAGGAGAGGGTCCTAGAGAATTGACCCACTGCCTCCCTTCTTGATCTTGGCTGTTGTTGAAAGGCAGAGTAATTTTCTTGCCCCTGGATTTCCCAATTTCCCAATTGCCACCTTTCTCCCTTTTAGACCTGAGTCACTCTACAGCTGGTTTGGAGCTAACTCCCCTTCTTGGGGAGAAGGATATAATTCCCCCCACAGCTTCAGTCCCCTACAGTGATGTTAGAAAGCAGACCTGATCTAAAAGGATAACTCTTTATTCTAGGGGACATACAAGACAGGGAGAATGGTGTGGTTAAATGAGGAAAGTGGGAAGTGGGAATCCCAATGAACTAACAACTGACTTCTCCCCCCCCTCACCCCACCCCCACCCCCCAATCCTGAGGCTCTCTGCCTGACCCTCTTTTGGTCAGTTGTTGAGGTTGTCCTTCCTCCTAACCTAATCTAATTGTAAAATGAAGTTCAAGGACAATTTTGGGGATAGAGAGAATCTTCTTTGGTAGATGGCTTTCTGCAAAATTCGAAATCTACTTTTATTGTGTTCTGCTGGAACCAGAGGAATTTGGGATTCACTGGAAGATGATCAGTGTTCAGAGAGGTTCTCTGTCTCAGAGGCTTCCTCTCAGAGTATCCGTCCACTCCAGGAGGGTTCCCGTTAAGAAGTGAAGTAACTGCTTTGAATCCTTCCGTACCTTTTAACTCTATATTTATCTTTCTTATTTCTCAAGTCTTGAACATCAGGTTTTCTACTCAGTTCTAGTCTTAACTTTTTTTATTAATAGAATTTATTTATAAGTGCTTCAGCCCTCCCTTCATCATAGAAGGTATCATCATACAAACATATATAGAGAGAGATTACTTCATTCATGTTTCCATTTTTTAAATTTTATTCTCTGGTGGTAATATTCACAAGTTATTCTTCAAGTAGTAAATCTGTAGCCGTATATAATGTTCTCTTGGTTTTATTCAGTTCACTGTTCATGTAATTCTTTCCAAGTTTTTTTAATTAGCCTTCTGATTGTTTCATATAGCATAGTAGTATTTCATCACAACCATATGCCACAATTTGTTTAGCCATTTCCTGGTTGATGGGCATCCCCTCAATTTCCAATTCTTTGCCACCACAAAGAGAGCTGCTATAAATATTTTGTAAACATAGATTCTTTTTCTTTTTTCCCTATCTCCTAGGGAAGTCTTTTCTTAGTGAATGGTGTACGATACTGCTCTATACCTCGTTTCTGCCAATCTACTTTCCAGTTGTTCCAGCAATTTTTACCAAATACTGATTTCTTTTCCCAAAAACCTAGATCTATGTTTTCGTCAAATACTATAATCTCTTACTATTACTTGCTATATGTCTATCTTATCCCACTGATTTACTTTTCTATTTCTTAGCCAGTACCAGATAGTTTTGATGATTATTATTCATTAATTCTGTGGATAATCTTGATGAACTATTATTTTTTCTAGCTCATTAAAATAATTTTTTAGTAATTTCAGTGGGGTGGCATTGAATAAGCAGATTAGTTTAAGTACAGTTTTCATTTTAATTAATTTGACTCTACCCATCCTTGAACAATAAATATTTCTCTAGTTATTTAGATCCAACTTTATTAGAGTAAAAAGTGTTTTATAATTATGTTTGTGTAATTCCTGGGTTTGTTTTGGCAAATATACTCCCAAGTATTTATTCTTCTATCTGTGGATTATACTCAATCTTGCTTGGTAGATTATTCTTGGTTATAATTATAGGTCCTTTGCCTTCAGGAATATCATATTCTAAGCCCTCCGATTCCTTTATAGTGGTAGTAGCTAAATCTTATGTAACCCTACCTGTAACTCCATGATGTTTGAATTCTTTCTCTTTGACTGCTTACAGAGTTTTCTTCTTGATTTAGGAGTTCTATATTTTTATAAATTGCTAAGAATTTTTATTTGGGTATTTCTTTTAATAGGAGGCCAATGAGAAATCTGGGCAGTTTTCCTTTATAATTTTTGAATAAAAATGTTCAGGAGAGTATGTGTAAAACTTTTAATTTTCCTAAGCTGCCTTAGGCTCAAAAAATGATTTGTTGTGACTTTTCTCTTTGCTTTTAAATCAGAATTTTGTCTGGCATGCTCTCTAGGTCATTTTAGATGAGCTAAGGCAAAAGTATCACCTTCTTGACTCCAGCCTTTACTCTAAGATCTTTTCCAGCTCTAAATCTATACATATAATTGATTGATTGATGTATTTCCCATTGATTATTTTATTTGTTTGTCAGTCTGTATTCAAATTATTAAGTTAAAGTCATGCTTAGAATAAAAAATTAGAATTTCAAATTTTATTCTCTAAACCAATACAAAAGGATTAATTAAAAATGAAGGAAATTAAGTCATGGAGATAGGAAGACCTGGATTCATCCTTGGCCTCAAAGGTACTTCCTAGTTGCGTGACTCTGGGCAAGACCCTTACCCCCAGTTGCCTAGGTCTTGCCACTCTTCTTCCTTGGAACAAATACTTACTATGAATCTAAGACAGAATGTAAGGGTTTCTAAAAATTTAGAAAATTGGAGTTTATTTCTCCTTTCAATAAAGATGTAAAATTAGAAACAAATTCTTTGTGCTTTTATATGTAACTAAAGTATTTGCCTTCTAATGTTTTTACTAATTATGTTTCTCTTTGAATTTTTTATTTCAGTCAGTGCTAGATGAAATGATGGTGGAACAAACAGACCTTGTTCGATTACGGATGGTTAGAATGTCCAATGTTCCTGACACACTTTATATGGTAAACAATGCAGTTCCACAGTGTTGTCATATGATCAGTCACCAGCAAATAAGCAGTAACCAATCTAGTCCTCCTTCAGTTGTAGCCAATGAAATTCCAGGTAAGACTTTCATACTTCATTATATTTACTACATATTACTAAATAAATTATTTATCCATTTCCTAATAATATCTCTTTAGGCTGTTTTCCCTGTTTTGTTTTTTAATTTTATCTTTCTTTGTTCCATCATTTAACTAGTTTTAATTTTAACATGAATTTTATTAACCTTCATGAAATTGGCCACTTTTTAAATTAATAAGTAGCTAAAGTTATTCCCACAAGTGGCCATCCTCACATCATCAGAACCTTGAAGGAAGAAAAGATAATTAGCATTAGCATCTGCTCCTTTTCTGAGCCAGAAATGCATCAAGAGAATAACACAATCAATGGGTTATTGAAAAGCCCAGGATCACCTCACTTCTTGGAGTCAGTAAAATGGCAGTTTTGACTTTGTGGATTTTTAGGGGCCACTTTAGGGCCATGTTTCTGTTGTGGGATATAGATATATATATAGAAATAGTGAAATATTGACTTTACCCAAAAGGATCTGATTAGTATCATCATCCACAGGTAGAACTAAGATTCCGACTAATATTCTCATCTCAAACTCATGCCTAAAATAATTAACAAAGCTACAACTTTAAGGACAGGCATTGTCTATGAACAAGAAACCAGAATATGCCATGGGAAATGCTATATAGAAGTAAGATATGACTTAAGCCCTGACTCCACTGCATGTTATGGGATTTTAGGGAAGTCATTTCAGCCAGAAAATGAGACTTGGATTTGAATTCAGAGGATCTGAGTTATGATTTTAGACAAGTCCCTTTATTTATTTTTTATACATATATTTCTAATTCTTTGAACATCTATTATGTGCCTATTGTTTGTCAAATACTGTTACACCCTATGAATACAAAACAAAATTGTCCTTGCCTTCATTCTTTGAGGCATCCAGTGATGCTCGATATTCATTTGCAAATTGATAGTTCCATAACTATTTGGATAATTATTTTAAGGCTTGATTCAGCAATAGACACATAAAATGTTTGTGTTTTGTAGGAATCTGATCATGATAATAATCTGGCAAGAATTTATTGCTTATAGCTCATAGAATCATAGATGGTGGAAATTTTAGGGATCATCTAGTTTAACCCCTTCATTTTACAGAATAGGAAACTGAAGCCTACAGAAGTTAAGTGACTTGCCCAGGGTCAAATTTTATTCTCTAAGCCAATACAAAAGGATTAATTAAAAATGAAGGAAATTAAGTCATGGAGATAGGAAGACCTGGATTCACCCTTGGCCTCAAAGGTACTTCCTAGTTGCGTGACTCTGGGCAAGACCCTTACCCCCAGTTGCTAGGAAGCTTTAAGTGACAGAGAGAGGTCTGAATTCATATCCAATTGGCTCCAAGGTCGACCCATTTTCCACTATACAATGCAACTTCTTTCTAAGTCAATAGCCATACCTTTTTCCCCCCCAGAATTATTGTTATTTTGATGCCATGTATTAAAAGTGTAAAATAAGAATATAAAATAAACTCAAATTTCCTTTTATATATTTTCAACTGTGGATTTTAAAGATATCATGTCTGTGGTAGTTAATATTCCTATTTGTATTTCTGAAAAATTACATTCAAATGTTTTTAATGCCTAGAAATCTTCAAGGCTAAAGAAGATAGCTAACATACAGGTAGATTCTGATTACTATGGATAATCAATCCTGTGAAGTGGTCTCGTATTCAAATTTGCACTTTTCAGGATTACAGTTATATAAAATTGTAATTGGTTCCAGTTAAATGGGAATATATAGTGCTATAATTTTTTTGTTAAGTTTTTTTGGTGTTATTGATGAAAATAATGACATAATTAAAGAGCCATTTTATGATAATAAAAAAAAAAACCACACAGTCAAATTTGAACACTATTTTTGAATGGAGAATTAAAGTAAAATGTGTATGTGCCCACTGTGTACCCATTTTCTTTTGTTTCTAGTTCCTCGTCTCCTTGTCATGAAAGAGATGGTCAAACGTCTGCAGGAGCTGCGTCATACTGAACAAGTTCAGAGAGCATATGCTCTAAATTGTGGAGAAGGTGCTACTGTCAGTTATGAAATTCAAATTAGAGTATTGCGGGAATTTGGTCTTGCAGATGCTGCTGCAGAGCTCCTGCAGGTAGGAAACAATATTTCAAAGTTTTTAAAAAACGGTGTATTATAAGGTGGACTATGAGATGTGGCAGCCAAAAGAGCCATAAGACCTTGAGCTACATAAAAAAAGATGCATTATGTAATCATGAAGGGAATGCTTCTGCTACCCTCTGTTCTGGTTAGATACATGTGGTATTCAGCTCTGGGAATTTGGGAATTTTCCATTTTGAAAAGGACAATGATGAGCTAGAGAGTAGGTCCAGGAAGATAACTAGGATTCTTAAAGTCCTGATTGAAATAACTGGAGATGTTTATCCTGAGATGGAAAGATAAATGCAGGGGCATTAAGAGCCGTCTTCTAGTATTTAGAAGAAAGATTAGGTTTGTTCTGCCATAGGGCAGAACACTGTAATGGATAGAAGTTTCAAAACAGAAAACATCAATTCCTCCATACATTAGTAAATGGATTCATGAGTTCCTGTGGCCAATCTTCTAGTGTGGTATCTCATTGCACCCATATCTGGGCTGATAGAGGATAAAAGGCTGAGTGTTATTCACAGATTAGGCACCTAATTGACTTAGCAGATGGAGTGTTTGGTTGAGTCAAGAAGACCTGAGTTCAAATCCGCTCCAGACATTAACTAGTAGAGTGACCCTGGGGAAGTTACTTAGTCTCAGTCTGCCTCCATTTCCTCATCTGTAAAATGGGTATAATAATAGCACCTCATCTCCAAGGGTTGCCTGCTTTGTGCCAAGTAGTAGAAAAGTGCTAAGTACTTTTCAAGTATCTCATTTGATCCTCACAATAATGCTGTTAGGAAGGTCCCATTATTATTCCCATTTTACAGTTGAGGAAACCAAAGCAATCAAGTTAAATGACTAGCCCAAGATCAAACAGCTAGTGTCTAAGTAAAATTCAAACTCAGATCTACCTGATGCCAGACTGTTTAAGAATATGAGTTGGTCAGTAAGTTTTTTATGTATACATATTATTAAACTACTCACCCTTTTCCTTCCCATTACAATTATTTTTCTTTATGTCTTCAGTTTCCTTTTTCATAACTTTTCATTCATTCCTCTATAGAATTTTAATCTGTTACGTCCTATCTTTCCTTTTACTTTAGTTTTTGAAAACTGATCTCCAAAAATCGAAGCAACCCAGGAGACTGAATATAACTAACTTTCTTTCATGACAAATTCTAAGGAGTAGTCATTTTCCCTGTAATTACCATCTTGTCTATTTCAGATGGGGTTTTCAGGAAAGACTAGTACTGCTCATGCTTGTGTGAGCTCTTTTCAGGATTGATTTTCTCACACCCATTTCTTATCTGGGGCTTCCAGAAGCTGTAGCATGCATAATGGCCACACCCCAGTAAACTGTCTTGGCAGGCTGACTAAACCAGGTTGAAGGTAATGGACAATGCCTCAAAGAGCATTGAGTTAGAGGTGTGTCTAATCCAGGAGAGAGAAGATTTACCCCAGCAGAAGGGCAGATGAGAATAATTTGTTCCAGCAGCCTTGAAGGCAGCAGAAGCAAGGTGCTGTGGAGTGCTTAGAGCTTGGTTAGATACCCAAGAAGCCAAGGTTAACCCCTGTATCCCAAACCATCACCACTCTTCTTAACTTTTGCCTTACTACTGGCCTTCAATGCCTGGAAGAGAGAATGACCCAATGATTTTGTGCAACTCTGCCTCACTTAAATTCAGTTTATATAAGAGTCAAAGACATCGCCAGTGGTGTCATTTTGGTTCTCTTCAAGTACAAATTAAATTCTCTAGTCACTACAGTATCATCCTCCTTTGCTAGGCTTGTGATCAGTTTCCTCTTTACTTTTCTCTTTGTACATTAATGTTCTTTCAAATACTTCCACAACATATGCCACTTCTGATGCTAACATCATTTTAAGTCAAGTGTTCTTGTTCATGTCTCTACATTCTGGAATCTAGTTTCCTAAATTTCCATACAAGCATATTATTTTAATAGCCAAAACTCCCTCACTCCCTTTTAACTACTCTGGGTTTTTTTGACTAAGAAAAATTCTTCCAGGTCCCTATTTGATTCATGTCTCCCATGATAACTGTGAAATAAACTGCCTCCTTCCATTGTGTATAAAATTAAGGTAGGACACCATTGATTGCCAGTGTGGCAGAAATCCAGTCCCTGACTTCTGCAAGGGGCTGGTGCAAGCTCCTGAAGACATGCCTGGGAGACAAGATTCATGACCCAGACTGTCCTATCAGACAGCCCCACTAAAAATGACATCATTGGCTTTATAAGAGACAGGGCCAAGTGGTAGCTGGTCTCTCTTTTGGCGCGAGCTTCATCCTGAGCTGAGAGCTCTCCTCATCCGGCCCAGCAGTGTATAATCTTCTTTCCCATGCCCAAGGGGTAGGCTGGGAATCTAGGAACTGAAGAAACACAGTGTGGCTGTGAGACTTCAATATTTAGAGTAACCTGGTAATGTTTTTTCTTTTCTTTTTCTCTCTCATGTTTACTAATAAATATAGTTCAATATAAATTCTCCAAGATTAATTTTAATAATAGCAATGGGAATTTCTATTTTATTTAGACTGATGGAAAAATATAGGCATTTGCCTTCCTCTTTTTTTTAACTCTTTCAGTTACATTTGCAATTTGCAAGACTTTAAGCAAATAAAATTTTATCTGTCCTTTTGGTATATTCCTTTTTTGTTCAAGAACCCATCATTCCTTTGTAGTAAATTGTAGTCTAGCAACCCAAATCCTGTTTATGTACTAGAAGTTCATTGGAACCTACATTTATTGTGCCTGATGATGAAAAGGGCTTGAACTCTACTATCTGACCACCTGATTTGACCTACATGTAAGTGCATCATGTTCCAGCAAATGTTTGGTCTTCTTAGACATGTGTACAAATTAGTCCTTTCTCCCCTTCACAGACAAGCAAAAGCTTCTTGTGAGAAATGGGTGAAGTACAATAAAAAACCTTCCTAAAATTGGTATATGACATGAGTAGTAGTATTCGTTCTTCTACATAAAAGGTATCCTGCCCATAGCTACCTTATTAGAACCTGAAGGAAAATTATATTTGATCTATTTTCCTGCCCATGTTCTAAATTGTTTTTTCTGTCAATGAATTATGAGACCCTATACTTAAATCCTTAAAAGGAAAAACAGGATTGCCCTGAGGTGATAAAGTAATCCTTTTTTTTTTCTTCCTCAATTCTTTTGGAGGGTCCATGCTTTAACTTAAATGCCCCCTGTGGTTTCTGGTTCATTTAAATGGCCTGCTCTGTTACCATTTGTCTAGGAAACTTTCAACAAAAATCATACAGAGGAAATTTTGAAAACATCTTCTGAGGAGCAGCATTCCCTTTTATTTAATACAATATTAGTCCAAACCACTTAAGGGAAATTGGCAAAGAATGCCATGTTTGTGCCTTTCCTGTCATTCTGAAGTACCTATGTTGGATTGTCTCAGTTTAGAAAGATTTAGGAACAGCTTGCATTTTGTATTTTTCTTTACTGTGTCTTCTTTTTTAGTTTTATTATCTTTGCAGAAATTATATTGGAGCGTGAATTACTTGGTTTTTCATGATTCAGCATTCTCATATGATCTATCTATCTTGCAAAAAAAAAAATTGCTGACCTATTTGCCAGAATAGTCTGTGAAGCCGACCTTGAGATAGACTGACAGATAGAGAGAAATCTGTGCTTTTTGATTTGTGTTTCTGAGAGTTCCTAGTAAATGTTCATAAGTGGTTTAATTTTATAATTTGATATATAAAAATTTTTTGAGAAATCTAGTAATTGCAGAAAAATGTTTCACTTTTTTTTTGTAGAATCCTCACAAATTCTTTCCTGATGAACGTTTTGGGGATGAAAGTCCACTCTTGACTATGAAACAGTCTGGGCGATGTCGAGTTAACAGTACTCCCACTGCAGAAACCATGTTTACAGATCTAGACACATTTGTGGCCTTCCATCCCCCCTTGCCTCCTCCACCACCTCCCTACCATCCTCCAGCTACTCCACTTCACAGCCAATTCAAAGTTGGTTGGAAACAAAGAGCTCCCAGCCAACACCCTTCACGTTCATTTTCTTACCCTTGTAACCATTCACTGTTTCATACAAGAACAGCTCCCAAAGCTGTCCCTCCTCCAGTCTATTTACCTGGTGTTAAGGCAGAACCCCCTGATTGCACTAACACTACAGGATCAGGGAGGCAAGCAATTGCTGCAACTGCAACAGTGATGACAGCTGAGAAACAAGTGGTAAGTCATTAAGTCACTTCCTGAAACAGAGAGGCTTAAAGAATGTCCAAAGTCTTCTCTGGATTCTACAGAAATGCTACTATTAGGGGGAAATGGGGGGGAAAAAAAAGAAAGAAAGAAAGAGAAGAGGTAGGGAAGAAAAGGAAAAATAAGAGAAAAAAAAGATCTATTTAGTTAAAATAAAAGAAAATTACTAGTTTCCTGCCCCTGTTTAAAGGAAAGTGATAGCTTTACAATTTGATCTCAGAGGAGCAAAAAATTAACATATTCTTTTGTAATAATTATTCATATACACGTTAAAATTTTTAGTTCCTTAAGGTCTTTAAATGCAGTTTTATTCTCTTGTATACTTCAGAATAATGGATTTCAGAGGATGATGCCCATTAAATATCTAATAATTTGTGCTATTTCTTCTGATGCATCTATGTCCTTAGACATACTTTTTTCATCAGCAAAATCAATTTGCTTTGAAAACTTAAGCAATTGAAGCTGTTAGATACTGCATTGAGAGAAAAGAAGACCTTTGTTGGTTTTGTACTGTAATGATCTAATTGATTTTACTTTAGGTCATACTATTAGGAAAACTTCTTAATAACGCCTCTATCACAATATCAGTAAAATTGAATTAAAAGAAAAGCAAGAGATAATTATAAACATAGTTGACATAGGACCACATTCTAATTTGGCTCATTATTAGGCTTATGAATTTAATTAGTACATTTTGTACTAATGATCCTCTGCCCCACAAAAGAAAATAACATACAGAAAAGGTATGATATGACATGATTGGCTTATAAGGTCTGTATCCGTCTTCCCTCCAGTTATAAACCTACAACAGGATTCCGCTGTATTATTCTTTTCAAAACATAGAGAATCATAGAATTTTAGAGTTGGAAAAAATCTAGAGGTCATCTAAGCCAAGCTTCCCAATATATTGAGAAAGTAATTGAGACACAGAAAGCATAAATGTCTTAACTGATATCACACAATATTTATTAGCACAGCAGTCTTTTAAGGATGGTACTAATACATACATTTCTTTGGACTTTTTCCTCCTCTTTCCTGCAGTGTACTCAGCCTATGCTGAATGAGCTGATGCCTGATATTGCCATGGGCGTGTCAACAATATCACTCAAGGACAGGAGGCTACCTGAACTTGCTGTTGACACAGAATTAAGCCAACCAGTTTCCGAGGTAGGGCCAGGACCTCCCCAACACATATCATGTATCCAGCAGAGGCACATGAACACTTCTCGAAAGAAACACACACTAGAGCAAAAAACGGATGTTAGAGAAAATCAGCAAGAATACCCAGATTTCTATGATTTCTCAAATGCTGCTTGCAGACCTTCTACTCCAGCTCCTACCAGACATTCCCCTTCACCTCCTCAAGGTGTATATTTTGGTCCAGATTTATATAGCCACAATAAGGCATCACCAAGTGGCTTAAAGTCAGCATACCTACCTAACCAGATCTCCCCTAAAAAGCAAGAAGAAACTAGGAGAGAATATGTGCTTTCTCCAGATGGCCATCAACAGAGGCAAAAGAATGAGCCAGTACACCTTGATGTTGTAGAACAACCATCCCAACGGTTGGATTTGGCATTAGCTGTCCAGGAAAATGCTAGTAATGGTCCAACTCATGTCAGGGGACGAACAAAAATGGAAACTGATTTGACATATGGGCTTACTTCTAATAGAACTTCACTCTCTGCATGTAGCTCTGAAACTCCAGAAGAGAGGTCCAGGAGGAGACTGGCAGACAGTGAGTCCTTGGAACATGGAGCCCAGAGAAATACAGAGTTGGAAAGGGAAGACTCAGTAAGCAGAGGAAGGAGGTCTCCAAGCAAACCAGACTTTTTATACAAAAAGTCTGCCCTCTGAAAGTAACCTCCAAATGGTCTGTGCCTGAGATGTGGAACATCCCATTTTATGACAGAACCAGACAACTTTCAGACAAGTTTCTTAAAGCCAGCAGATAACTCAATTTCACTTTATTTTGCTCAAGTTTTTGTATATACAGTGTTGATTAGACATAGCATGCTATGACGGTTTGTTTTGTTTTTTTGTTTTTTAATGCTGCACCTGGTTTTATTTTGTGCTTTGAGCAGTTGTATTGAGGAAGCCTTTTTAAGCGAAACCAAGCTGGCACTTTTTTAAAAACAAATTGATAGGTTTTTTGCACCTGTACATTTATTTTACCAATATTAATTTTTGTATCACCATGTTAAACTTTATTGCCACGTTTAAAAGACTGTATTTTCATATTTTTTTTTTTGCATTTTACCTTTCACCTACCAATCTCTATGTGCAATGGGTTGCACACTGAAATGTATTTTCTTATGAAATAGTTATAATGTGTTTATTTTTTAATTATAGGAATTCCAAAGAACAGCACATCAAAATGCTCCTCTCTTTTTAGTAATAGTTTTTAGTTCAGAAATCTGCTTGGTCAGTCTCTGCTAAAAGAATCTGTTGTCATCCTTTTAACATAAGTCGTGGGAACTAGTGTCTCCAGCTAGTGTCCATCCAGGATCCTGAAGTTTTCTGGTTTAGTGAAGAATGCTGAAGAAAAAAGCTTTCCTTGCCCAATCCAAAACACTAATTTACTTACAGTGTGAACTCTTAATTAGGATCACTGTAAATTCAAGTAACATGAGAATTTCACTAAGTAGGATCTTAAATCAAATTCCTAATTATGAAACATCCTTAAATCAAATTCCTAATTATGAAACATTAAAAATGTCAGATTTAACATGAGACATACCGCTAACTAGATTTCTGAGAGCAAATTCTTCAGCTGAGAGGGGTGAGATGACTGCTTATTGCCTTCAGTGGTCTTGCTGCCTATTGGGGAACAAATAAAAGGGCTTCAGTCTTAAGGATGTCATTTGATGTTTGTAAGCATATGTATACTTTTAAATGTTTTTAATTGTAAGTCTAATGAATTTTGATGTCATGTGAAGGAAGTTGTGTGATGCATAATGCTTTAAATCACCAAAAAAAAAAAAGTTACACACTACATGTCCTACTTGAACTCCACTGGGGATGCTGGTTTAGTCAGTTACCAAACTATTGCAGCACATAGGATATTTTGAGATCCTCTCCCTAGGAAGAGCAGTATATGAGCTAAGGACTGTTTTTTCCCCATAACCTTCCATGTAAATATACTGGTGTTCTGGATTTTTTTAAGCCAATTCTTCAAAATCATTTGTGTCAGTTTTGTATTTCACACACACATATATCCAGCAGTAATATTTGGATAAATAAAAGAGGCTTCCTGAATATTCCATCATATATTGATATGTTAAAAATTTGAATCCACTCATTCACACTCACTCTTAAACTATGCAGGGCTAGGGGGCCTTTACAAGCTACCATGTAAATGACTTACATGCACTTTTAAGTACATACATTTTTATTGGGTGACAACAGCTCTGATTTTTCCTGATTAACTGTAGTTCTTCCTGCAGATTTTTTCCTACTATACCCTGTGGATGTACACTCAGGAATATCTCTTGACATTTTTTAATGCTAACAATAGATAGTCACAAAGATGGGAACATGTGCTTATACTATACCCAGATAAAACGCTGCCAAGTTGTTTTGCTGTCTAGTTGACTGCTTCTATTAAATTTTAATTTAGGTCATGTTGTATATTTCATTTGAGAGGTCCAAGGGAAAATACTAACCTACTTACAATGTAGACCTACTCATTGCCTTAAAGGCTTTTTTTTTCTTTCTTTTTTTTTTAAGATAGAGAATTATAACAATTCATTGTCTTACTTAAGGGTCTAAACCATATAGTAGCTGATATAGTCTTTAGAGACCTGACATCAAGTCTGGCTTTAATCAAAAAACCTGAATTAATTATTCCAATCTATCGCTTAGTATGTATTCATATATATTAATGTTAATCCTTTGGATACAGTAATAAGTTGCTGCTCTGGGTCAGACCAGAGTTGTACTGGTAATGCAAATGAGAGTTCCATTTCCCTGATATTCTTTTAATCTTCCTTGTCTCTATTCAGATTATGAATTATTTTGGTTGGTACTATTAAAACCTGCACATTCACTTTTAATAAAAATTAATGAAATTTTCTGCCACATCCCCCAAATTATTTTATAATGACCACTGCCATAATTTGATTTCTTTCAAAATCTACATTTTCAGCTATGAATTAGTTTGAATGACTGGCTAAAATATTCACATGGGGAAAAACCGCTTTAGGGTATGGCACTATAAACTGATATAACATGCAGAAAGATACTATGTCTGTGATGCATGTATCTTATTAGATTAATTATCAGTTATCTTGCTGTATTTTATGATATGTAATTTGTAGAGTAAGTTGAATAGCTGTGAGCCAATGGCTTTTTAACACATCTATTTAAATCTTTGTATACTGTGATAAGATAAATGAGATTACTATAGACGGTTGCTTTTGAAAAACAGTATATACTTAAGGGCCACAAACAATGATATTTTATGTAATACAAAAGTATTTTAAAATAACCAAATCACAAAACTACCGGATAACCATAAGACAATCGGCCGCTCAGACAATCTCCATTTTCAGTACTCATAGCAGGTTAAAGAGTGGGTAGACAACTGATTTTATTCTCAGTGTGGAAGAAGAAAAGATACTACTTTCCTGAAAGTGTTGTTTGTATTTGTTTCCTTCTTAGTTTAATTTTATGATTTTATTAAGCAATCATTGGGGGGAAATGGCAATGTATGGTGACATAGAAATTGTTTGTGGAACTTAATGTTTTAAATCTTTGGCATAATATAGGCTTCATACCATTCCCATTAGCTTTCCCCAAGTAAATCTTGGGCCTAAACTCTTCGAAACACTTCATTTACCACTTAAACTTTAAGGGCTTTGGTAGGAGCTCTCTGTAATTAGTCCTTTTATAAAAGTTATATATGAAACTTTGCCAAACTCTTGTAATTCTTGTAGTATGAGCTTCCCCAGAGTATTTGTTCACTTTTTATTATCATAATGATCTTTTATGGAATTTTCTTTTTGTTTATTTGGAGAGGCTTTTCACTGAAGTTAAGTGGGTACAGTATTTGTACTAAGTGGAGACAATGATGATGCAGTTGTAATGGAAAAAAAAGACCTATGTCCATCTACAGAAACTTAGGTAGTAAATCTCTTAATACCTCAGTCTCTAGAGGCAAAGAATTCAGTTTCCACAATAACTTTTTATTAAACTTAATTGGTTTCATTAAAGAAGAAATTTAAGTTGTCTGTTTTGGGAGGGCAGGAAGAGAGGTGTCTGTCTTTGTTTCCTGAAGCACTTATGAGGTGGTTTAGGAATAATGTTTCAATCTGATATTTAATTCAAAGGGAGAAATGTTTGTTTTCTTTCCTTTAAAAAAATTTTTTTAAATCAAAATAGTGTGATGGGTGCTAATTCCCTTTCTGCATGGTTTACAATGTGTACTAATTGACTTTAAGACCTCATCACAAATAAGTTTATGAAAATGGTTAGAGTACACACTACTTAAAAGTATTTTTCTTATTTTGTTAATGCCCTAAGTATAGCTTTTTTCTGAAGTCATAACTGTCTTATATTTTCTGCCCCGTAGATTGCAGTTGTTGTAATGGCAAGTCCTTATTTGATTTCATCCTTTGTTCCCCCACCCCAAAAAAAGAATCCTGTCATTTATTCCATAGTCTGAATATTATGATACTGTGGCCCTTGTTATAGAAAGGATACTTATAAGTATTCTGTTTGTCTTGAAAACTCTTGAAAGTAATTGCTTGTCGTTATGTGGTTCTTTTTAAGAGATTAGACATGATGTGGAAACATCATTTGTATGGCTGTCTATGACCGTTTATCTGTTTTAAAATGTGCAGGTGGTGGGAAAACCTGCCCATGGATGTGGGGTACCAGAAAGATCAAGAAAGTCAATCTACTGTTGGCATATAGTAACCCACCTGTAATTCTGAGAGGTGGTATCTTCTACAATACTGCATTTCTTGGTGTTGTGCTGTTACTGGTATAAAGTCAAGTGCCTTCAATGTTAAAGGCTCAGAAAATTTTCTTAAACCGATTTCATGTCCTATGCAAGTGTTTTCTACAACCTGCATAACCAGTACTTTGTAAAACTTGTTTACGCTTCAATTGTACATAGTGTTTTTTAAAAATATATATATATAGTATTTTTATTTAGGTACCTCCAAACTTGAATTCCAGTCTGTGTGATGCATTGTAAAACAATACATTTCTCTTTTGAGTACCATTACAGTTGTACAAAGGTTTTCACTGGTTCTATTTTTCTACTGTTACTGAAAAGCATGTAACACTGACTTTATCCTACATATAGTTGGCATTTCAAATAAATGGATTGTATAGAAATTTACTGAGTTGGATACAGTTTGTTGAGCACTTAACCCAAGATGCACCACACTGCAATAGAAGGGACATTTCTCTCTTTGGAGATAGAACAGAGGATTGTTACTTTGCCCTTATCTGGCTTTGGGATTGTGATATGATCTTATATGTCATACATTGTACTGTTGACATTCAAATATGAAGTTCCATGTTCTCCAGCCCTTTATCTAAACATATTTTTGAAACTGATACATTTCCCATTTTACAGATTTGGGAAAAGCCTCAAATGACTTGCACAGAGGAAAACATTCATTCAGTAGATATGTGCAGGACATTAGCTAAGGTATCTCACTGGGTGAGAAAAGAAGCATAAGCAAAAATCCTTTCCTTCCAGTTGCTTATGTCTGGGATTTACAAGTATCTCTTCCATATCACTACCTTCCCTATCACAATTTAGCATAAGAAATTAAATGGAAACTTTTAGAGAGTTTTGCGCAAGTCACAGACAACATGTAACGGTCTTCAGACCCAGAAAAAACAGTTTAGAAATTCAGAAATGCATAAAATATATGTATATTATTATGTTAATGTCAACTTGTTTTATCTTTTAATACCACAAATATACACAATTTCTTTTTTAATGTAAACTAAGTAAAAAGTTAGATTACAAAAACATGAAAGCCAACAGATGAAACACAAAGGCTAGAAATGTTAACATTGGCCTACATATAGCCCATGACCAGATAATTAACCCATATTTTAGAATAAGATACTGTAAACACTCCAAAAAAGAAAAAGAATTCAGATTTCTATTCTGCTGAAGAGAGAGCTAAAAAGTTTAAAGCAGATTTTCCATATCAAGGGGGCCTCACACCCCCAATCCCCATGATATGGAGGGGATACCTTTATATCTTTTGAACCTAGGCTGAGACATAAAGACCAGCAAAACTAAATACTTGAGTACTTCAAGTTTTTACTTAGCATTGTAGTAAGTACTAAGTAAATATGACCAGCATTTCAGGGTTTATAATTTCCTAACACTAGTCAGTTACCCTGTGATTATGAGCCTCTTCCAATTTACAGACAGGTCCTTAGACAAGAGACGCAAAGGACCCATGCACAAAGCCTTTCTAGCATTGCCTTTGAGAGCCCACGCTCACTTCCATGCCACAATGAATCATGTAAAAGACAAAGATTTGTAGGAAAGCAGGGAATCTGCCGATTGATTACAGCAACTGTAAGAACACCAAGACTTATTCTGCATTGATGCCAGTGTAGAGTGGCATACCTTCCGTTAGAAGACTGAGATGCCAAGGAAAGGGGCCTATACCAGCTTGGTTATTAAAAGATTTTATTGGGCTTGTTAGGGTCTATTAGGTTAATAACTTGGGTTACTGAGGAGGCTTATAAGAGGCTAGTCCTGGGCAGCAGCAAGACAGCATAACATGGTGGATCCCTGCACTAACCCCAGATCAAGCCAGACATTACATAGAAACGGAACAAACAGGGGTGGCCTGGATCACCTACAAGTTTTCCCATGAGAGTTGGAGTTTCTTTTTCTGTTTACATTTACAGTCCCATAGGTCATGTTCTCACTCTGGCTAAGACTTATTAAGGTCTCAAAATAGGACTTCTCTGAAGAAAGCTTAAAAAAAGTTTTTCCTTATGTCAAGCCTAAGTCTGATTGTTTACAATTTCTACTCTCTGCCCCTAAATCTGCCCTCTGAAGCCAAACAAAATAAATCATATTCATCTTCCACACAATAACCTTTCAGATACTTGGAGATAGCAATTATGACTCTTCAAAGTCTTCTCTAGGCTAAGCATCTCAAGTTCCTCCAAACAGCTCTCATGCTTAGGAACTCAAAACCTTTTCACCGTCCTCGTTTCTTTCTCAAAACTCAGAGCATCAGTGCTGAAAAGCAACTCAGAGACCATCCCATCTAATCTCCTGGTTTTACAAATGGAACCAAGGCTTTAGATGATAAGCATGAGAAATAGTATCTAAACCCAGCTCTTCTGACTCCTAAACAAGTGTTCCTTATTCTAATTACTGTAATTGTCCTTAAAGAATTTAACAAATATTGATTCCTATCTATATAGTGCTTTTAAAAATTCTACGTGGGGTAGGTTTGGGATCACTGTGGCATACATCCTAGGATATCATATAAAACATAAGCTGTTAAAACCAGAAAGGGATTTTAGAAATCATCACCTTCCCTCGGACCAATAGATTTTTTACTGATCTCTAGAGAAGACCATCTTTGTGAAAAGTATATATACATAGGTGCCTGGCTAACTCAAAAATGACTTACCTCATACTAGTCTATTGAAACTGAATAAAACTTTGTTCTGGATCAGATGCCATTTTGACAATGAAGGATGACCTTCCCAAGCAGACAACAGAAAGCGACCAAAATTTCACCCAAAATTTTCTTTAGTGAGATTAGCATTAGACATTAGGAGAAAAAGCTAAATAGGTTGTCACTCTGATGGGTCCTGACATTCCTCTCTTAAGTCATAGTCCTACTCATTAAAATGTGGCACCAAAAAAATAACCATACTCAAGCTACATTCTGACCAGATTCTAAAATTGTGAAAAGGAGCATCACCTCTAACCCTGGAAGCTACTTTACTTAATGTAACTTAGCATCACCTTGTGTATGTGGGTGTGGGTGTGGGTGTAGAGAACTCTCAAGTGAGGAAAATCATTCTACCAATGCAGATTGGAATCTGTTCTATTATTTAATGTTTTAAGCAAAAATCAGTTATTTCATCTATAGATCACAGCTCACCCTCAACCTTCTTGAGCAGTTTTCATGAATTGCTTTGGTTGAAAAATTCATTGCCCTGCAGCTACCTGATGGTGAGGTTGGTGTTCCTTATCCTAAAGTCCATTGCTAGTCCTCTACTCAAAGCCCTGACAGTTTGGTACAACCAACTAAAGCTGCTGAACTGTTATCATAGAACCTAAGCACCTAAGAATACCTCCTTGGGCATCAGAGAAAGACTTTTGTGAAGAATGAAGAGTGTTTGAAGCTCCATAAGTTCCCCAACCCGAGGAACCAATTCCATGCACATATGTAAGAAATGTGTCTGGAGATTTAAAAGTCAGCGTGCTTGGAGCTAGGGAGACGCAGGTTCTCTGACCCTGGCCAAGTCGCTTAGCTGGCTTGGACCTTAATTTTCTCATCTGTAAGATGACTAGGTTGGACTAGTTGGCCTCTGAAGTCTCTTTTAGTTTTAGAGTTTTCTTTCTTTCACAGAAACCTGTTCATCTTGAAAAAATATGGTATATCTGGCCACCTTCTAAAGTACTAAGTGCTCCTTTGCTAATGCCCCTGAAAAGTCAAGACAGAAGGATGAATTTGTATTCTCTTTGTTCCTCAAGGTTCCTCTGCTTCTCAGGGTCACTCAGAAGTCTCTCCTCTTTCATGGTTTTTTCTACTGTCAATATTATGCAGTCCAGGCCATTATGAACTGATGAATTAATGAAATAGCATTTACTATTTGCCAGAGACAATGTGAACCTGGAAAAGTCACTTTACCCTGTTATCTCAGTTTCCTCATCTATAAAATGAGTTGGAAAAGGAAATGGCAAATCACTCCAGCAACTTTGCCAAGAAGACCCCAAATGGGGTCCCAAAGATTCAGACATGACTGGAACAACTGAACAACATGTCACACATCATACCAAGTGCTGGAGATACAAATACAAAAGAACAATCCCTCACCCCCAAAGATTTTCTAATAGCTGGGACACAGTCTATAGGAGAGTGATGGCCAGGGAAAGGACTCCAACCTCTACCCTCATACTTGGAGACTTCAACATTCATGTTAATGTATCCTCAAATGGTGGGTCTCCCAGTTCATTAATATCCTCAAAACTCATTAAATTACATCTTAGCCAAACACCCTCTTAACCCATACTTTTCACCATTACCCACCTCCACAAATCCTAAGCCCTGAAATGCCCCCCTCTCTAATCATACTATATCTTTCAATCTCTCTATCTCACCCATTCCTACTAAATCAATACATCCTCCTCTCTGTGACCCACAGCCTCTTGAAACTGAAAAAGATCAGGAAAAGAGAAAACCACCTCCATATATCCACCAAGCTAGCTACACTAGAGAGAAATTACAATGTAAGAAGAAAAGTCATTAAGACTCAGAAGTGTGAAAGAGAATTCTTTACTGTTTTGTCTATCCTGAGTTAACACTAATTTAAGTACCCCTGCTTGGTACCTCACTAGACTGAAGACAGGATCAACTTCCCCTTGTCTACTTTTGAATTGAATCAATAAAAAGATTAAACACCCTACTTAGTACTAGGTGAGAAGCTAGTAAGGTACTTAGAGAATTCACACCCTTAGAAATTCAATCAAATCAGGAAACTGAACTTTTTTGATGAGGACTTAATCTTAAGAAGGTGAGAAGTTGATCCTACAGACACTGCCCTCTGGGCAGGGCCAAACAATTTGGAGACTGTGATTGGCCCCTGTGAAAAGGGTAAAAGACAAGAAGTCACCATAAAAAGCAAGCCCCAAACTCCTTCAGAGCAGATTGTCTTTGAGAAGATCTTCTGGAGAAAATCTTATATAGCCTTCAAGGGAGCTTCACTGGAGACTAATGGCTTGGATCTATTTGGACTCTGACTCCTGGATTGCTTCATTGGTGAGTAAAAGGCTGACCCCTTGCTTCTGGAGAGACTAGCTTCCATCTTGGAGGGAGGAGGCCATGTGGTTACTCACCACCAGCCTTCCTGGTTGAGAGCTAATTAATCTCTGCCTGGATTAAGTAGACCCTGAGCAAAACATTTAGGTTGATAGGATAGATAACTTCTCTATCTCCCTCATATTTCTCTTCTTTATTGTTTCCTATCTATTTGTAAATATTTGTAAATAAATTTCTGACTCAAGATATAATAATTTCATAAAATCATAATCCAACCATTAATTTTAACCTTTATAGAAGCATAGAGGAGACAGAATCCAGGAAATTCAGTAGTAAATCCTCAGGTTTCAAATATCCATGAACAAATTCACAAAGTATGGCTAATAACAAGATGAACCTAGGCATCTAAGTTAAGGAAGCGAATTTAACCCTCATTGGTTATCATTGAGACTTTGTGGAATGAAACCTATGGCCTAAAAGTGACCCTGGATGTGCATACCTTAAAGATTGTACATTGAGGCCATATATGTATGAGGAATTCCATGAAGAAATGCATGGTGGAGAACATTGGAGTAGCCAAAGAGGTAAAAAAAAATGTGTCCCAAATGCCCCCAAAAAGGGGCATGAGGAAGAGAACATTTATTAAACATATACTATAGGCCAGGCCATATGCTAAGCATTTATGCATATTATTTAATCTTATCCTCACAACAACCCTGGAAGGTAGGTGCTGCTATTATAATCATTTTACAATTAAGGAAATGAAGACAAGCAATTGTTAAGTGATTTACACAAGGTCACACAGCTAGTCAGTGTCTGAGTCAAATTTGACTCCTGGTCTTCATCTATTGGGCCCAGTGCCCAATCCACTCTATCCACTGTGCCACTATCTGCAAAAGAAGCAGGATCTAGGAAGAGAGGGTAGTCAACAGTGTCAAAGGTTACAGAGAGATTAAAAAAAGAACAGGACTGAGAAAAGACTTTTGGATTTGGCAATTAAATCATTGATGACTTTGAAAAGGGTATTTTCAATGACATGAACAATGAAGTCATATGCCAAATTATAAAGGGTTAAGATGTGAAAAGATAGAAAGTGAAGGCAGTGAATGAAGACAGCATTTGTTTCTTGGTGATTTTTTAAATTTAATTTTTCCATTTAACAAAATTTGATTCCCCCCTCCCTCCATGCCTCTCCCTGAACAATTAAAAAAAAACCTTTGTTACAATTATACATAGTCAAGTAAGACAAACACCTGCAATGGCCATGTCCAAAAAATATGGCGGAAGGCTTTTTTTTTTAATCCCCCGAGGAGTTTTATCTCTGAGTGAATGAACAACAACAACAAATAAAAAATTATATTTGAAGGAATGAATGGGAGGGTCAAATGAGGGTTTCTTAAGGATTGGATAGACCTGGACACAATTGTGGACAGCAGGGAAGAAAGCAGTAGATAGTGTAAACTATCTGAAAACTAGGGATAATTCATAAATCAATCTGCTGGAGGAAACAGGTGGGAATGGAATCAAAATTAGAATCAGAGGAATTGGCATTCACAAGAAATTGAGATAAACGAGGAAAAGAGTAATGGATGATAACTTATAGACATACACACACACATACACACAATCTTCCTGAAACTTAATAAAGTAAGAATAATAATACTTGCATGATCTACATCATCAGACTAAGGAAATAACTTATAAAGTTAAAACTACATAGACATATTGTTTATCATCATCTACTACCATTTCCCCACCATATTGGATAGAGTGTTGACTTGAAGTAAAAAGACCCAAGATCAAATCCTGCCTTGGATATTTTTTTAAACCCTTACCTTCTGTGGTTCCAAGGCAGAAGAGTGGTAAGGGCTAGGCAATGGGGGTTAAATGACTTGCCCAGGGTCACACAGCTGGGAAGTGTCTGAGGCCAGATTTGAACCTGGGACTTCCCATCTCTAGGTCTGGCTCTCAATCCACTGAGCCACCCAACTGCCCCCTTTGGACATTTACCGGCCATGTGTCTTAGAGTAAGTTACTTAGTCTCTTGTAGATTCAGTTTCCTCATATATAAAATTAAGATGATAATTAATGGACCTACCATCCCAGGGTTAATGATCAAATGAGAAAGATACTTTGTAAATCTTCAAGCACTATATGAATTATTATTTTACTCCATCCAGTAAGGCAGACCAGACACACACATTTTAGTTGATGCTCTCCATGACTTGATATGACCAAAAAAATCTGAGTTTCCTGGGGATGCTTCTGTACACATAGCCAGTCAAAGTCTCAGATAAAAGACCACATATTTCAGGCTCAATCTTTCCAGTGTGAGTCCTACCAGAGCATGCCATCCAATGACTTTTTTTTTTTTAATTTTTATTTGGTCATTTCCAAACATTATTCGTTGGAAACAAAGATCGTTTTCTTTTCTTCCCTTCCCCCCCTCCCACCACCTCTCCCACAGCCGACACGCAATTCCACTGGGTATCACATGTGTTCTTGATTCAAACCCATTTCCATGTTGTTGGTATTTGCATTAGAGTGTTCATTTAGAGTCTCTCCTCGGTCATGTCCCCTCCACCCCTGTAGTCAAGCAGTTGCTTTTCCTCGGTGTTTCTACTCCCACAGTTTATCCTTTGCTTATGAATGGTGATTTTTTTCTCCTGGATCCCTGCAAGTTGTTCAGGGACATTACACCGCCACTAATGGAGAAGTCCATTACATTCTATTATACCACAGTGTATTAGTCTCTGTGTACAATGTTCTCCTGGTTCTGCTCCTCTCGCTCTGCATCACTTCCTGGAGGTTGTTCCAGTCTCCATGGAATTCCTCCACTTTATTATTCCTTTTAGCACAATAGTACTCCATCACCAACATATACCACAGTTTGTTCAGCCATTCCCCAATTGATGGGCATCCCCTCGTTTTCCAGTTTTGGGCCACCACAAAGAGTGCAGCTATGAATATTCTTGTACAAGTCTTTGTGTCCATTATCTCTTTGGGGTGCCATCCAATGACTTTTGAGAGTTTAAGGTCAACTCCATGCCACAATGAGGCATCAGTTTCAGTGAAAGCTACTCATGATAAATATTCAATAAATATTGTCATTGATTATCCATTAGCTTTGGCTCATGTAAGAACAGGACCTTATTCTAGTTCACCAGGTCGTAGAATCATAAATTAAAGCTGGAAAGAAACCCTTGAAATCATTGAGTTCAATTTCCTCATTTACAGTTGAGGAAACTGAAACCCAGCAAATGTAAGTGACTTAAGCAGGTTCACACAGCTAGGAAACAGTTGTTTCAGGATTCAAAATTGGATTTAATCATTGTTCTTCCCTGTTACAGACATTAGTTTGCATTCAGACTATCACAAGAAACGTGAAAGAGAAAGACAAAAGGGGATAAGGAGGAGAAAAAGAAAGAGAAGTAGAAGAGAAGAGTGGAGGAGGCAGGGCAAGACAGAACAAATAGTGCACAGAAATGCTGAGGCCTGCTGGCCTGTGTTCTTTAGACGAAGCATTCTTTGTGTGAAACAACCAGTTACTGGGGTTCAAAGCTAAGCTTAGCTTCTCAGCGCCTGTTAATTGGAGACAGCCTCTGCATATCAAGCAAATAGGGTTTACTGCCTCTTGAGTATGTCAAACTAACAGGAAAAATCTTTATAAAGGACTGTGAATAGAGAGGAAGTGTTTTTTCCAGGACAAAAGAACTGGCCCAACTCATTGGCTGTGGATCATGTGTCTTCCCCAAAATGACTCTCCTTTTCATTTGATGGGAACTGGCTGGCAGTATATGACCCATTTTGGATCCCAGAAGTCTGCAGACTACTCTGTCCAAAAGGAAGCCAGAGATCCATGGTTCTCCTCTTCCTTGCAACATTTAAATTCTTTTATCTTCCCCTTTGGGGCACGGATCAAAGAAACAGAATGTCATATCTGAGACTGACCTTAAACACCACATTGTTGGGTGGTTCCATTGTTTCAGTCATATCCAACTCTTCATGACCCCATTTGGGGTTTTCTTGGCAAAGATACCAGAGTGCCATTTCTTTCCAGCTCATTTCACAGATGAGGAAACTGAGACTAAAAGGATTAAGTGACTTACCCAGTATCACACAGTTACTAAATGTCTGAGGCCAGATTTGAACTCAGAAAAATGAATCTTCCTGACTCAAGGACTGATAATCTATCCACTATGCCACCTCACTGCTAAACAGCATATAAATTGTGTATACATAAAGCCATCACACAGACTTTTTAAAAAACCCTTACCTTCTGTCCTAGATTTGTTACTAAGTATTGGTTCCAAAGCAATAGAGCAATAAGGCCTAGGCAATTGGCATTAAGTGACTTGCCCAGGGTCATACAGCTAAGAAGTATCTAGGGCCATATTTAAACCCAGGAACTCCCACCCCAAGCCTCAATCTCTATCCACTGACAAAGGAGAAAAGGAAGGTCCACAAAGAAGTAATTAGTGACCCAGCTATTTTGTGAAATAACCCTTATGGTGGGGAGGGGAAGTGATGCTAGTTGAGATTAAGCAACTACCCTCAAGTATTAATTTTAACTTTTTTTTGTAAAACCCTTACCTTCTGTCTTGGAATCAATGCTGTGTATTGGTTCCAAGGCAGAAGAGTGGTAAGGGCTAGGCAATGGGGGTTAAGTGACTTGCCCAGGGTCACACAGCTGGGAAGTGTCTGAGGCCGGATTTGAACCTAGGACCTCCCCTCTCTAGTTCTGGCTTTCAATCCACTGAGCCACCCAGCTGTCTCCCTAACTTTAACTTTTAACAATTTTTAAACTATTTAACAATGAACCCTCAACCTTAACTTTACTAAACAGTCTAAGGAGATCTACAACTCAGGGCTTTTGACACCCAATCTAGGAATGTTTCCATCACACCTAAAATGTTGGTATTTCTCATGTCTCATCTCATCTGCGCCCTCTTCTCTCCACTCCCAGAGCCACCACTCTGATGTTCAAAGCCCTTAATAGCCTGCCCCCAACCACCACCCATAGCCCCCTTTCCAGTCTTCTTACACCTCGTACCTCCCCCCAACATGATATCTTCTAACCAGTGGCATCGGCCTCCTTGCTGTTCCTTGAACGTGATCCTTCATCCCTGAACTCAGAGCATTTTTTCTAATTCTCCTTAAAAATTATAAAATTAAGAACCTTCTGTTGTTCTTAAGGTATTCCAATCGGTAGCCCAATTTAATTAAATCCAGCTCAACCAACATTTACCAAGTTCTTATAATATGCCAGGTACTAGAATGTGTAAATATTCCAACACATATTTCTGTAGATCTGTGATAATACCAATTAGGGTGGCAAAGCCAAAGAGAAACAGAGGCCTCTGAAAGATACAAGGAGGGGCAGCTACATAGCTTAGCCGATAGAGATCTAGGCCTACAGTTGGGAGGACCTGGGTTCAAGTCTGCTCTCAGGCACCTTCTAGTCGTATGACCTTGGGTAAGCCAATTACTCCCAATGGCCCAGCCTTTACCACTCTTCTGCCTTGGAACCAATTCTAGGTATCAGCTCCAAGAGAGAAGGGCAGGGTTTTAAAAGATAAAAGCTCTCTGCTGGCAGTATAATAAATTAGAAAACCACATACTTCTGTGATTTATGTTCTACTAAATTTTTATTTATTTTGTTAACTATCTCCTAGTCACCTTTTAGAGTGGTTCAGTTGCACTTGGGAGTTTCTGGAGACTATGATGTCACCAGCATGCTTGACGCCTCTGAATGAGGAGATTCCCCTCCAGTGATCCAGATCACCACCCGCCGTCCTGAGTCACTTTTTGCCAATATCTCACCATTAACTCTTCCTAAGGTATCCACTTGGCATTACGAGGAAATGAATGCAGCACAGAGTTCCTTCATCTTGCCAGGGAACCAAGGCGGCCTCTATACTCTGCAAAGAACTAAAGTTAGAGATAATTCAAACTGCAATGGAGAGGCAAATGAGGGTACTCAAGGGATAATAGCATAGCCATAGACAAGAGAATATGGTATGAAAGATGTCGTCGAAGTTATATAGGAAGTAGCCAAGCAGGACAGTGGATACAGTTCTGGTTCTGAAGTCAATACAACCTAGGTTCAAATATGGCCCAGACTGTGTGACCCTAAGGAAGTCACTTAACTTCTGTCTGCCTCAGTTTCCTTTACTGCAGAATGGGGATAATAATCACACCTACCTCTTAGGATAGGATTAAATGAAATAACATGTCCCAAATAGCATCATAGTTTTTGTGCCTGGTCCATAGTAAGCATTTAATAAATACTTACCCCCTCTCCTCTATATGAATAAATGAATGAAAAATACATTATGTGCTTACTCTATGCAAAACACTACACTAAGTGATGAGGATACAAAAAGAAAAACAAAATGATTCTTGCTTTCGAGGAGCTCGTATTTCTACTAGGAGGAAGCAATATATATGAGACTGTATTATCCTAAGTGAAGCTTAACAAAGGTAGAGTGAAGCACGTATTCTCTGAGCAAGATAACAGTTTATTTACAGGGCATGAACCTGACAATAAAGGAGTCAGTGGCTTGCCTCAGTTTAAGCCTGAGCAGAACAATTCCCCTTTTATCGATTTTGGGCAGTACAGAACAAAAAATCAAAACAGGATAGTTGAGGAAATAATGCCATTGGTTATTGGGTTGGTGACATCACAATTGAGGGCCTAATGACTGGCTGCATAGCTAAGGTGTGGCGGGGACAGTATGGTTGTCTGGAAGTTGGAAATGAGAAACTAGCAATAACACCCTCCACCTTTTCTTCTGGGACTAAGAAAGGTTCAATGAGTTCACCGGCAAGGTTAGAAATAGTGAACCAGACTTCTTTGGATAGCAAACCAGACAAACTTGATACTAGATACTAGTATCTAGATACTAGATACTAGACTTGATATTTACCCACATCCCCGAGGGGCAACAGATTTCTATGAGTCAAGAATAAAAACAGTGAGGAACAGAAGAACTGGATTTCTAAATGTTACTCATTACAGGTCAGCTGAATATCGGCACTAAATCCAGAGATAAAGAACCATGACGTAGGCAGTTACAAGACAAAAATCAATTAGCTGTAAATAGGATCAATTAAAAAAAATAAAAAATAAATTTAATCTTTTTAATTTCCCCTTTTGATCAATAATATTTATGTATATCTCTTTAATACTTTACTTATATAGAGATTAATTCTCTAAGGTTTTTGGCATAACCACTTACCAATAGGGCACATTATCTCAAGCTTTTTCAGTGCAAAGTCAGGACAAATTTTAACATAGAAACTAATGCAGAATCTAAAAAGAATAATAAAACAGTAGTCAACAAGGGCCTATTCACCAAGATTGGGCAACAGACTGTTTCCCTGCAGCCAAGTGCACCAAAAGGAAAGATTCCATCACCCAAGAGAGGTAGCTGCGCTTCTGCTACAACTTCTTGAATACTATCCTATTGACCACTGAATGTAAGAACAATGATAGTGATTAATCATAGCACAAACCATAGTAAAAATATCTAAAGACATGGACTAATTTTAGAGGGGAGACCTATAGTGATCCCTCACCTATCACAGGAGTTGTATTCAAGAGACCCTGCGATAGGTGAAAATCCATGAAGTAGTGGAGTTATATTTATTTTATTATTTATATATATTTTAAGGCTTCATAAACCCTTCCCACTCTCCTATAAACCTCTTCCACACTCTTATTAACCTATAGTCAATGAGCCAATCAGTGCCCTGGATACAGAACACAGCACTGTAGTTAGTCACCTTTCATTCCATCAGCCAATAGTGTGTTGCTTTAAGTGTAACTCCACAAATACACAATTTTATATATATATATATATATATATATATATATATATATATTTATATTTATATTTAAACCTGCAATACAGTGAAGCCAGAATAAGTGAACCACAATATAGCAAGGGACAACTGTATATGTCTCAAGGTAACTAGGAAAACTCAACAAGCATAGTTATGGGGCAACAAAAACTAAAGTAACAAATAATGATTATCAACACTAGTATCAAATCTCTTTGTATCCTTGTAATCCACTCACAATGTTCATTTAACCAGCACATTTCCTCTTGGATCCCAAATGTTCCATGTAGTCATCTGATCTCTGGAAACACATTTTCTTGGGTATTCTAGAATAGGTCTTGCTTTCAAGACATCTTTGAAGGAACTTACTTTTCAGTAAATTTGCTTCTCTGAGTCCATTTCACTTGTAGAGAGTCTTAGACGTTGCTGATAAAAAATATTTTTCAAAACAGATCTCCAGGTCTAGGCAAAGGTCTTCTCCTCACCACTGACTGATATAAAATGTCTCAAAAATACAAAAACCAAAATCAGATGAGCAAAGAGGCTCTACTGTAGGGCACAGCCTTGAATGTAGGCAGGGTTTAGGCATTTCCATGCTATAAGGGCATAAATTACTCCTACCAAAGCCCAAGCTGATCACCCCCCTCCACTCCACCTACCGTGCCAGAGTCAGAGTCAGAGAGAACACAGTGCAACCTCTAGGTTCTCTGGGAGCTGGCTGAGGACACCACAGATTTACTGCTAAGAGCAGCGAGTCTTGGGACCCCAGGAGGCTGAGGAACACAAAGTTTGGGCACAGAGATAGGGCAGAGAGGGGCTGCCCACAACAGATGTGTGGAGACTGAAATAGCCTCAGATCAAAAATCACTCTGTAGCTCAATATACAAAGACCTACCTTACCCTCCTCACTTAGCCTGGGAAGGGAAGGAAAAACTAACACAACAATGGCCACCAACACCCAAGAACTACAGTCAACAACTGCCAAAAAAAAGAAGGGGGGAGAGGGGGAGGAGAAGGAGGAGGAGGAGGAGAAGGAGGAGGAGGAGAAGGAGAAAGAGGAGGAGGAGAAGGAGAAGAAGGAGAAGGAGGAGGAGGAGGAGGAGAAGGAGGAGGAGAAGGAGGAGGAAAAAAAAGACTCTGACCCTGGATAATTTCTATGGTGAAAAACTGCAGAATACAGAGGAGACAACTGGAGGCGGCAAACAAGAAAACACATCCAAATTTTCCCAAAAAATGGAAATTGGTCACAAGCTTTTGGGGAACTCAAATTGAATTTTAGGGACCAAATAAGAAAGATGGAGGAACAATGGGAAGGAGAGTGGGAAATAGTTAAAAAAGACAATAACAGTTTAATAGAAAGTAGAAAGAATCTCCCACTTGGAAAAATAAGCCCAGAAATCAAATGAAATGTTAAGCAAATTGTAGACCAGAATTGGCCTGCTGGAAGCCATGAAAAGCAGGATAGACCAAACTGAAAAAGGACAATCAAAAGATCATAGCTGAAAAACCAGTCTTTAAAGACTAGAATTGGGCAAGTAGAAGCTAATGATATCATGAGACATCAAGAATTAATAAAGCGAAGTCAAAAGAATGACAAAATATAAGGAAACATGACATATCTCATCGAGAAGATGACTGACTTGGAAAACAGGTCCAGAAGAGAAAATTTGAGAATAATAGGCCTAACTGAAAATAAATAGAAATAAACAGAAACCTTGACATCATACTACAAGAAATTATCCAAGAAAACTGCCCTGATATTCTTGAACAAGAGGGAAAAGTAGATGTTGAAAGAGTCCATAGATCACCCTCTACATTACATCCTCAAAAGAGAACCCTCAGGAATGTAACTGCCAAATTGAAGAGCTTCCAAGCTAAGGAGAAAATATAGCAAGAAGCCATAAAGAGACAATTCAGATATCAAGGAGCACCAATCAGGATTACACAAGGTCTGGCAGCCTCCACACTAAAGGATGGCAAGGCTTGGAATATGATATTCAGAAAGGCAAGAGAATTGGGTCTACAATCAAGGATCAATTACTCATCAAAACTGACTATGTACTTCCAGGGGAAAGTATGGGTATTTAACAAATAGAAGATTTCCAAGTATTTATAAAGAAAAGACCAGAACTAAACAGAAAATTTAATGTCCAAATACAAAATTCAAGAGAAACATGAAAAGCTAAACAAGAAAGAGAAGGAAAAAATTTGTAAGGGCTTCAGTAAAGTCAAACTGTTTATATCTCTATATGGAAAAATGATATTTGTAACTCTCAAAAACTGTATTCACTTTCATAGTACTTTGAAGAATTATTCATAGGCAGAGGCTGGGGTACTAAGTGGTTTAAGATGATATATAAAAAAAGAAAGGGGGGGAATAGAAGATGGCACCAAGAGAAACTTTAAGGAATAAGAAAAATGGGATAAATTATACCACATAAAGAGGTGCATGGGAGGAGGAGGGGAGGAATACTATTATAAGAAGGAGAGGAAGAGAGTGCTAATAGGCAATACTTAAACGTTACTCTCAGTGGAATCAACTCTGAGAAGGAAAAGAATTGAGATCCATTGGGGTATCAAATTCTATCTTACCCTACAGGGAAGTTCAGAAGGAAAAACCAAAGGGGTGAGTGGGGCGGGGAATATAAAAGGGAGGGAAATAGTAGGGGGAGGGAATTTAATAGACCCTAAAGAAAAATAAGAGGGGAATAAGAAGGGAGGGGATGGGAAGAGAAGTAAAATAAGGGTGGGGATTAGAGGGGCTGATTAACAGCAAAACACTGGTGTAGAAGGAAAGAGTGAAAGAAGAAAGAACAGGAATAGGAGAGGAAATCAAAATGATGAGGAATACACAGGTGGTAATCATAACTCTGAATGTGAATGGGATGAACTCACCCATAAAATGAAAGCAAATACCAGAGTGGATCATAAACCAAAAACCTCACCATGTTGTCTACAAGAAACACACCTGAGGCAGGTAGACACACAGAGGGTAAAGGTAAAAAAGGCTGGAGCAAAATCTATTTGGCATCAACTGAGAAAGAGAAGGCAGGAGTCACGATCATGATATCTGACAAAGCCAAAGTAAAAATAGATCTAATTAAAAGAGATAGTGAAGGTAATTACATCCTGATAAAAAGCAGTATAGACAATGAGGAAATAACAGTACTCAACATGTATGCACCAAATGATATAGCATCCAAAATTTTAAAGGAGAAAATATTAAAGCTTAAGGAGGAAATAGATAGTAAAACTATACTAGTGGGAGACCTGAACCTTCCTCTATCAGATCTAGATAAATCAAACCAAAAAAATAAGTAAAAGGTAAGAAATGTGAATGAAATCTTCGAAAAATTAGAGTTAATAGATAAATGGAGAAAAATAGAGACAAAAAGGAATACACCTTCTTTTCAGCAGCACATGGTACATTCACAAAGATTGACCAAGTACTAGGGCATAAAAACATGGCAAACAAATGCTGACGTAGACAGGATATAAATTCAGTGGAGTTCCTTGTCTCAGGCTCTTTCCTTCTTGTCGTGGCTTTGGTGGAGCGGGGATTTTTGAGCAGGTAGAAAAACTTGGTCATATGGTTCTATTTTGTCAGATAATAAACTTTATAAAAATAATACTTGAAGTACTGGACATTAATTTAAATCTTACACTATTTAAAGAATCCTAGAGAATCAAGTAAAAAGCTAGTGGAAATAATCAACAACTTTAGCAATGTTGCAGGATACAAAATAAACCCACATAAATCATCAGCATTTCTATATATTTCCAATGAATCTCAGCAGCAAGAGCTGGAAAGAAAATTCCATTTAAAATCACCCTAGATAATATAAAATATTAGGAATCTATTTGCCGAGACAAACACAGGAATTATATGAAAAACAACTACAAAACACTTTCCACACAAATAAAACTAGATCTAAACAATTGGAAAAACATTAATTGCTCATGGATAGGATGAGCTAACATAAAAAAATGACAATCCTACCCAAATTAATTTACCTATTCAGTGGAATACATATCAAACAACCTTTTTTTACTGAAGTAGAAAAAAATATAACAAAGTTCATTTGGAAGAACAAAAAAATCAATAATATCAAGGGAGCTAATGAAAAAAAAAAGGATGGGGGCCTAGCAATACCAGATCTTAAACTGTACTATAAAGCAGTGGTCATCAAAACAATATGGTACTGGCTAAGAGACAGAAGGGAGGATCAGTGGAACAGGGAACAGACTTGAGGTAAATGACCTCAGCAAGATAGTGTACATAAACCCAAAGATCCCAGCTTTTGGGACAAAAACCCACTATTTGACAAAAACTCCTGGGAAAATTGGAAAACAGTAGGGGAGAGATTAGGTTTAGATCAACATCTCATACCCTACACCAAGATAAAATCAGAATGGATGAATGACTTAAATATAAAGAAGGAAACAATAAATAAATTAAGTGAATAGTTTACCTGCCAGATTGATGGGAAAGGAAGATTTTAAGATAAAGCAACAGATAGAAAATACTATAAAATGTAAAATGAATAATTTTGATTATATTAAATTAAATCGGTTTTGTACAAATAAAACCAATGCAATCAAAATTAGAAGGGAAGGAATAAATTGGGAAAAAAATCTTTATAACAAAAATCTCTCTGACATGTAAACCTTAAAATTTCCCAGACCCTACTTTATAAGATTGGATTAAGACCATTCCCCATTTGGGTAGTGAACTCTACTTAAAGCAGGAATGTGAGAATTCTACTTTACCTACTTGGGTCTGCCCTAGGGGAAGATAAAGTTGTAAACTCTTTTCTGAACAATGAAAAGTACTTAAACCCATACTTTTCTTAAGCTAAGTACCTATAAAGGTCAAGCAACTTGTGGATTTACAAGGAACAAAGAACTGGAAAACTTACTCAGAGTTTTCCTGGTGTGAATTACTCAAAAATCCACACCTTCTTAGGTGTGGACTAAGAATGGGCGGTCCTTTAGAAACATCTACAGTGATTGGTAGATGTAAGGACTTAGGGGAGGTGACAGAGAAGATTTTGCCCTTAAAAATAAGAGCTCAGGGAAGAACTGGGAAGTCATTCTGAAACATTCAGATTGGAGAGACTCATTCTGAGGAGACTGATTCTGAAACATTCAGATGGAGGAGGGAGCTGGTGAAAGCAGCTGAGATGCTGCTGGCCTGGTGTCATTAGAAATCCTTACTTAGACAGATCTTATGGTGAGTTATAAAAAACTGACTGATTTCTCTTTTAAGACTCAGGTCTAGGCCATATTGGCTTGAGGCCCTTCATACTTATTCCTTTCTTACTCCCCCTCTCTTTCTTTGATTACTCATTGTAGTGTTAATTAAAATCTCTATAAAACCCAATTGGCTTGGGTATTTGAATAATTGGGAATATTTCCCTGGCAACTACCTTATATTTGATTTTAAAACCCAAGACACTGTAGTGAAACATATTTCTGCGGTCAAATTTACTCACCTTCTCTTATATCTATCACAATTTATATCTTCCACTATTTTAATCACTACAGTTTAAGACCTCAACCATTTTAAATCTTACAGACAAAGGTCTAATTACTTAAATTTATCAGGAGCTAAATCAATTATACAAAAAATCAAGCCATTCCCCAACTGACAAATGAGCAAGGGACATGAATAGGTAATTTTCAGAGATAATAAGGCAAAAGACTTGTACAAAAAATGTATAACTATGCTCTTTGTGGTGGGAAAAAATTGGAAAATGAGGGGATACCCTCCATCTGGAAATGGCTGAACAAATTGTGGTATATGCTGGTGCTGGAATACTATTGTGCTCAAAGGAATAATAAACGGGAAGAATTCCATGTGAACCAGAACAACCTCCAGGAATTGCAGAGTGAAAGGGGCAGAACCAGGAGAACAGTGTACACAGATACTGTGGGAGTAGAAATACATAAGAAAAACAACTGCTTGATCATATGGTTTAATGGGGATAGGATTGGTGTTAGATTTAAAATAGTTGAAGGCCTTAAACTGTAACAGTTAAAAGAGTGATGTTATAAACTGTAGTGAGTTAAAATGGTGGAAGATATGAATTGTGATAGATATGAGAGGGTGAGTAAATTTGACCACAGAAAATATGTTTCACTACAGTGTCTTGGTTTTTAAATCAAATATAAGGTGGTCGCCAGGGAAATATTCCCAATTATTCAAATACCCAAGTCAACTGGGTTTTATAGAGATTTTAATTAATACAAATGTGGAATTAAAGAAAAGAGAGAAAGAGAGAAAAAGGAAATAAGTATGAAGGGCCTTAAGCCAACATGGCCTAGACCTGAGTCTTAAGAGAGAGAGATCAGTCAGTCAGTCTTTTAACACTCACCACAAGGTCTGTCTAAGCAAGGATTCTAGTGACACCAGGCCAGCTCCATCTCAGCTAACTTCACCAGAGAGAGTTCCAGCCAGAGTCCTCCTTAAAGAGCCTTCCAGCCAGAGACTGTTCCAAAGGGCCTCTCTCCAGAGCCTCCAGAGGGACAGAGTCCCCTCAGAGGAGCTCCAGCGAGACCTCCTTAGAGATTGTCCTCCAAGAGCTTCCCTTCTCCAGAGCCTCTCTCAAGAGATTCTTCCCAAGCGATCCTCATCAGAGATCCTCCAAAAGGATTTTTTTCTCAAGAGATTCTGCTTTTTCTTATATAGGGGTTTTTCTCCTATGTCACCTCCCCTAAGTCCTTACATCTACCAATCACTATAGACGTTTTCCAAATGACTGCCCATCTGAATTCCTGCTAAGACGACTAATCTCCTCAGTAAGTCTAAACCAAAAAAAATGCTGCTGTGTCGACTAATCTCCTCAGTAAGTCTGAACCAGTGAAAACACAGCTGAGTCAACTAATCTCATTAAGAGAAAACTTGCCTGACCCTTTTAGGTACCTAGCATCTCATTGTATCAATTCTAAAAAACAAGCATGGCTCAAAGAACTCCTTGCCTTATTTTAAGCATGGGTCCAAGTACTTTCATTGTTTAGCAAGGAGTTTTCTCCCCTAAAGCAGTCTTAAGTATGGGTGGAGTAGAGGTCCTCCCATTTCTGATCCTGGTGAGTTCTCACATCAAAATGGGGAATGTTTCCCAGTAGGGAATTTGTTCCAATGGAGAATTCCTCAATGTGGAAATTTTTAACATTCACAAGTCTGAGAAATTTCAAGATTTACAATCCCCCCTGATGATCATTGGGAGACTAGTCTCCCCATTGATCATTTAACATAATCAATTTTTAATCCTAAATGCACTTCTAACTATAGATATACACGATATTCAAATTTCTAAGAGGAATTAGAATAGTGAGGGAGGAAATAGAAAAGAAAAGAAAGCAAAACCAATGTTTTTCTGGGTGCATTGACAGAAAGCCAAATTAGGGGCAGTCCCTTCTGGCATAAATGTGTACATTTACAATAAATGTTCAATCAAAGTTCAGTTCAATCAATCATATCCAAAGTTCATTCTTGATCTTCTTTATGAAGTGTAGGTTTTCTGGCATCTTTCTGCAACAGTTCATTCTCTGGATATAAAAGTTTCAAGCTTCTTTCTTGAAGATCTTTTCTCGAACAAAATCTTGAATTTTTATAAAAGTACAATCTTAAACAAAAAATCAAAATTCTTGGATTTCTATAAAAATACAATCTCAAACAAAAAACTCAAAATTTGATAATTCTTAGATTTTAAATTAAAATACAATCCCCCCTGAAGTAGGTGTTAAAAAACATTCAGTTCAACTCAGAATGCAATGTTGAGTTATGGGGGTGTATGAGTCAATTATCAAAAGAAGAGAAAAATAATCAAAAACATAAGGAAAAATTCAAAATAGGCCCTTGTATAGGTCCAATATAAAGTAATTTCTATCCCACAAGTCTGTAGGACAGAATGCAGTAATATGTCATTTAGCCATTTGCATCCAAGACTACAGGAAGTTGCCATAATATAAGAAGAAAAGAATTAGAATTCTATTTTGATAGGGAAGCGTCATTCCCTCGTCTGATTATTTTTTTTGTCATTCTCAGGGATATAGGGAGCCAGCATGATAGTCAAACTTTGTACTTGTATGAGTACTTTGTAAAGAGTGTAGATACAAGGAAGTCCTACGACTTAACATATGTCAAGTGTCGCAACCTCAATGGATTGAGAGTCAGGCCTAGAGATGGGAGGACCTAGGTTCAAATCTGACTTCAGATACTTCCTAGCTGTGTGACCCTGGGCAAGTCACTTGACCCCCATTGCCTAGCCCTTACCACTCTTCTGCCTTGGAGTCAATACACAGTATTGACTCCAAGATGGAAGGTAAGGGTTAAAAAAAAAAAGAACTGATAATTAGAATCATTTCTAAGACAGAAGGTAAGGACTTTTTTTTTTTTATGCCAGAGAAGGCAGAACTCTGAAAATCTTTTAAATCAAATATATATTATCATCTGGTCTTCTTGTTTTCACAAAATTGTTCACTCCTCTCAATATTCCACTTTAACTATTTGGAACTCCAATCAATTTCAATTTCCCCCTTAGGAGGAGGACAAACTGATATGATCCGAATCCATACATGAAAACTTTGGTAACAACCCTATTTCTAATTAAATGACCTCCAGTACACAAATTTACTTAAAAGATGGGAATTCCACTGCAAATATAACAAAAATCAAGGGATAGGATATATAAATACACTAATTAAATACAAATTATATATAGAAAATAGTACATATCTCAAATGAGCAGTGTGCTTATAAAGGGCATGCACTCTGGGACATGCTCAACAAAAAGATGTTAATCCCAAATTAAATAATAAACCTAAACACCAGATTTCCCTTCAAGGCAACACAAGATAGCCTATAACTTATTCTCCTCTAAAATAATTGCACTGAAATATTTTTCCTTAAAACAAAACTAAACACATATCTAATCTTACTAATTAATAGACGGTCCCACAAACTTCTGCATCATTATTTAATTATCCCTACATCATTCTGAGATATTTCAAGGACTTTAACTTATATATAAATATGTAACTATTAATAAGCAAATGTTGAGACCAAATATATATATCTACTTATTTAGGATATAGAAATGATTATAATCTCAGATTGAAAATAGTAAAATCTTAAACATTTGCATCCTATATAGTGGTGTTAACATATTACAAGAAGGTTCATTATATTTTTTAAAATTTACAACTTTACCAGCTCTGGTTATATACTTTTGCTATGAAAGGAAGAAGCAAGGACATGATTATAACAACATCAAAATTGGTCCTTCAGGCCTATGCCTAAGGGCATAGAATAACTCAACACAGGCTTAATAGGATAAAGCATCCTCAGTTCTTTTTTATTCCAGATAAGAGTTATACAGGCAACTAATTGCATGACAGGCTATCATGGATAGGTTCAGAATTTACCAGATGGAAAAATGTCTTGTACAGGAAATTGAGTCAAAAGGACCTTACTATCATTTCCCCAAGGTCACATGCCCCCAGCTAGTTGGCAGGGACAGACATCAGATAAGCAGTTCACAGATGTGATTCCCATTGGCATCTTTCTTAAAGTGATGAAAGAATTTTTAAAATTGCTGTGGTTGCCATATATAGTAATTAACTCTCAAGTCAAAAAGCTGTTAGTAGCTTTAGTAGCTTTATTACAGCAAGGTAGAGATAATAAGAGAGGGAAATGTAGGAAGTAGGTAGAAGATATTGCCTAGCTAAATTCCCTAAGTCCAGATCCAAAGAAATCCGTCTCGATTCCAACAAAGACTCCCTCAGTTCCTGATCTCCAACCAGGAGTCATGGTAGTCTCTTCAGCAAGAGTCTTACCAGTGCAGAATCAATCTCCAATGCAGAAGTCCAAGGCAGAAGAATCCCTTCAATGCAGAAGACCCTCCAATGCAGAAGTAGTCCAGCAAGAGCCACCAATGCAGCAGCATACAATGCAAGGACACTACCACAGAAGTCCTCCCTCAGCAAGAGCCACCAAGGCAACATGCTTTTATAAGCAATTTTCTCCACATCACTTCCTGTCTCTCTGTTTTCTAGTTCCTTTCATTGTGGGCTGGTCTATCACATCTCAGGAACCAATTATAGTCTCTCAATTTGCCTAGAAATGCCCAGGGGCAGGGGGTGGGAGGAGTAGTGCTTAAGGTCTTAGGACTAAGTGTTAATGACTAAGTAAGTGTGAAAGGCTGGGGACTCCAAGTTCTTGACTGATTAAGTTAAAATCAACAAAAATATTTTAAATTCTCTTTCACAGATAATATATGTATAATCAAGTAAAATTGCTTGTCAATTCTGGGAGGGGGGAAAGAAGAGGGAAGGAAGACAACAAGAATCATGTAACCATGGAAAAAAATTTTTAAACAATTAAATTTCATAATTCCATATATAAAGTGAATATATGATAGTTTACTCAAAAAAAACAAAACAAAACAACAAACAAACCACTGGCTGATTGTTGCAACCTCCATATTAACAGATCTGGATTAACAGAAGAGGTATCTCTTCTAAAATGTCATATATTCATCCCTAAAACAAAATTAAATCTTTAAGACTAGTGTCTGTTAAGACTAAGATGGTTCAAGATATAACTTCATAATTTTCATAATCATAAATCATCACAAAAATCACTTCTATACTATAAACAAATTTGTAAATTCTTCCTTCTTTGTTTTACAGATTGTGAAGGAAGGGATCCTATGTTCATAATAAACCAATTCATTGTTTAGGAACCTCACAATATTTAGCAAGTTCTTTCACAGTACTGATCAAATGGTATGATCTTGCTCAACAGATAGGCCCAAGAAACTTGGAAGTCATATATAAGGAGATTTTAACAAGATCTCTCTCTCTCTCTCTCTCTCTCTCTCTCTCTCTCTCTCTCTCTCTCTCTCTCTTTCCCGTAAACAATTATTATTGACAAATAATAACTAACAAATTCTTCCCTTTTAAAAAATACCTAATTAAATGTCAGTAGGTTTTAATATTATGACAGTAGCCTCAAATGACTTAATAATTTCACAATATCTGAATCAAAAGGAGTCAGATTCTCCAATGACATAATTTTATCATCCTCTTAATAGCATTTCTTATATAATGGTTTCTCAGAATTTATAATACTTATAATTTAGAATTTAGGTAATTTAGAAATTTAGATAATTTAGAAACTTAATAATACTTACATCATGAATTAAAAGCATGAAATAATCACATATAATCAGAAGACATTAATTCAACTAAATGTATCAAAAACTAGATAATCTTTTTTGTATCATAAGTGACTTTTAAAATCATAATCCACAGAGCCTGAAAAGTCATTAGGACAAAAGATATTTCATTAAAAACCCAGTCAACAAAAGATAACATATATATATAGGTCAAATGAAAGCACATAATAAATGAATCTTGATTTTCTGGGGTGGAGCCAAGATGGTGTAGTGAATCAGAACAGCTTTGTGTCATCACAAGAATCCTCTCTGACCAAGATTAAAATATTGCCACTAAATGAATATAGAAATGAAAGAACCAATAAGGAGATAGAGTGAAACTACTTTCAAGAAAAGAAAAACCCAAAAGATAGACAGAAAACACCTGGGGCATTGGGGTAAGAGAGCAGAGCCAGCAAGAAGCTGCAGGAAGGAGGGAAAAGTAAACCAAGAGCAAGCCACTACCCCCTCACACCTTGACCCCTCATCCACTGTCCCAGGTTCAGAACCTAAGTCTAAGCTAACATTCATACCCTGAGATCCTGCCTGGAAAAATAGTGGTCCAAGCCAACTCACACACCTTGAAACTTCAAACCTGTGGAGAGGTCCAGAGTCCCAGCCCAGGGCAGTCTGGGCTAAAGTGGACTGATCCATGTAGACCCAAAGCAAAGTCAGGAATACTAGTATCAGGGGATGAGGGCATAGTTCACACTTTGGAGTAAGGACACAGTTCACAGGAGGAGCCCTTCCCCCATCTTTTTGCCCAAAACTAATGGTGGAACTCCAAGACAGGGCAATCAAGGGTGTGCCTGATTGAATCAAGAACAAAGTGAGACCAAAAACTTGAGCCTAAGCCTGGGGCTAGAATTTGATCAGCACCTCACCTGATCAAGTTCAGAGTGAGATCAAAAGCTTTCACCAAAGCCTGAGGAAAGTCTTTAAGCTATCAGCATCTCAAGGGTCAATTGAATCAGCAGGGGGAGGGGACTCTCAGAGCTCTCAACCCACAGATCATCACCTCCAAGAACTGAAAATGGTAAAATAAAAGAAAATAAGCTAAAAATAGTATCAAGGAAGGACTAAAGTTTAAGAGGGTACGCCAACTTCTCAGAAAACAGACCATCTCTATAATTAGATAGGAAAAATGAGAAATGAATCTCATAGTAAAATTATTAAGAAACATATAAAAACATTACCAGTTTAAATTCATAATTGTTATTGTTAAGTCATCCCAAAATATGTTGGGATAAATATTATTACCCATTGTTAAAATCTCTTACTCTATCATTTTAGGTAGGTAAAATCTCAGGACTCTATATTTCACAAATAAGGACAACTGAAAGAGATTGTTGCCATATAAAATTTATAGTAAAATTTGTATCATAATTTTGCCATAAAAATTTCATTTCTAAATGAAAATTATTTAAACATTTCCCCATAATTCTTTTATCAATTTAATCTATAACACAAACAAATCCAGATTTTAAAAGAATTTACTTTCCTAACAATATTTCTAAAACAATGAATTATCAATTTTATGCTTAGCATTATCTTTATCCATATTACATATGGAGAAACTGAGAGGACATTATAAGATTACAGAGCTAAGAAATTTCCTGAAAATAACTTAGGACTCTTGGTCTCATGGATTTTCTCCTTATCACCTTTCCCTATTTATTTTCAAATGACTCAAAGAGTCTGATCAAGTAATTCCCCAGATGACAAATGGTAAAAGGATATGAACAAGCAGTTTTCAGATGAAGAAATCAAAGCTATCAATAATCATATGAAAAAATATGCTGTCTCTTTTGATTAGAGAAATACAAGTTAAAAGGACTCTGAGGTACCACCTCACACCTATTAAATTGGCCAATGTGACAGTAAAGGAAAGTAATAAATGTTGGCAGAGATGTGGCAAAATTTGGATACTAATGCATTGCTGGTGGAGTTGTGAACTGATCCAACCATTCTGGAGGGGAATTTGGAACTATGCCCAAAGGGCTATAAAACTGTGCATACCCTTTGATCCAGTAATACTACCACTAGGTCTATATCCCAAAGTGATAAAAAAGGAGGGGGGGGGGAAGACCTACTTGTACAAAAATATTTATAGCTACTCTTTTTGTGGTGGCAAAGAATTGGAAACTAAAGAGATGTCCTTTGGGGAATGACTGAAAAAAAGGTGTTATATGATGATGATGGAATAATATTGTGCTGTAAGAAATAATGAACAAGATGATTTCAGAAAGAGATGGAAAAATCTTCATGGACTGATGCAGAGTGAAAAAATTCTTCATAGCTACACTCTTGTGAAGGTAAAAAATTGGAAAATGAGAGATGTTCCTCAATTGGGGAATGGCTGAACAAATTGTGGTATATGATGGTGATGGAATACTACTGTGCTGTAAGGAATGATGAACTGGAGGATTTCTATATGTACTGGAAGAATCTTCAGGAACAGATGCAGAGTGAAATGAGCAGAACCAGGAGAACACTGTACACAGAAAGTGAAACATTATGCAACAATCCAATGTAATGGACTCTGCTACTATAAGACTTGTGGAATTTATGAAAAAGAATGCTATCCACATTGAGAGAAAGAACTATGGAATAGAAACACAGAAGGAAAACATATGACTTATCATTTGTTTATGTGGGTATATGGGGGGTTGGGGTTTTAAAAGATTGCTCTATTGCAAAATTGAATAATATGGAAATAGGTATAAGTGATATTTGTATAAACCCAGTGGAAGTGCTTATTGGCTCCAGGAGGCAAGAAAGGAAGAGGAGAGGGAAAGAAAATGAATCATGGAAACATGGAAATAAACCATATAATAAGGTAGGAGTGGGGAGAGATTAGGGTCTTCTTCCTCCTCCTGAGGTAATTTGGGCCCTAAGAAATGGGCCTGTATCTTTGGCTTTTTTTCCTTTCTTTTTCATTCTAGGTGCAGGAAGCAGAATCTCTGATCTGGATCAGAAGTATAAGCCCAGTTGATCCAGAAGTCCAGGAATCCAGAATGAGTGTTGAAGTCAGCGCAACAAAAATGCCCTGATCCAGAGATCTAGAACTCCAGCAGAAGCTGACAGAAAGGTCAGTTTTTAACCTGAACTTAGTGGGACCAATGCTGTGAATTTTAGATTTACTCCACCCTGCTTAGTCTTCAGAATTTTAGCAACCAAGGAATGTATACATCCCCACTTAAGGATTAACTGTAGGGGAGGATGGCCTTTGACTAGCATGTGCTAGCAAGTAACAAAGCAGAAACAACTGACTGACCCCCTGGGTTGTCCTAAGCCAAGCTTAAGCCACCATGGGTACATATGAGACACAGGAAGTGATATAAAGAACTACCTATATATTTGGCATCACTTCCTATGATCACTGGCTCAGAAGCATTGGGAGCTCCTGGTGGCATTTGGAGGGCTTGAGACTTTGGCAGACTTGGCAGTGGAGTTTACTGGGAGTAACTCTGTAGCATAATTTAGGTGAGGCATCTTCCCTGAGCAACCTTGGTGAGTGACTCCCCCTTTCCTTGACCTCCTGAAAGCCCTATCCTCCTAGGAGGCCCCTCATCTCAGAGGAGGCCTTGTGGCTGGAAGCTGGGCTAGATTTAATCTTCTGAGAAGGCCCCTTGGCTGAGGCCTCTGAACTCTTCTTGGCTTAGGATAGGCCAGAGAAATCTTATACCCTTTCCCTCTTCTCCTTCTTAATTTCTTCCTTCTATTGTAATTAAACCACCATAAAATCCCAAACTGACTTGAGTATATCATTGGGATTGAATTTTAATCCCTGGCAACCACTAATATAATATATTCAGTCAACAACCCTAAAATTTACCTTAACAATCTGGTTAATCCATGAAGGTTGTGATGACTATCCTTAATCTCCCTGAAACTTTTCTTTCCTCTTTCTCTCTTTACTTCCTCTTCTTAAGCCTACCAAAAAACAAAAACAAAAACAAAAAAAAACAAAATCTGCATGATCAGGTGAGTAAAAAACATTTATTTTTCTTTTCTCCTTAATTTGAATTGAACACAGCCATTTTTTAACCTTAATCGGCAGGGCCCTGAGGTTTTAGCTGAAGAAGCTGTTTCCAAATCTCCCTTGCCTTAGGGAACAAACAATCCAATTAGCCAGCCCTCACTGACAATACTAGCTGGCTAAATTACTCTTAACTAGTTGTGAGAAAAAACTGGAGAAAGCTTAGGCTTGACCTGCTTCAAGAGGTCTACTTCCCTTTTTTTTTTTTCCAAGCCCCCATGTGTCTCTAGTTGTTTGTTTGTTTGTTTTTTAATTAAGTGAGAAGTAAAAACCCTGGTGAGGTCAGCTTGAAAAAGTGGAGGCTTTGCTCAAAGAGGGAAATGGTTTTAGCCTAAAGGGGAAGGACAGGAGGCTTGTGACCCCTCCCAAATTAAACAAAAACTCAGCCTTAGCCTCAGGCAAAAGGCTTTGTTTTCTATCTCTTTTTGGCCTAGAAGAGTTGATTGGATTAAAAGGCTCTGAAAATATACTACACCCAAATCTTTTGTTTTCACACCCTGTCTTTAACCCCTAGTCAGTAGTGACATCTACTGACTAAAATCAGAATTATAAATAATTAAAATATATATATAAATGAATGCTATGTTCTACAAAATTTTCATGGCATTTGAAAAAATAGGGACATTAAAGATTTCAGAATGCCTCCCTTTCATTATGTTCTTAGGTCATTTTATTTTTCTATTGCTAAATATAGTGACAAGAAATGTTGCCCAGTGAAAAGTTGGAGCTAAAATGCAGGCAGACATACAAAACCAATTGGATAATTTTAAATATTTCTTACAGGGTCAAATGGCAAATACTGACCCCACCCAAAACATATCTAGCTTTTGCAAGTCTGTTTCTGAACCTCTAAATGAGGAAAATCCTTCCCCCAAAATGGAGATGGAAGACAGTTCTCCTATATCTCAGCTGCAGGAGTACTTCTCTCATGGTTTGCAACTGTTGGCTGAACTTACTTCCCAAGACTCTTCTCCTGAAATCCCAGTTTCTCCTGTTCCTTCTCCCACCCCAAAACCAATTCCAGCCCCAAAGAAATCTCATCCTTCTAACCAAACTGTTTCTAGTCAAATTGACCCACCCATACCAAATTCAGCTGGAGGCCTTTTTCCTCTAAGAGAAGTACCTGAAATAGGACGCACTGGGGATGTGGTGACTCTAAGGCACCATATACCATTTACTCCTCAAGACCTGAAAGAATTCACATGAAATGTTCCCACATATGAACAAGATCCCTTTGTGGCAACAAAAAAGATGGCAGACATATTTTTTCAGTATAATTTGTCTTACAAAGATGTTGAAAACTTACTCCAGGCTTTCTTAATGGAACGGGAGAAAAATAAAATAATTTCTCATGTCAATAAAATATGGGGGTGCAATGCAGTACATTGGCCATCTCAGGCTCCTGAATGAGACTATAACAACTCTGAGGATCTATATAGTTGTAGAGAGGCCATTCTAACTGCTATGAGAGAGTGCTCTGAAAGCACGGATAAATGGATGGAATTTGAAAAACTTAAACAAAATGAGGATGAGACACCCTCCAGATTCATGAATAGACTAATTGAGTTTGGGGGTCGATACCTAGATTTTGACCTTTCTAAAGAAAATTACATGAGACAACTTAGAAGACACTTTGTCAATAACACTTGCAAAGTGATCAGGGATTATTTTAGAACTCTTTGCCCAACATGGCCTGAAATGGATCTTGATGGTTTCAGGAAAACTGCTGTATAGGTTTCAAAATGAAACAAAGAAAAAGAGAAAGAGACTAATGATCTCATAGAGACAATGAAGAAAGAATTAAAATATTTAAGAGAAAAAAATTGATAAACAGGAAAAAGGGCATGATACTCAACCAATGGTACCTGCCTCTCTCCAAGAATCTAACTATCGATCCATTATCTGCCACTTCTGTGACAAGAAGGGCTACAGAATAATGGAGTATAGAAATTTATTAAAGCTAATCAGAAATAAAATGCAGTTTAATAACAACTATAGAAATAACAATTATAGAAATAACTATACCAATGATAATAGACACCACAACTTTAGGAATGATAATAATAGGAATAGAAATTGGGAAAATGATAACTCAAACCAAATGACCCAACAACAGTATATCTTAAGTGGATCTCATCCAAAAAATACTAGGGATGCTAATGCCCCTCAGGGGGGTGCCCAAGGAACTTCGGGGCATAGGAATCAGAGGATACAACCTTTGATTTTCTGGACCCTGATGTCTTACTACCTGTTGTCCCTATCCACTCCCCCCCCATACTGATGAGCCCCATGTTACCTTAAAAGTGGGTAACACCTATTATGATTGTCTTTTGGACACTGGAGCTTCCAGGTCTGTATTAAAGAGTACACCTGATTTACATTGCAATTATATTGGCTCAGAGAATGTAATGGGAGTGTCAGGGATACCCCCAAAGAGTTAAAAATATTTCCCCCTAGGATGGTGTCTGTAGGACCACTAGAAGTACAACATTCTTTCCTCTTGTTGCCTAACTCCCCTTTTCATTTTCTGGGGAAGGACCTTCTATGCAAACTCAGAGCCACAATAACTTGCTCCCCAGATGGTTCCTTATCATTGGAAGAACCTGAGGAATATTTAAATTTACTCCCTGTACTTCTCTCAGAGAACCATGAGGGGAAAGAGCATCCCACTTTTGCTGCAATACCTGTATATATACCAGAGTCTCTTTGGGCCTCATCTTCTTCCCATGCAAGTTTACTTAAGTCAGCTGTTCTTGTGCAGATTAAAACTAACTCTAGCCTACCTCCTTCCATTCCTCAGTACCCTCTTTCAAAGGAGGCAATAGAGGGCATTACCCCAGTAATAAACTCATTAATTGGCCAGGGCATCATAATTTCCTGTAAATCTGAATACAACATGCCCATCTGCCTGTTAAAAAAACAAAAATGGGGCCCAATGGCAAGCACCTCTATAGATTTGTACAGGATTTGAGGGCTGTGAACAATCATGTTATAAAGAGACACTCTTTATAACCTGTGGTTTCCAACATAAATACTATTATTTCCTCTATTCCTAGCACAGCTAAATACTTTATAGTAGTGGACTTGTACTCAGCCTTCTTTTCCATACCCATACATGAGGATTCCAGTCATATCTTCGCTTTCACTTGGAAAGTCTCTCATATACATGGAGTCATTTGCCCCAGGGGTACGTGGAAAGCCTGAGTTTATTTGCACAAATTTTGAGCCAAGACACAGATAATATAAAATTTTAAAACAGCAAATTAATCAAATACGTAGATGATCTACTCTTGGCTTCAACAGATGCAGAAGCATGTCAGGAATATAGTAAACACCTTTTTTTTGGAATTGCACAAAAGAGGGCATAAGATCTTGAAGAATAAGGTTCAGTGGTGTCTCCTCAAAGTAGAATATTTGGGGTTCATTCTGACTGCTGGTGCTTGTTCTATTTCTCTCAAGCAAATTGTAAATATTCAAAAATTGAGTGCTTCTACCACTAAGAAACAGTTAAGAGCAATTTTAGGAGGAACAGGGTTTTGTAGACAATGGATCCCTTGCTATGAGGAAATTACTAAGTCCCTTTTAGCACTAACAAGGGATTTGGTCCCTGAACCTCTCAAATTAGAGCCAGAACACCTATCAGCTCTATCAGATCTAAAACAGGCTATCCTGTCTGCCCCTGCTCTAGGCATCCCAGATTACAATAAGCCATTTACTTTGTAGGTACATGAGCAGAGAGGGGTAGCATCAGGTGTTTTAACTCAAACTTTGGGACCTTCTCAGTGTCCAGTTGCTTATTATTCAGCCCAGCTGGACCCAGTAGTTCAGGAGCACCACCATGTCTTAGAGGTGTAGCTGGTCCAGAAGGCCACTCCCAAAGGATGGCTTCTTAGAGCATCATTCCCAGGCTAGCTGCAAAGCCTGCTGTGGGCTCAGACGTCTACCTAAAAGCAGGAAGAACAGACAGAGAGGCAGACGAGTGATGCTGTAGATAGAATGGTGGGTCTAGAGTCAGGAAGACCTTTGTTTAAATTATGCCGGACAATTATCAGCTATGGGATCCTGAGCAAGTCACTTAGCCTGTTTGTCTTAGCTGCTTCTGCTGTAATAGCACCTCCCTCCCAGCTTGTTGTGAGAATGCAGTTAGGTGGTGTTGTCATTGTAAAGTGATTTGGAGAGTTTAAAGTACTATATAATTTCTAGCTATTATTGATATGTTGAGAGGAAATCATTTCAGACATAGGGGGTGGCATGAGTCAATACAAAGAGGCTAGAAGGAGGGCAGAAAAGTCCAAAATGTATTGATTAAAAGTAGAATGGCGGGGGTGGCTCAGTGGATGGAGAGACAAGCCTAGAGATGGAAGGTCCTGGGTTCAAATCTGTCCTCAGACATGTCCTAGCTGTGTGACCCTGGGCAAGTCATTTAACCCCCATTGCCTAGCCCTTATCACTCTTCTTGGGGCAGCTGGGTGGCTCAGTAGAGAGCCAGGACTAGAAATGGAATGATCTAGGTTCAAATCTGGCTTCAGACACTTCCTAGCTGGGTGGCCTTATTCTAAGACAGAAGATGAGGGTTTAAAAGAAAAAAAAAATGGAATGGCAGGGGCAGAATAGGTGGTTCAGTAGCTAGAGAGTCAGGCCTGGAATCAGGTAGGACTTGGGTTTAAATCTGACTTCAGACATTTCCTAGCCATATAAACCTGTCCAAATCGCTTTGTAGTGGAAAATCCTTAGATCTTCCCTTCAGGGACCCCCTCATGCTCTAAGGACAGGCTTTGTGAGGCTGAGACACCCAGGAGCTTGCTACAGATGGATGACCAATAGCCCCTCCTTCCCCTGTACCTGCTGGAACTCCAGAACAAATCAAACGGTTCCACTTCATAGGACACAGTTACTTCTCATGCTGTGACCTGACAAATCCATGATGGATTCATGTTCTGGACTCATACTAAGAACTCTACAAGCCTAAGGTTGCCTCCTCCTTGCCTCCCCTTGAACAATGCTGCAACAGGATGAAGCCTCTAGAAACAATACTGAAACAGGATGCAGGGCTGCTCCCCCCTTTTCCATCCAATCATGTAATCCCTAGTACCTATATGTGTCTCCAATCATGTAACCTCACATTTCTGTATGTGCCCCCAGATAAACCTATAAAATAGTCAGAACCCCACAACTCGGGCCCCAGAACTTTGAGGAAACATCCCTTCTGGGTCCCAGGCACATGCGTAATAATCAACCTCCTTCCTTTCTTACTCCAGAATCACAATTCAAGTTTCCTGCTTTGACTAAACAGAAAATTCCATAACAACTTAAATCCCCTTGCCTGGCCCTGGCTGCTCTTCTGCCTTGGAACTGATCCACAGTATGGATTCTAAGACATAGAGTAGGTCTTTTAGGGAAAAAAAAGAAATTGGAGTGGCTGAGGTCATCATTTTACTAGGAAACACATAGAAGTGGAGATATAGAAAGAGTGAAAGCTAGGATGTGCTGAATTACTAGAATAGAAGGAATTTCTGTCCCTCATCACTCCACAACTTGGCATCCCTTCTCTAGAGAACATTCTTGAGTTGGTACCACTTAGGTAGTGGATCAGATCACTGCCTTCATTATTAGGAGTAGTTAGGAATTTTAATACAAAGAGATGAGGAGAATAATATTCTAGGCATAAGGAGAGACAGACAGACAGAGACAGAGGGAGAGAGAGAGACAGAGAGAGAGAAAAGAGAGAGAAAGATAGAGACAGAGAGAGAGGAGAGAGAGAGGAGAGAGAGAGACAGAGACAGAGAGAGACAGAGAGAGAAGAGAGAGAGAGAGAGAGACAGAGACAGAGAGACAGAGACAGAGAGAGACAGAGAGAGAGAAGAGAGAGAGAGAGGAGAGAGAGAGAGAGGAGAGAGAGAGAGAGAGACAGAGAGACAGAGATAGAGATAGAGACAGAGACAGAGAGAGATAGGGAAATTTTTTCAATCTATGGTGCATCATGAGTTATGATCTCACTGGCTCAGATACCTGTGAACACCCCTCAACTCCCCACATACTGGGAGAGAAGGCTTAGGACCAAATTCATCAGACAATGAAGCTTCCTTCTGCCTCCTAACTGAAACCAGTCTCTTCCCCTTCTCATATATAAACTAGTTTGAGCCAAGGTGGAATGGCCCACTTCCCATTATCTGGCTTCCTTGAAAATCCTAGCAAACATGCCAGGGGAATTAGGCAACGTTTCCTTAATCCGTTCCTCTGCATATGATATTATCTGTGTGACTTCTAGCCTCTTGGCTCCACAGCATCCCATTCTCCAAAGCATAGCAGCAATTTTCAGAGGCCACGTCCAAGTCAGTCTTGGAGATTAAGGAGAGATTCAAGAAGAGTCTCGACTTCAGGGTGAATGTGGTAGACCCCAATAACAAAGGACCTAAGTCCTAAGGGGTTGTTATAATAATAATAGCAAAGGAGCAGCAAGGTGGCTCAGGAGATAGAGAGCTAGGCCTAGAGACTGGAAATCTAGGGATCAAACCTGGCCTCAGATAATTGCTAGTTGTGTATGACCCTGGACAAGTCAACTCCGTTTGCCTAGCCTTTTCTTCTCTTCTGCTTTAGAATTGATACTTAGTCTCTTCCTCCATCCTCATTGAGAAAGTAAGCAGTTTGCTATAAGTTATATATGTGCTGTCATACAAAACACTTCATATTAGTCATTAACATATTAGTAATAAATTAACTAAATACAACGTGAGCTTATTTTTATCTTACCCTGATTTAGGTACCTTATTTGTAGCATAGAAAAAAAATTTAAAGGATCTATTTTATTATTGCAGGTGATTTCTGTAGTTACTTTTGTTGGACTTCATTGTTCTTTGAATGTTTGATAAAACTCATTAGTAAATTAATGCATCAATGGGGAGGCAGGGGAGAATCAGTACAGATTCTAAGACAGAAGGTAAAGGCTACAAAAAATTAATAATAACCAACATTTTTATATAGGGTTTTAAAGTGTCCAAAGAACTTTTATATATATTTATCTCATTTGATCTTCACAATCACTGGTATGCTGGCAAATGCCCAACAATGAATTCTCTGGGGAAAATATTGCATTTGTGACACACTTTTAAATTTATTTGAATTATTAGCATTTTCTCCATCACTTTCATAAGTCTCAACAATCAACAAAACAATGGATCCTGTCCCAATCTGTAGTGTTTGCCAATTTTCAAGGTATGATTGCTTACCCCCCTCCCCCAATTGAATAATCAGCTGTAGAAGAGGTGACTGAGCTGTTGAAGCACACCCCAGCCTGACTACATTGTGAGATAAAGCCTTCATTATCCCTATTTTACCAGTGAGGAAACCAGCTCTGAGAGGCTCAACATGATTTGCTCAGGCTCACACAGCTGGCATTTGATGCAGGATTTAAATTCATGTCTCTCTGACTGCAGGCCCAGATCTCTATCTATTACACCATCTAGGAGAAAAGAACAACTTGACCTGAGGCTGAAACTAGGATTAATGGGCAAGGCAGGAAAGTCACCACAGAGAATGTGGGGAAGATTGCTCAGTGCCTGGGACTTATGCCAGTGCTCCTGAGGCAATGTGATTTGATAGAAAGCCAGGAAACACCAGGGTTTAAATTCTATCTGTGTCATCCCAATGGAATCAAATTCCTCTCAGTGAAACCTGTTTCTTCATCTATAAAATGGGGGTAAATAATACTTCTATTATCTATCTCAAAGGATTGTTGAGAAGAAAGTTGTTTTTAACTTTAAAGCCTTATACAAAAGTAAGTTATTATTTTTTTAGCCCTTACCTTCTGTCCTAGAATCAATTCTAAGTATTGACTCCAATGCAGAATAGTGGTGAGAAGGAGAAAGTTGGGATTAAGTGACTTGTCCAGGGTCATATAATTAGGAAGTGTCCAAGGCCAGATTTGAACCCAAGATCTCTCATCTCCAGGTCTAGTTCTCTATTCTGAGCCACCTCACTGCCTCCAAGTAATTATTATGTGTATGAAACTTTGAATACTGCTCCAGGGTCTGAACCTGGATCTAAGCTAACTTGGAGACCCCAAGATCCTGCTTAAGACAATGGCAAAATGCCCCCATGCTCACCCCTTGAAGTTCCATGCCCTTGTGTAAGGCTACAGTGAGGTCCCAACTCCTAGCACAAGGCAATCTGTAGTGTGCCTGGCTGGTATGTGCCTAAGGGGAAGCCCAGAGCCCTTGTCCAAGTCCTCAGTGAGGCCTCAATCCCAAACTCAAGGCAGTCTGAAATGCATCTGGCCAGCATAAACCCAGATGGAGGCCTGGAGCTCTTACCCAAGCTAAAGTGAGATCCCAAACCCCAGCTCCAGGCACTCTGAGGCTCCAGACTGAGGCCTGGAGCCCTGGCACAAGTTAGCTCACTGTGCTCTGAGCCCTGAAAACCATCAGCAGGCCCTGGGGCAGACTGAATTGGAAGTAGGAGATAAGCCATCATACCACCTTGGAAGAACTGAAACTTGCAGAAACCCAACACTAGAGCTGAGGATAGCAGAAAGGAAAAACTGGAGATTAAGAGCATGGTCCCTCTGCCTTAGAACAGAGCTCACCTTTAAGATAAAAATAAAAGTCAAGAAAAAAGCTAGGAAAATGAGTAAATTTAAAAAAAATTCCTAACCATAGAAAATTATTGTGGAGACAAAAAAGAGCAAGACACTGACTCAAAAGGGGACAATGAGATCAAAGCAGCTATGTGGGAAAAAATGGGAGTTGATCTCAGGCTCTCCAAGAAGCTCAAAAAGGAATTTAAAAATCAAATAAGAGAGGTGGAGGAAATGAAAGTGATGCAAGAAGAAAATAACAACTTAACAAAACAGAATTGGCCAAATGGAAAAAGAGGAATAAAAATCCAACAGAGAAAAGAGTTTCTTAAAAATGAAATTGGCCAAATACAAAAGTAAGTTAAAAAACTCATGGTAGAAAATAAATCCTTAAGAATTAGAATTAGACAAGTAGAAGTTAATTTCTTCATGAGACATAAAAAAAATCAAAAGAATGGAAACATAGAAGAAAATACAAAATATCTCATTGGAAAAACAACTTGCCTAGAACAAAGGTCCAGGAGAAACAATTTAAGAATTATTGGACTACACACACTACACCATGATAAGGTCAAAATGGGTATATGATTTAGATATAAAGGATGACACTGTATGTAAATTAGGGGAACATAGAATAGTTTAACTGTCAAATCTGTGGAGAAGGGAAGAATTTATGACAAAACAAGAGATACGGAGTATTATAAGATGTAAAATGAATAATTTTGACTCTATTGAATTAAAAAAGGGGTTGTACATACAAAACCAATGTAACCAAGATTAGAAGGGAAACAACAAATTGGGGGAAAGTTTTATAATAAATTTCTCTCATAAAGGTCTCATTTCTCAAATATATAGAGAACCAAGTCAAACATAGAAGAATATACATCATTCCCCTATTGACAAATGGTCAAAGGATAGATGAAGAAATCAAAGTCATCAATAATTATATGAAAAATTGTTCTCAGTGACTGTTGGAAACAGCTTCCCCAGCTAAAATCTCAGGGCCCTGCCGATTAAGGTTAAAAAATGTCTGTGTTCAATTCAAATTAAGGAGAAAAGAAAAAAAAATGTTTTATACTCACCTGATCATGCAGCTGTTTTTTTGTTTTGTTTGTTTGTTTTTTTTGGTAGGCTTAAGAAGAGGAAGTAAAGAGAGAAAGAGGAAAGAAAAGTTTCAGGGAGATTGAGGGTAGTCATCACAACCTTCATGGATTAGGCAGACTGTTAAGGTAAATTTTAGGGTTGTTGACTGTGTATATTAAATTAGTGGTCGCCAGGGATTTAAATTCAATCCCAATAAAATACGCAAGTCAGTTTGGGATTTTATGGTGGTTTAATTACGATAGAAGGAAGAAATTTAGAAGAAGGAGAAGAGGGAAAGGGTATAAGATTTCTCTGACCTAGCCTAAGCCAAGGGAAGTTCAGAGGCCTCAGCCAAGGGGCCTTCTCAGAAGATTAGATCTAGTCCAGCTTCCAGCCCCAAGGCCTCCTCTGAGATGAGGGGCCTCCTAGGAAGATAGTGCTTTTCAGGAGATCAAGGAAAGGAGGAATCAGCCTTACCACTCACCAAGGTTGCTCAGGGAAGATACCTCACCTAAACCACGCTACAGAGCCAAACACCGCAAGCACGCCAAAATGCTGCCCAGAACTCCCAATGCCTCCTGAGAGAGTGCTCACAGGAAGTGATGCAAAATATATAGGCAGTTCTTTACATCACTTCCTGTGTCTCACATATATTAATGGTAGCTTAAGTTTGCCTTAGGACAGCCCAGGAGGTAAATCAGTTGTTTTCTGATTTGTCACTTGCTAGCACATGCTGGTTATGGACCATCCTCCCCTACAGTTAATCCTTAAGTGGGGTGTATACATTCCTTGGTTGCTAGAATTCTAAAGACTAAGCAGGGTGTAGTAAATCTAAAATTCACATTACTCTTGATTAGAGAAATGTAAATTAAAACAATGCTGAGACACCACCTCACACCTGTTAGATTGGCCAATGTGACAGTAAAGGAAAATGGCAAATGTTGGAGGGGATATGGCAAAATTGGGACATTGATGCATTGCTGGTGGAGTTTTGAACTGATCCAATCTTTCTGGAGGACAAGTTGGAACTGTGTGCAAAGGGTTTTGCACTGTCCTTCCCTTTGATCCAATAACACCACTATTAGGTCTGTATTTGAAAGAGATTAAAAAAAAAAGGAGAAAGGATCTCCTTGAATTAAAATATTTATAGCAGCTCTTTTAGTGGTGGCAATGAATTAGAAATTAAGAGGATGTCCATCAACTGGGGAGGAGCTGAACAAACTGGTAGATAATGGTGATGGAACACTATTGTGTGCTATGAGAAATGAAGAAAAGGGGCAGTTGGGTGGCTCAGTGGCTGGAGAGTTGGGCCCAGAGATGGAAGGTCCTGCATTCAAATTTCAGACATTTCCTAACTGTGATCTTAAGCAAGCCACTTAGCCCGTTGCCTAGTCCTTACTGTTCTTCTGCCTTAGAACCAATACACAGTTATTGATTCTAAGATAGAAGGTAAGGGTTTAAAAAAAAAGACAAGACAAGAAATGATGAACAGGATGATCTTAGAAAAAACTGGAAAGGCCCACATGAACTGACGCAGAGCGAAATAGACAGAACCAGGAGAACACTGTACATAGTGACAGCAATACTGTGGAAGGACCAACCATGATGGATGCAGCTACTCTCTGCGATACAATGATCTGGGACAATTCTGAAGAACTTACAAAAAATGCTATTGGAGTTGGAATGCAAATCAAAGCATATGATTTTAAACTTTGGTTTATTTGTATTTTTATTTTGAGGTTTGGGTTTTATTCGAGTATTCTCTTACAACAATGACCCATATGGGAGTACGTTTTGCATGATAATACATGTATAACCCAGATCAAATTGCTTATCATCTCTGGGAAGGGGGAGGGAAAGGAGGGTAGGAGACAGTTTGGATTTTATAATTAAGGAAAACATGTTGAAGATTATTGTTATATGGACTTGAGGAATAAAAAGAAACAAAAAAACACCCCAAAGGACAAACAACACAATACACATGGTCTATATCCCAGGCATTGCTCACATTGTAAGGTTCCTTGTTATCCATTAAATGATATCCATTTATACCTGTCTTCACAAGTTATTTCTCTCTGGCCTTATTTCCTCACTTGTAAAATGGGAATGAGAGTTCTTGAATTCCCTTACTGCCCTGGCCTAATGAGATGGAATAAAGCATTCATTAAATATTTACTAGGTGCCAAAATACTGTGCTAAGTGCTAAAGATACAAATAGAAAAGTGAGAGTTGTCGAGAACCTAGAATATGGAGAGGGGGAAAAAAGCACTTTGTATACTTTGTTGAACTTGGTTTTATGGAACCCTCCAAGTGTGCCCTTGTCCCTTGGGACCTTGCCATTAGGGAAGTCCCAGACTGACCTTTGTTTTAGACTGAACAATGGACTATCAAGAATCCATTAAGCACCCTGAAGAACCTTAAGTACCCTTTTTGTCTTCTTAGCCTCTCCTAAGTCACTCCCTGGTACTTCAGCCCTCAGGCTAGTGTGTCCTTCCTGTCCTGTATTCCCCAATAGTGTATATAAGACCCCCCCCCCCCATTCTTCAGCTCATTGGAAAATCTTCTTTTGAGGTGCTTTTCTCCTGGAGACAGTGTTCCCAGAATCCCAGAGCCTTGACTCTGATCACTTGTTCTAACTACTTTGGTGGTTCTGTGTTTTGCAAGGTTGACAAATCCATTGTAGAAGGAAATTGTTATGTTTTTATTGATCAAAATTGGCAGTCCCAAAGAAGAGGTATGAGAATGCACCTCCCTCCCTTCTTTGCAGAAATGGCATCTTAGACCGTGCATATGATGATGGGTTTTGTTGATTTGCTGGCGGGTTTTGCTAAACTGTTTTTTCTTCTCTTTCTTTAAAAAAAATTAAAAAGAAAAAGAAAGCCTTATTAGTGACCTAAAGCAGTCACTGGGGTAGTGAGAACTAGGATAGGTTTCTGTATTCTTATTGCTATAGTTTTTCTATTTATCCTTTTTTAATTTTAACTATTTTAGAAACAACCATGATTTTTTGCTCTGTATCTATCCTGTCTTTGCCTTAAATTAGGAGTTTCTTAGGAATAATCACTTCTCAACTCTCAACCAACAGTGGAAAGTAATCTCCTTGCAGGCAAGGACTGTTTTATCTTTAAACACCAACTGACTTATCCTTCATAGAGGTTTATATTATAAATTCAGGCTGCATAACAAGCAAAACTTCCAAAAACAAGGAATACTTCCATTAGGAATATTCACTGAAATAAATGGAATGAGGCTCTGTGAGTTTACGGAGACTCTATTTCCCTCGTGCCCATTTCATTTTCTGTATGCACACTTTAGAGTAGGGGTTCTTAATCTAGGGCCTATGGGTTTCAAGTAATTTTCATGAAATTAGATTAGAGAAAAATTATATCTTTATATTCACGAACCTTCAACTGAAATTTTCCTCAATTACTTAAAAACATGATTTTGAGAAGGGGTTCATAGGCTTCACCAGAATGCCAAAGAGTTCTAACACAAAAATGATGAAGAATTCATTCATGCTTTTGCTCAAGATTCATGTGTTCTCAAGAGATCAGGGAATCCTTTCTACCAGTCAGCTGGAGATGGAAGCAGAATGCTACAGTCCCACAAATCTGCACCCAAATTAGGGTGGTGAGTGAGGCTGCTGGTAGGGAAGATGAACAGAAAATGTAAAAACTCAAGAGATGCTTTGAAGAAAATGTTTCGTAATCCTTAACATACTGTGCAAATGTGAATTACCATTCCTCCAAAAATGGCTTCCCAGTTCTCCCTGTCATATAGGAAAATTCCCAGTCTTGACATGTTGGAGTGATGTTCCCTCCTTTTCAGGATTGCAGGATGGTGATTGGTGAGTACAAAGTGTTACCTGCTAAGTCCATTTTGGAGACCTTTAGGTGCAGCTACTGTTTGATGGGATTGAAAGCATGGAGTTGGAATGTTTGCCAATTTACTCAAGGTTGGCAAATGAGAGGAATATCTGGAGAAACTTCCTAACAATCTGAGTTGCCCCTGTGAACTTTAGATTACTCCACTCTACTTAGTCTAACAAAAACAGGAATGTCTACACCCATACTTAAGGATTAAGTATTTAGGAGGATGGCCTATGACAGACATGTGCTAGCAAATGACAAATCAGAAACAACTGACAGACCCCTGTCCTAAGTCAAGCTTAAGCTACCATTGATACATGTAAGACGCAGGAAAGTGGTGTAAAAACCATCTATATATTTCAGGTTACTTCCTCTCTCCAGACTTTTTGGTGGTGGAGAGGTGGCTGGTGGAGCGTGCTGAGTGTTCCAGCATCTTGGGTGGAGGCTATTGTCTGTGTTTAGCGATGAGTTTTCCTTGATACCATACTGGAGGAAGCTGAGTAGCCAAGTTCAGGTGAGGCATCTTTTCTGAGCTCTATTGGAGTTTAGGCTGATTCTTTCTCCTTTACCTTCCAACTTTATCCTCCTAGAAGCCTCTAATCTTCTTCAGAGACCTTGTGGCAGAGGACTTTGAACTCCCCCTGGCACAGGCCAGGCAGGAGAAATCCTACACCTTTTCCCTCTCCCTTCTCCTTAATTCCTTCCCTCTATATTAATTAAACCACCATAAATTTAAAAAATCTGACTTGGGTATTTTATTTGGGATATTCCCTGGCAACCAAAAATAATTTAGATTAGGTCACAACCCTAAAATTATCCTTATACCCCAAAATAGAATGGACTGCCTCAGGAAGTCATGGCATCTCCCTCATTGGAGGTCTTCAAGCTGAGGTTGGATGGCAACTTGTTCGGTACTAAATGGAGGGTTTCTTTTAGGTATAAGTTGGCTTAGATGGACCCTGGACTCATCCCAACTATAAAATTCTTGAGAGTTGAAATCTGGGGGCAGCTGGGTAGCTCAGTGGATTGAGAGCCAGGCTCAGAGACAGGAAGACCTGGGTTCAAATAAGGTCTTGGACACTTCCTAGCTGTGTGACCCTGGGCAAGTCACTTTACCCCCATTGCCTAGCCCTTACCACTCTTCTGCCTTAGAATCAATCAATACATAGCATTGATTGATTCTAAGGCAGAAGGTAAGGGTTAAAAATAGAAAAAAGTTGAAATCCTCTGATCTTGTGACCTTTAAGTTAGTCTCTTAAACACAGAATGTGCAGGGTGTTCAGGGAGACCAGCACCTCTGGTGTGAGGTTTACTGAGTTCTTTTCAGGGGCCCCTTAGGTGACTATGTGCCACCCCACTCTTGCCTATGGCTCCAAGAAGTTGTAGCATGTATAGTGCCATCCCCATCTCCAAAGCAAGTCAAGGGTAGCTGATAGGCCTCAGGCTCTCCAGTGAGGGAGGGAGATGTGTGAAGCCTCCCCCAGTGTGGAATGGGTGAATGAGCACCATTTTGTTCCAGTAACCATGAAAGTGGCTCAAGCAGGCCCTGTGGAATGCTCAGAGCTTGGCCTGACATTGGAGGGGCCAAGGCCGCCCCTTGCATCCCAGGCCTCCTGACTTGCTACTGAACTTCAATGGATTCTGAGAGAAGAAGACAATTTTGTGCAACTCTGCCTCACTTAAACCCAACGAATATTAAGACAAGTAATGGCGTAAATGCAGCACTCATTAGGTCCTAAACAAATTATTTTAGTAAATGAAAACAAATATGTAAGATCTGTGAGCTTTGCCTTGTCCTTGTAGTTGGGTAAGAGATGCTTCCATTTAGGAAAGCTGAAGCCAGGTCACATTCGCCTCGAACCCTGAGCCACCAGGCATGACAGGATGGGAAAGTGAAGACAGTGGCTCAACACTGGTAACTTTCCCTTTTGTCTGAAACAACTCTGGTTTGATATTCCTATCATGAAGCTCTCAAACTGGGTGTTGCATACTATGATGCAGTAGAAAAAGTGCTTAACTTGGGACTCCAGAAATCATGGTTCAAATCCCGGCTTGGTCAGTTTTGACCATTAAGTCACTTTAGCTCTTGACTGATTCTGAATCTGTGAAATGGGGGAGACCTTTTTTCCTCTCAGCCCTCATTTATCACCGTCAAGACACCATGCTAGAAGACAAAAATTAAAAGCTCCTGTCTCCAAGAAATAATCGCTCTGCTGGGGGAGACGTGCATATCTAAGGCTACACAAAACAACATATGAAATAAAAGGATCATGAACAAGATGATCACAAAAAACCTGGACTCAAAGAAGGGATGCAAAGTGAACAGAATCGGGACATCGGACACAGTAATAGCTGTAAAGGAGGACGACCAACTCTTACCAACAATGCAAGGATCCAAGACAACTCCAAGGGACTCGCGACAGAGAAGGAACTGGAGTCTGAGTGCCACCTGAAGTTGGCCATTCTTCGCTTTTTTCCTCTAGTGGAAGTGACGTCTCCTTTCACATGACAAACGTGGGAATATGTATTGCATGTACACATGTACAGCCTATTTAATACCGTGTCCTCTTGGGGAGGGGGGAGGGGCAAGGAAAGAACATAGATCATTGCAAAATGTCAGAAGACAAGGATTAAAAATTATATCAGCATCTAATCTAGAAAAAAAATTTAAAGATAATAGGATTGGAAAGTCATACCATGCATGTGGCCCCTGAGCTGAAGATTCTAATACACGAGTTGAGGAAGTGCATTCTGCATAGAGATGGGGTACTGGGTATGAGAAGGCAGCCAATTTGGCTGGACTGTGAAGGAGGAGGAACACATAAGGCCCAAAAGGCGACAATAGGTGTTAAATGCTGACAAACAAGAGTTTTCAAGCCACTATAGTTTAATGAGCAGGGATGGGCTATGGGGAACTAGTGCTTTGGGAATATTATGGGAAGCTTAGGGTGGATGGACACAAGAGAAAAGACTTCCCCCTACAACGATCCTTTTGAAGGGAATATTTTGTAATCCATAAAGTACCAGGCTGATGTGACCCATCACCCGTAAACCTTAAAATTTCTTAGACTTATGAATGTTGGAAATTTCCCCATTTCCAACATTAGGTAGGGAGGATCCTTCTCCTCCCTACCTAAGACTACTTTAGGACAGAAACCCTTTGCTGACCAATGGAAAGGGCTTTGACCTATGCTTAAGCATAGAACAGGAAGTTCTTTGAGTCATGATTGATTTTAGAATTGATACAATAGAGATACTTGGAATGACAGAACCAGGTTTTGGAACTTCCAATCTCCACTCTACTCAGGGTAACAGAATTTAGGAAGGGCTGCAGCAAAGGATCAAGATTTAATTATTTGAGAATATGACCTTCAACAGACATGTGCAAAGCCACAGACCTCTGGGCGGTCCTGGGTTAAGCTAGAGCCACCATTGGCACAGGGAAGACATGGACAGTGATTGGTAGATGTGAGAACTGAGGGGAGGGAACTTGGATGGTTTCCTTAAAGATAGAGGGGGTCTGAGGACTGGGTTGTTGGAGAGGTTTTGCTCTGAGAGGTTGTGCTCTGAAGGAAGCTGGAGGTGGAGGCCCCTGAGACTGTTTCTCCATTTTGGTCACGTGAGTGATAGGGACTGATCTCTTTTCTTTGCCTCAGCTATCTAAGGGCTTGGGCCTTTTGGCCCAACCTAAACAGAGGGGGTATTTAAGCCCTATTCCCTTCTCTCTCTCTCTCTCTAATACCTTTCTTCCTCCTGTTTGTAATTAAACTCCATAAAAGGTTGACTGCTGACTTGAGTTTTCATTAAGGAATTACATAGCTGAATTCCTTGGCGACCTTAAATTAATATATATCAGCCTTTTAAAGTGATTTCCTTGTCACACACCCCTGCAACAGGAAGGCTTAGCTGCAAAATTTCATTTGAAGACAAAGGACACAGACCTTTTCTGAACTTGTTTTATTTAATTTTTTACAGAATCTTGATTGAAATTAAGAAGTTACAGTTTCTACAAAAATGCACATACAGTATCAGAATTTATTTTTAAAGCAACTAATAGATTCCTGTCTTGCAGAAAACATGCGCTGAGAACATTTGCATCTTGACCAAAATTAGTCTCTACAAGGAGAGGTGGCCTAGTAAAAGTCAGTCAGAAAAGGAGCTGTGAACAGGTAGAAAAGGCATTTTTTTGGTTAACATTAAAGAAGGAACCATACTTTTCATCAAACAAGCCCTTGAGGACACATAGTGAATTGCTCTTGTTGACAACCAGTCACAAATAGACTAGTTTCTGTTCCTGCCAGGTGAATAAGTTACTTTTGGGAAGTCAAGTCAGAAAGAATTGGCATAACTTCTGATTATCTAGACGACATTCCCAGCCCCTACCACAGAAACCAGAGACATTTGGTACTTTTGTAATAAATGTTTATTAAAAGAGGCAAACTTTTAGGCCACAGTAGTACACATGGAGATACAGTCTTAGCCAACGGGTTAAACAAACCAAACTGTCAGACTAGTAGAAAGAGCACTGAATTTGGAGTCAAAGGACCTGAGTTCAATTCTCAGCTCTGCTATTTACTTATGCTCTGACCCTGTAACATAGTCACCTAACTTCCCTGGCCTTAATTCCTTTTATCAGTAAAATAAGATGCTTAGATTTAGGATAAACTTAAAAGTCTCTTCCAACTCTAAATTCTATGATCCTATTACTTGAAAAATAAAAGTACACAGGCCTTTATAAGGCTGTCCTAGCCACAACCACTAGTCACCCTGGCCCTTCCTACCTAGTCCTGAGTCAGAACACCCAGGTGAGGCTACCCAAGGAGCCTTGGCAAGTTGGGCCTCCTGCAGAATACTCGCTCTTACAGGGAATGCGAAGTACCATGGCTGTGTGGCAAGCCCTCCTGAGGCTCAGAAAACACAATGATCTTTGAGCCCAAAGACCTAGCCCTCCACCGTCTCTGATACAAGAACCATTAGAAAAGGCAGAGTTCCATTCATTCTAGGCCCAATGCCTGACTGCACTCCAAGATACTAGCCATCAGTGGGATGCCAATACCGAGTTCCTACTGAACCTATGTGGCCTCTACGTGAGCATGTTTTGCCGATAGGGCCTAATAAACCCAAAGCAGTTAACATGTCCTAAAGTACATCCATCATCTATTTCCAGGAAGAATCTGATTCACATAGAGGGAGGCACTGATTCGAGGCTACATACTTCTCAATGAATGCTCTTGCTCCAAAAAAACTGGGTGGGAGAGGGGAGAGGGAACTTTCTACTAATTGAAATGGCTTCCCTTGGAACTTCACATTTCATAAATGTAAGAAACTTGACCAGCTTCCAGAGGAGATGCCATCATAGTTGAAAGGGAACTGGGTGTCGATTTTTCTTTTACATTAAAAAAAATCATCCATGAGCACAAAATCTTTCCTCTATGCATTTTCATAGAGTCTGTCCCCTTTCACATGGGGCACACGCTGCCCTGGTCACAAAGCTCACTCCTAGTAGGATAGTCTGCCAGAGATAGATTTGCTTCAGCACAGGTTTAGAAAGAACATAATTTGCTGGGACCCTGATAACAGCATTTCTAAAACATGACAATATCAAAGTAGGTCAGTTTTCAATGTAGGCTCATAAGTATCCCTGATAATATCAAAAATCCAAAGCACTTTGTAAACAACCACCAAAATTTAATAGGGTTAATACCCAGCTTAGAGAACTAGGCAGCAGAAAAGGGGCTATTATTCTGGCAACCTTTTCTTAAAACCAAATCAAACTCCCTAAAACCTAAAAAACGATTGATACTGGGGGTGGGGAACAGGAGTCAACAAACCAGTTACATTGAACTGAATCACAATGAGGGTCACTGGGAGTGAAATTAGAATATGCATTCTGGTCACTAAAGTAATGGCATGTAGTAACAGCAGAAGGCTGGAGGAGTCCTCTGGGAAAGGAGCATGGCGAAAAGGGGACCAAACAGTTAGAAATGTGCCTCCTTTATTCATCGAACAGCAGCATTCCCATTTGGTCTGAATTGAAAAGCTCATGTGTGCCATTCTAGCTGCAGTAATATTGCATCCCATCTAATCGCCTTCTCTTTCTTGACTGAAATTCTTCAAAGAATTGCTGAATGTCCTCCCTCTTCACAACCTGTTGGTGAACAATAAAATAAGCAGAAAATATAAGTCATAAAAGAGCAAAGGGGAAAACCACATTGCCAAGATTTATCCTCTTCCCCAGAAGAGAATAAGGTTTTAAAAATACCCCCTTCAGACATCAAAATCCCAGCCTTCCCGCACCCTTACCCTGAATCCTCAAGCAGAACCAAGGTGATCAAGCTTAAGAAACTCTGATCAGCTGATAAAACACAGACCAGCATCATTTGGTGGCCTTGCCATGTCTCAGTCATAATGCCAATGTCTCAGATTTGTGGTGAGGAAAGCCCAGAGTTGGCACTTGAAATCAGAGGACCAGAATGCAAGTCCTAGGTCTGCCACATACTAACTCAACTGACCTGAATCTCATTTTCCTGATTTGCAGGCAATGAGATGGCAGCGGGTAAGAAAGCTAGGCTGGAAGTCAGATCAACTTGAATTCAAATCCTGCCTCACATTTGCTGGCTGGGTGACCTTGGTGGGGGCAAGTCACTTAACCTCTTTCAACCTTAGTTTTCCTCAACTATAAAATGAATATAACAACAGTAGCACTGGCACCATTTCACAGGGTTGTTGTGAGGATCTAATCGAGATTACATATGTACAGCTCTTTGTAAACCCTAAAGTGTTATGTTACTGAAATGTTCGCTAGCATTAGTGGCAGTAAATACTTAAAAAAATTTTTTTAAATTTATTTAGAATATTTTTCCATGGTTACACAATTTATGATTTTTCCCTTCCCTCCTCCCAAAGCTGACAAATTCTATTGTTATATATATATATATATATATACCATCATTCAAAACTCTTTTCCATATCATTCATATTTGCAAGTGATCTTTTAAAGCCCAAACCCCAATCAAATGTGTAATTAGAATCTGTTACCCTAAAAACTACAATTCCCAGAAACCCACTCTCCTCGCGTTAGGGAGGATATACATTTGGTGTAGCCCTGCCTCTCACTCTCTTGTCTTCCAGCCACTGCTTTGGTCTTAATTTTATTAAATAATTAGGGGTTTTTCACTTCTCTTTCCTTTTTATTCCTTCTACTTCAAGTGATTATTAATAAACTCTATAAAATATAATTCTTGGAATATTAGATATTAATTTAAATCCTACACATAGCCCCATCGAACCAAGTGATTGATCATATGTTTTTCTTCTGCATTTCTACAGTCATAGTTCTTTCTCTGGATGTGGATAGAGTTCTTTTTCATTAAGCTCCTTGGTATTGTCATATGTACTTTTAAATATACAAAATTTATTTAGTGTTTTGATGTTTGCTGAGTACTTTCCTAATGACAATCCTATGAGGTAATTAATACAAATACTATCCTCATTTTAGAGGTGAAGAACAGGATCAGAGGTTCAGTGACTTGTCCAGGGTCACATAGCTAGTAAATTTCTGAGGTGGGGTCCAAACCCAAAATTCCCACTCTTCCAAAACACCAGAACACCATAGTTGGAGCTACCGGAATTAAAAGGCCAAAATAGCAGAATTATAGTATCATGAAGACTCCAAAGAGCAACATTTAACAACAGCTGCTCTTAGCATCATGCTGGGCTTTGCTCTGGGTCCAGTGTGATGGAATAGTGGCATAAATGCCTTCCAAGCTGGTAGCCTAGGTTCACTCCTCCAGGAAGGCACCAGTGTTGAGATATGTGGCCCCTAAAGCCATTCAAGTCATGACAACCAGGCACCTTTAGCCCTGAGCAATCCATGCACCTAATAGAGATGTAGTCACCAGGGAAATTTCCCCATAGGGAAAATCTCTATTCTTAGAGAAATGTTTAACAGATACCATTAAAGATACAACTTGGGGTTAGCCATATGTCTGGTAAAGGCTGAGACCATCTGAATCTATTCTCAGGGGTAGAGATAACAGGGACCATACTCTTACCAGACAGAGCCCAACAATATCATCAATATATTAGGTTGTTTTTTTAAAGAACTTTGTAAATTATTGATATAATTAAGATAGTATCAATATAAAAAATTACCAGTATTAAAATATTCATTGCAGGCAGATGGATGGTTCAGTAGTCATAGTCCTGGGGAAAGGAGGTTCTGGGTTTAAATCTGACCTCAAATACTTCTTAGCTGGGCAAGTCACTTAACACCAATTGCTTAGTCTTTACCACTCTTCAGCCTTAGAACTGATACTTAGTCTTAGAATCAATATGAAAGGTTTTAAAAAATGTTTGCTGGAGAGGTAGCCTTTTGGTGATTAATTTTTAGGCCATCAAGATCCAGGGGGAGAAAAAAAGCCACAAAAGTGGTTCTCAAGCTCATGTAGACCTTCTCCACTTAAAATGTAGTGATCTCAAAAATGAGGAATTAATATCCTTTCCAAACATAAGACATTATTTCCTTTGTGTTTTTGTAATTATAATTCCATGTTTGAGTGTGTCTTGCTAGACTGATTTCTAGCCATTTTAAGACACTTTGTAGTTATTTTGAATGAGATTGCTTTTCTGTTATATCCTTCTGGATTTGTTTCTGTTTCAGAGAAATGATGATAATTTTGTGTGCTTATTCATTGAAGCTGATAATTTTCTCAAATAATTTCTTTGCTGATGTTTTCTAAGTAAACTTATCTTATCATCTGCAAATAAGGGTAATTTTGTCTCCTCTTCAATAATTTCTATGCCTTTAATTTATTCCTCTGGTTTTATTGCTACTACAAGCAATTCTAAAATTATGATAAATAACAGTAGGGACAATAGGCATCCTTGTTCTACCCATGTTTCCTGAGAAAGCTTCTAATGTTTTCCCCATTGCAAGTAATACTGCTAGCTCTACAGTTATTTTAGTCAATTAAAATGACCCTTCAAAGATTATGCTTTTTAAAAAAAGAAAAAAGTTTTTTTTTTTGCCAAAAGTATTTTCTACATCTGTTGTTATAATTGTGTGGTTTGGGGTGTTTGTTTTTAATACAATTATGTTGTTTTCCTGAGGTTGAACCATATTTATGTGCCTAATATAAATTCAATTTCATCACAGTGGATTCTTTTACAATTTTTTTCAGTTTCATTTTTCTGAGATTAGTTAGGATCTCAACTTCAGGTTCTGAAGATTTGAGTGGTGTTTATTTAAGTAATTATTCATTTAGGTTCTCTATTTTGCTAGCATAAATTTATGTACAATAGATTCTGACAGTACTTCATTAGTCTTTACTGATTTCCCCCTTTTTTTCCTTTTGTGACCAAGTACACTACAGGTTTATCCATATCTACTTGGAGAACTTCCTACTTAAGAAGAGCTGCTGAGCAAGCTGGAAAGAAATTCAGCAGAAATTAGGTGTAGAACATCTTAAATCATATGCCACTGTACAGATATTTATAACCTAAATATGTGAAAATGTATAAGGGGCACCCCTAAGTGGCTCAGTGGATGGTGAGAAAGACCTAGAGACAGGAGGGGGTCTTGGGGTCATATCTGGCCTCAGACACTTTGCTAGCTAGGTGACCCTGGGCAAGACACTTAACTCTCATTGACTAGCCCTTACCTCTCTTCTGTCTTGGAACCTATATTTAATATTAATGCTAAGACAGAAGATAAGGGTGAAAATTACACTATAAAAACATCAAAGAACTAGAATAGATATTTTTCAAAAATGATTGGGGAGGATATCTTAGCCAAACAATGCTTAAAGGCAATCACAGAAGATATATATTTTATAAATTATTAAAAATTATATTCATTTACAGAAGATAATTTCTATCACATAAATTGAAATTTTTTTGCATAAACAAAACCAACTCAATTATGATAAGCAGGGAAGCAGCTGACTGGAAAAAATCTTTGCATCAGACATCTTTGATAAGCCATTCCCAAAGGAGTAAATGGTCTCAAATAGTCAAAAGACATGAAACTACTCAAAATAAAAACTATAAATTCAATAACCAAATGAAACCCTGTTCTAAATCACTGATAATAACAGAATTGCAGATTAAACTCCCAGTCCAAGAAGTCAGATCCTATTTTTCCTTCCTCCCCTTCACTTATCCCTACTGACTTCATTGTCCTTCCTATACGACCCCTTCTTCAACTCTCTCCAACCCGTGTTCTTACACCAGGGTTCTAATTATTTTCCATCCTCAGTGAATGCTAGTAAAAAGATGCGCAACCTTTTCTTACTAAACTTTATCCCTTGGATTATCCAAGCCATGCCTGCAGAGTTGGTTGCTTATTTCTGCCATTCCCACCTTTATGGGATGACTGAGGTGCTGCCACATTCTTTCTTGCCTGCTGTCTATAACCAAACTCCTTTTCCTCCCCTCAATAACCTTTCTCACAAGGCTCTGCCCTTATTTGGCCACCATATAAAGGG